>NC_139962.1:50364687-50409687 GCF_963454915.1 Gymnoscopelus microlampas
AGCGCACTGCGACACGGGGGTAGACCTCCGCCCTCTGGCTGATACCAACAGTAAGCCTCTCCTTACTTACTTACACATTAACGACTTCAGCCCTACACACATTTTGGCCATTTGAAAATAGTGATGCGTTGTGAGCTTGTAGATCTTCTATTTTGAAAGGATTTGTACACATTTTGAAAACGTGTGAAATGGGATCTTCTGCCAATACTTTTGCAGTTTTACTCAAGTACATCTTTGGAACTTGTACTTGTAACAGACTATTTCTACAATAGAGTATTGATACTTTTGCTTAAGTAAAATAATGTGAGTACTTCTTCCACCACTGCTAACAAAGGAGGTGAGACGGCATCCGCCAGGTTCTGACACATCAGTAATAGGATGCTCTCCAAAGGGACGGAATGACCTTCTGTCCTAACATCCTTGTACACCACGCTTTCTCCGTGTGTGTGTGTGTGTGTGTGTGTGTGTGTGTGTGCGTGTGTGCGTGTGTGTGTGTGTGTGCGCGTGTGCGTGCGTGATTGATTGTGTGTATACTGTATGTGTGCAACCATTTGTGTGTGTGTGTGTTTGTTAAATGAGGTGCTGTGGCTGAGATGAGTGACTGAATAATTCAAAACCGGCATGTCTCACAAAATGAAGCAAACCTGCGCATTGGATTGTCAGTGGGAGGCAAAAGAGTGTCGCAGTAAACACGGCCTAAAAGGTTCTTATGCATTATAGACAAGCCTTTTGAAAAGGTTTTCTCATATGCAAATGGAACACAGCCCCATCGGAGAGAGGCTTAATACCGCGTCTTCTCTTCCCATTCGTGGCTAAATCGAAATGACTTATAGATCTGTTTATGTTTATGTTGGTGTGTGTGTGTGTGTGTGTGTGTGTGTGTGTGTGTGTGTGTGTGTGTGTGTGTGTGTGTGTGTGTGTGCGTGTGCCTTGGAGGACAGGTTGGAGAGAGGTGTTGGTTGGCGAGGATGAAAGAACACATTGTGCTCCGATCAATGTTTACTTAAATAAGGGAGAGCTGTGACAAGTGTCCGTGTTCTTCTCATAAGCCTTTTTTCACAAACACTGGAGAATGACTGCAGAGATAGGAACACCATTAGATTATGTCACACACACACACGCCCGCCCGCACGTACGCATGCCTACCTACATTTACATTTTATCCTTCTATGTACTGTATATACTCAATGCACCCTAATTCCTCTCATCTCAAGCTTGCGGTGATAATAAACATGTGAACAATAACAACAAAAATACAGGAAGAAGAAGAATAGCAGCAGTATTAAGACAGTTTGTATACTTTTACCCTAGCGCACGTAAAGTGTTTGAAGGTGCTTTACTCCTAAAGTTATAAACATCATCTTACATGCATCTCTGTGTGTTTGTACACGTAAAAGTTCCTCCTGGCTTTGCCTGAGCCTGTTCTTGCTGTGCATTTGCCCTCTCCCTCATCGCTCCTCTCCTCTCCTTCACCTGATCTTGCCATGCCTTTCTCCTCCTCTCCTCTCCTTGGAGGGTGACACATACAAGTAGTGGCTGATACATGTCAGGCCCAATTTAGCTTTATCTTATTTTTGGACTATAGGCTTATATAGCCCAGAACTGGTGAACGTTGTGTTTACAAGGTTATAGTGTTAGTTAGTGTTGGTGTTCTCTGTGTGGTCCGTGATGATAAGGCTACGTAATAAAGTAGTATCTCGTAAACAGCACTGCAGCCCAGCCCCTAATAGCCTGAGGGCCTTGTAACAGCTGTATAACACATTTACTACCCCTTTAATGGACTCTAGGAGCCATAACATAAGCCAGCACTAATATTGTTTTTTCTGACAAGTATTGTCTTTATTTTTTACCTTAAGGTCATGGGTATTTGGCTGGCTCGATGTGTGGATTTGGACAGAGATACTGTATAGCGGTGATTCTCATCCTTTTCTGGATCAGGGCCCACTTGAAAATCCACGGCCCACCCATCTGACTAATAAGTGGTCAGATGGGTGGGCAGCGTGCGTCGTAATCGCATAACAAGATTTTTCAAACACTTTCAAGATTTTTCAAAAATGTTCATAAATAGCAGATGTACAAGCTCACAGCGCGGCACGAAGTGACTCTCTGTGAGCCAAAGAGATTTGGTGTAAGTAAGTAAATAAGTACATTTTATTTATATACTGTAGCACTTCTCACAGAGAGAACTCACAAAGTGCTCTACATACAGTGAGATTAAAAACAGCAAGGTATTAAAACGGTTAGAACAGAAAAAAGCCTGTACAATTAATCAGCAAATAGCAACACAAACATGGAAATAAAATCATGTAACATCTGCCAAATTATTATTCAAATAGTAGCGTTTTAAGGTTGTTCTTAAAAAAAATGTCCACAGAGGCTGCAGCTCTCAAGGCCTGTGGAAGAGCATTCCAAAGTTTGGGAGCTAACAACCTGAAAGGCTTTGTCACCTGAAAAATGAGGGGGACCAAGTATAGACCCCTCTGAGACTCTGGGCAACGAAGTACATAGGGTTTAGACGTTAAGAAGATTATGACACAAAAGTGGAAGAAAGATGTATCCTTAATTTCTTCATAGATATAGACGTATTCCACGTTAACGATCGGTACATGTTACAGAAGTACGTGGTGAGACATTTGGGGAAGGGGAGGAGATGGTTTTCTGACAGCTGAAGACAAGGAGGCATCCTGTTCGTGACATAAAAAAGCATCTGTAATTCAAGCACCTCACTATAGGCTGGATATGACAAAAAACTTTTCACGTCAAAAATATTATTTCTTCTCCTCCGCCATTTGAATTTGGAAGAGACTCTCGCTATCCTGAATGGACTGAATTGAAAAGAGGATCAGACCCCCCCCCCCCCCCCCCCCCCCCCCTCCCCTCTCTCTCGCCTCAATTATTCTCACCGCCTGGCATTCAGAGTCTGGTTAGGAGAGGAGAGGAGAAGCCGCTACTTTGTTATCCAAACGCACACAACGCGCTCCGAAACAGACTAAAGGGCCGGCGTTGTGGAATGGAGGCATTTGATGTGGAATCCCCCCCCCCCCCTATTTACAGTAGGATGCCTGAATAAACGGGTTGTGGAGCTGGAAGAGGCAGCATTATGACCTGCAACCCTCCCACGGTATTTGAAATGAAACAGCGGGGCTTACTTTTATAAAAGAATAGAAGATGTGCTCTGGGCCTCACTGTTTATACCTTGATGTGATTTGGACTGAAATGTAAAAAAAAAAAAAAAGACATGTTTATCAGTACTTTCCCCCCTTTTGTTCGTGGTTGAAAATTGTTTTTTATTGGTAACTTTTTTTTCCTTGATGCACTGCTGTCAGCACTGTAGGAAAACGCCGAAATCTGTCTGCTTTTTTATTGGCGTTTGGGGTTTGTAGCTGGTAGCAAAATATGCAATGAGCATAACAGACAAAAAAGTTTTCACGATATTGTCAACTACTTATACATTCTTGCTGTCATCTCTGGTCAGCATTTAAAGAGCACATTTTATACGTTTGGTCTTGTGCATTTGCCATTGTTGCAATCCAATATAACTAGAAGGGATATATTTATGTGGGCTAAGGGCTAAGAGTGGGCCTTTTCTTTTATAAGATACAGATTTTTGCCATCATAAGAGTAACCCCTGTACAACATTTTCCCATTAAGCCTTATTAAAGCAACCCCTGGGCTTGGATATCTAATTTTGCTTTCAGGGCGTCTTACTCCAAATACCAATTTCAGTTCCCCCTCCATTATCTTTTTTTTCCCCCTGTAAAGAATCAAGGTATCAATCTTTTATGTTTTGGAAAAATCTGATGAGTGCTATTTGCCGGACCTCCTGCTTGACATACATTGTGGAGCTAGTGTAGAGGGGTGGGGTGGGGTATGGTTTGGGGGGGGGGGGCACACGAAATTGCAGAGTAAATCAATATGGGGCCAGTAATGGTGGGGGGGGGGGTGATCTCCTTTCAAAGAGCACGCTTGAATTTGTAAGCCGTATGTTTTTGATCTCTTACTGTAGCCGTTTCATTCCAGCCCTCACTTGTTATCATAGTTGCTGTTGTTTGTATGTTATTTTAGCTCCTTTCCCAAGTAGCTATTTTGCAATTTGGACAAAAATACAATTAAAGGCCCATCTGTTTTCAATGGTCCTAGCCTCAAGACAGATGGGGTTTGTCTATTGAAGCCATATACCCCCAGATCCTGGCAGGTTAGGGGCCTTTCAAGTAATGAACACATTCACTGTGCGACTGGGCTGATTTCATCGCAAACAATGTGTAAACCTTTTGACATGCTGGTCCTGGAAGTGGCTTTTTCTTTTTGCTTCATGTGGACAGGGCCGCGTGGAGAGACAGAGCTGTGTTTATAGCAGTGATGGAAGACGTACTCACATGTCATACTTAAGTAAAAGTATAAATACTGCAATGTAGATATACCCTGTTACAAGTAAAAGTCCCGTATTCAAAATGTATTTGAGCAGGAGTACAACAGTATCAAAATCAAAATATACTTAAAGTACCAAAAGTAAACGTATTCATTGTGCAGAATGTCCCATTTCACAAGTTCAAAATGTATAGAAAATCTTTTGAAAATAGCAGATCTACAAGCTCACAATGTGTCGCATCGCGACACGTTGTGAGCTTGTAGATTGTCTATTTTCAAATAGCCAAAGTTTAAATAGGGCTGAAGTGGTCAATGTATGTTTTGTAATAAGAATCAAAATCTACAAAGTAACTAGTAACTAAAGTGTTCAAATACTGTGTGGAGTAAAAGTACAATATTTGTCTCTGAGATGTAGTGGAGTAGAAGTAAAAGTATTGAAAAATGGAAATGCTCCAGTAAAGTAAAAGTACATACAAATTTGACTTAAGTACGTACTTGAGTACATGCACTTAGTTACTTTCCAGTCCACCACTGGTTTATAGACAGGAAAGGAGGACAGAGAGGATGGACGACACACATCACAGGTCTCCAGACGAAGTCAAACTGGGTTACAGTACTGGTCAACGCATTCACCACGTCTCTGCATCCCCCCTAACGCCATTCTTTCATGTTGTTAAGGTGTCACGCGTTTGGCCTCTGCTGAGATCGACAGCAGTGCTAGGTGCACAGTGCACACTAACAGTTATTTGCCCCTCGGGATGTCCTGTAGGCCTTACTCTTTTTTTAATGATATCGTTGCTGTAGGGCAGAAACCAGCTAACTCCATTTGTTTCCGCTTTTGCATTTTTTCCCCCATAAATCAGTGCTATTGAAAACCCTTTACGTCTCTGTGTTGATTAAAACAAGTATTGACCCCAATGAAAAGTATTAAAAGGTGCTTCTGTCAAAACCAGCCAGCTCCATTGGATCCTCAAACCTTCTGCTAAACCAGCTAAGTCCACCAAAGGGGACTTGTGAGCTTGGAGGTCCATTTAGCTGTTCTTATCAATGATGAACCAAACCTTCTAACGAGATATAATACTTACCTGCAAAAAAACTAAAAGAAAGTGCTTATATTTGTCGATTTAACTTTTTTAATTCTTTTATTTTGAGAACCACACGGTGGTGTCTGTCAGGAAAGTTGTTAATCACAGAGAAGTGTTCTGAATTACCTTCATAAATCCTGCAATTAACTAAACTTTATCGTTTTGTCCTCTGTGAAAATGCCCAGGTTTAAAAAAAAAAAAGGCTAACATGAACAATAAAACCTATTTACAAGTAACATTTTACTTGGGTCTAACATACATCATTGCTCTTTGGCCCAGAGTTTTATTTCCCTCATGGCAGCTCCGTTTGCCATCCATCTCACACACACACACACACACACACACACACACACACACACACACACACACACACACACACACACACACACACACACACACACACGCACACACCACTGTGACTTTTAACACATGGAGCCTTGTGCTTTGTCACATGCTTTCACTGTCAAACACCTTAACATGAGGTTCAAACCACTGACACGCCGCTCGCCGCATTGGAAACGTCAAAGGAAATCACACACAACATGTCACACTGATCCTCATGCATCGGCACATACGTGTGTAACAAAAAAAAAGCTTGGCCCGCAATCCTATATAGCCCACAATGGGGCCAGTCTCCCAGCATCCTGTTTGTTGGCCATGGGCGCTGATATGATTGGGGGGGGCGGTCTATCTGCCAGGCTTTGTACAGTACAAACAGCAGTCGTTTTCTATACAACAAACGGACTGGGTCTTTTAAAGTTACTATCTCCTGCCCCAGATACAACGGCTAATGGAATGTTCTCAAAGCTGCGGCAACGGTAAACAGGTTGATCTAACGGATGGTAATATTCCATGTGACAAGCACAGCGAGGTGTTTTCAAGTGGATTTAGCTAAATACCTGCTCTGACGCCACTGCCCTGTGTTGTCCTGTCTGTGTTACTCAGAGGGAGAAAGGTGGAGGGGCCTGTGTGAAAGCAGTGGTGGAAAAAGAACTTATTGTGCAGAATGTCCCATTTCACAAGTTCAAAATGTATAAAAAATCGTTTGAAAATAGCAGATCTACAAGCTCACAATGCGTCGCATCGCGACGCATTGTGAGCTTGTAGATCGGCTAATTTCAAATGGCCGAAATATAGGGCTGAAATGGTTAATGTATGTTTTGTGATAATAGTCTAAATAAGGCAAAGTAACTAGTAACTAAAGCTGTCAAATAAGTGTAGTGGAGTAAAAGTGCAATATTTGCCTCTTAGAAATAGTGGAGTACAAGTAAAAGTATTGACAATGGGAAATACTCCATTACAGAAAAAAACGATCTCAAAAGTGTACTTAAGTACAGTACTTGAGTAAATGTACTTAGTTCCTTTACACCACTGTGTGAAAGTCGGACCACGGCAGTCAGATCGGGTTTCCTGCAGACCGACGCACGGCACGCTGGGAGGGAGTGATTGATCGCACTGCGTCAAGCCTGATGGACTCGGGCCTTCACTTAAGCACAGGCCTTCCTCTTTTCTCACCACCTACCACCTCCTCCTCCTCGTCCTCCTTTTCTCTCCGTCTGCCGAGCAAATGCAAGTACAAACATTTTTGTAAACGCTCGTTCCCTTACCTTTAGAAACAAGCCTGAGGGGCGCCGGCCAAAAAAACACTTCTAATATAGGAAAATTGAGCCGCTTTGAACTTGGGTGTTTTTGATAACTACTTGGTATGCTTCCTGGAGGACAACCTGTTGGCTTGGCTTCCCAAGCCCTTAATCCCTTTGATTAAGTGCCAGGGCCGAGATAGCTCGGCACTCAATACCCGGCCCTTTTTACCTTCCCCTAATACCCCCACACACTGTCCTGGGCTTTTTGAAATCACCAGGCAGCTTCATACGCAACTCGGTGACGGTGTGTAGATAATCCAAACACTCCTCTGCGAAGATTGTTAGTTGTTTTCAAAAAGTGTGGCCACAAAACATCGTCCTCCCCCGCCATCTGTGACCTTTCCCTTGTCCCTCTTCCTGTTTTTTGGGTCAAGATGTTCTCCTATTCCTTTTGCTGTTTATAAATTATGAGGCGTAACGGCGAGGGCGTACAAGGTACAGTATGACCCCCCCCCTCCATCCATCTACCCACTTCCCCCCCCCCCCCCCCCATCTCCCCCCTCCACTCCCCCCCTGGCAGAGCTGGGGGCCGACGGCAGGGCCATGGCCTCCGCAGATTAGCCGGGACCCCAGAGGGAGGAGTGTTGTTGCTGGGATAATTAAGGAGCTGGGAGCTGTGTGGACTGCCAGATGCATGGGTGGTGGTGATGGGATGGGGGGGGGGGGGGGCGGGGGGGGGGACGGATGGTTAGATCCACCCGGGAAAAGCTGCTGCTATACTACTGCTGCTTACTGGCATGGAGGCACCATGCCCACAGCGGACAGCCCGCCACCTGACCCCCCCCCCCCCCCCGGCTGCCTCACTGCCCCGGCTGCCTCCCTCCTCCTCTCACGTATATACCCTGGACACCACTTCAGAACAATCTCTAGCCTCTATAGACTCCCGGGGTCATGACTCGTTTAAACCATTCAGACCGGGAAAGCATCTGTGTCATTGGGCAAAAATAGCAGCTATACAAGCTCATAGCGTGTTACATGAGCTTGTAGATCTGCTATTTTTTGAAAAATCATGAAGAATTTGTGCAAATCTTTGAATATGTGTGTGTGTATATATATATATATTTTTTTTTTAAGGCAAACATTTGTAACTCAAATCTTTGCTTCTGGGGGATTCCACAAATGTCTTGTAAATCCTATACAGTTTTTTTCAAATACGTATTTCTATTATCAGTGGTACTCAAACTTTCTCATGTCAATGACCCCCAAAATGATATGTATTTGGCCGACGACCCCCATCTCAAAATATTTTGTTCCAGGAACAAAGATTTGGGTTACAAATGTTCCCTTTAAAAATATATACATTCAAATATTTGCACAAATGTTCAATATTTTTCAAAAATAGCCAAAGTATAAAATATGGATAACGTGGTTACACAGATGCGTTCCCGGTTCGAATGGGTTAACCACTCAAGCCTCATATACTTAGTCGTACAACAAAATTGCGAAACACCTATCTTATCTATAAGCTCACAACGCGTTGCGTTGTGACGTTTTTTGATGCCATGCCGATATAATGACATTGGCAAAAATGTGTGGTTTTAAAAAAGTGGTTTTAAGGGACTACAGAAGAGGTCTCCTTTGTTAAATCGCTTGTCTTAATACCCTGTGCTCTATTAAATACATGGCTTTACCCCACAGCGTACGTCTTTGTTTAGCTACAGCTTAGCGCTTGTCTGTTGAACACTTGTGTGTTTGTGTTAGAGATCTGAACTGTGTCACGATCGGCGAGCCAAAAAACCCAAGCGATTGTTATTTGCAAACATGTTTTATTTCCCCCCCCTTTTTTTTGGGAACGGGAAATTGTCATAAACTTAACAGTTTGGAAAGTAAATGAGTCTGTTTGAGCCAGAAAGGGAGAGGGAAAAAAAACAAAACCTCACAATTTCAAATAACCGAGTCATAATATTGACTGTGTCTCTCTCTCTCTCTCTCTGCTCCCGATGGCTGCTTTGATTGCCATGAGATTTTCCTTGGAGAAGGGCTTTTTTTGTTATGTATTTTCACAGCCATTCGCCCGACACATGCTGGATTGAGATGCAGATAGGGAGAAAAAAAAAGGAGAGGCGCGCTTTTCTTAGAAATTGGCTGACCCCCGTCCCGGTGCGCCGTGCCCTCTCTGCTCTCCAGCCGTGGAGATATGAGGGCACTCTGACATATTTGCGAAGCATCTTTTGTTGTTTCTCATGGGTAACTTCTGCCCAGTGTTGTTATTCCCCGTCGTCCTCCTCCTCCTTCTCCTCCTCCTCCTTCTCCCTACATAATAACCAGTGGTGGAAAAAGTGCTGCATGTTATTTACTTAAGTAAAAGTATCAGTACTGCAATATAAAAATACTGTTACAATCAAAAGTCAGGAATTCAAAATTTACTTCATTAAAAGTACAAAAGTATTGGTATCAAAATGTCCAAAGGTATTGGTATAAATAAGTACCAAAAGTAGAAAGTACTCATTATGCAGAATGTCCCATTTCACAAGTTTTCAAACGTATAACATGTATAAAAAAAATGTTTGTTGAAAATAGCAGATCTACAAGCTCACAATGTGTCGCATGGCGACGCATTGTAAGCTCGTAGATGTATAAGCTTGATATGTATAAAGGGCTGCAGTGGTTAATGCATGTTTTGTAGTAATAATCAAAAAGTAACTAGTAACTATAAAGTTTTCAAATAGTTGCAGTGGAGTAAAAATTACAATATTCACCTCTGAGATGTAGTGGAGTAGAAGTAATAATAATAATAATACCTAAAAATCAACAGTACAGTACTTGAGTAAATGTACTTAGTTACTTTACACCACTGCATCTAACCAAACCATTCCACACTGGAACGCACAGTGCTCAGTTTCCCTTTCTTTTGTTGCTTTTCACACGCATCAAATGCTGTGTAAAAGATACACAACAGCTGGGGCTGAACCTTATTTAGTTGAGTTCATTTATTTATTTATTTCTGTAATACCCAGAGACAATAGCTCGAAAGTATATGAACCGCCTGGGAATAAGAAGGGAAAAAAAACTATAATGGGTGTTTTCATAACTTTAATTCTGTTTGCTTTTCATTATCCGCCGGGGCCGTGCGTCTTCGGTTTGATTGATGAGCGCTTGGCCAGACCATAGACAGCGAGACGGCTGTCTTGTATTAAACCACTACGGCCGGGAACGCATCTGTATCACTTTTTGATTAGAGCTAAAAAAAACATTATTTTACACTTTGGCTATTCAAAAATAGCAGATATACAAGCTCATAGCGCGGCACCGAGTGCTGCGCTATGAGCTTGTAGATCTGCTATTTTTGAAAAATCTTGAAAATTTGTGCAACTCTTTGAATAGTATTTATATTTTTAAAGCGAACATTTGTAACTCAAATGTTTGCTTCTGGGGCGGGGGGGGGGGGTCCCTGGATCAACATATTTTGAGATGGGGGTCCGCGACCGAATACATATCATTTTGGGTGGTCCTTGACATGAAAAGGTTTGAGCACGACTGATTATAGCAGCATACGTTTTTTCAAAAAACAAAGACATTTGTAAAGCAAATATTTGAGTTAAAACTGATCGCTTTAAAAAAACATATATATTCAAAGATTTGCACAAATGTCCACAATAAAAAAAAATAGCAGATCTACAAGCTCCAGTGCTTGTAGATCTGCTATTTTTGAATAGCCCAAAGCAATCTAAAAATGACACAGATTCCTTCCCGGTCTAAATGGGTTAAAACATATTAGGGACGCATCAGATATAGTCTGGAGACCAGAGTCTATCGTTAAGTGTCTTCCCACAAACCTCTGAAAGTGTAAATAAACTCTGTAGAGGGCGGTGTCTACGGCGCTTGAAAAGGTGGTTATAGTGACAAGAATGTCACAGGTTCTATTCCTCCAACTGAAAAAAAAAACGCTTCCGTCTCCCCAGTACTGTCATTTTGAGGTGTTTTTACTTTCCAATTTTCAGTACTATTACTTCTACTCCACTACTACATATCAGAGGTAAATATTATACTTTTAATCCACTACAATTATTTGAAAACTTCAGATTTTGATTATTATTACAAAACACACATTGCCCACTTCAGCTCTATATACATTTCGGCCATTTGAAAATAGCTGATCTACAAGCTCACAATGCGTCGCATCGCGACGCATTGTGAGTATTATTGTGAGTATATTTTCATACAAATACTTGTACTTTTACTCAAGTCAATTTTGAATTCCAGACTTTTACTTGTAACAGAATATTTCTACATTGCAGTATTGATACTTTTACTTAAGTGAAAAATGAGAGTACTTTTTCCACCGCAGCTTCTCCTTCTCAGCAGCTAGCATGTAGTCCCGCTGAGCAAGGCACCCGAAAATCCCTTGCTGCTCATTGGTCAAACCACAGAAGGTTTGCGGTTGACTGTGAGTGTGTATGATTGTGAGGCTAGTAGAAGAACATTCAGGCTCGGCCAACTTTTTGCTGGATAAACAAAGGCACAAAAAAAAAACAATAAAAAAAACAGCATCTGCGAAAGTGAAAGCCTTTTGTTTACAGATTTGCCTGGCGCGCATGCCAGGTTTGCTGTCAGTAAGCTAAAAACCATCACTTGTTTGGAGTTGTGGTTAGAGTTTGAACTTCAATCCAGTCACATCCCCATCAGCCAACAACCACCCCCCACCCCCCCCACCCCCCACCAAAGCAATGTCCCATGGCATCTGAATAATGCAGCAAGTTGAGTCATCCACCACGGTGGATAGCAGTTCATGCGTGCGTGCGTGCGTGTGTGTGTGTGTGTGTGTGTGTGTGTGTGTGTGTGTGTGTGTGTGTGTGTGTGTGATCCCAGCGGGCCTTCTTTGCCTCGGCAGCAGAGCACTGTATCGCTTTACTCCAATCATTTTTATTATTTATTTCATATATATATATAAGTATATATATTTATATTTTTTTTGTCAGGGGTTACTGGGGTGTGATAAGCTTGTGTCACGGCCTTTCACAATCCCTCATGAGTGAGTCCCACTCTCCCTCCTCCCCTTACCCGCCCTGTGCGTTTGTGTGAGTGAAAAGCTCGCCCCCCAGCCATGCCCCCGATGCTCGGGGTTCCTCCTGATAGCCATGAAGGGATTTGGGTCGGATGGGCAGACCCTGACTGGGCTGATTGCTTTGAATGTGCCCTGGCTAAAGCCTGCGCGCTGCATGCGCCTGCCTTTGAAAAAATCGGGGTGCGTTGATGAGCGCCTTTTCCGCGGCAGAGCCTGTGTAGTCACTGCCTCTGGGAGGAGGGGCTCTCTACGCTAATACCCTAGCATGAGATATGAACAGAGACAGAGGCAGGGATCACCAGTCAGTCAGAGCACCTCCCCCGGCCTCCCCATCAGAAATACATTAACACACACACACACACACACACACACACACACACACACACACACACACACACACACACACACACACACACACACACACACACACACACACACACACACACACACACATACATGCATACAAAAAACACCCCAAAGTACGCACTTCCCCTTAAACTCCAAACTTTAGGATCTTACTTACTTACTGTATTTACTGTATAGTGCCTACCATTCAGTGGATCAGTACTATATATATGCAGGCCTTGTACTTCACAGAGGGGGGTATTCCATGACATTGTATCGTCCCAGGGCCGGGGGGGGGATATCACTTTTCTGCATTCACACAGCAGATGGCTTGCTCAGATGAGCGCTCAGGGGTTAAGTGTCTTTGCTCAGGGACACTTCCACACGTAGACAAGGTGTGCCGGGGGTCGAACCGGTGACCTTCTGATTACCAGACGGTCTCTTTTCCCCACTCGGCTACGGCAGCCGCTATTAAATACACCCATACCAAAACGCCACATATACAGTACAGTATGTCGCTGTATAATAGTAACAGTAAAGAGTAAAGACTTCCTTCTCTGCTCTCGTTGCTGTTCTATAGGTCCGGGGACCCCCAGGGGTCCTTGGGGGGATACCAGGGGGTCCCCAGCAAAATGAGTTAATATAGCTTCACAATCATTTTAACCACTTTAACCATATTTCATACTTTGGCTATTCAAAAATAGCAGATATACAAGCTCATAGCGCGTCACTGAGTGCCGCGCTATGAGCTTGTAGATCTGCAATCTTTTTGAAAAATCGTAAAAATTTGAGCAAATCTTTGAATATATCTTTTTTTAAAGCGAACATTTGTAACTCAAACCTTTGCTCCTGGGGGGGTCCCTGGAACTAAATATTTTGAGATGGGGGTCCGCGGCCAAATACATATGATTTTGGGTGGACCTTGACATGGAAAAGTTTGAGAACCACTGATATAGGTCATATTATTGAAGTCACTATTCCTCGTGATGGGGACGTTTATCTGAGAATAAGCTCTCAGAAGGCCAAGGAGGAAAGAGAGAGAGAGAGAGAGAGAGAGAGAGAGAGAGAGAGAGGGAAAGTGTCTCTTGAACGGTGCATATGTGTGCTCTTGTTGTGTTCGCTGTTTCACCTTGTCCTTTTGCTCTCATAAAACACTCTGAACACGAGCGAAGACAAATTACAGCTTCAGATGCAGGTGTCCTCGCTGCGTTCTCTCTCTCCCGGCGGCGAGGGCCCTCCGGGGACGTTACCTTGTGTTCCACAGGGGCCGGCTGTGACACGGGAGCTGTCACCTGGTGTTGCATGGTGGTGTTGGTGGTGGTGGTTGGGGGGCCCCCAGGGGCCGAGGAGTTTACTCTGAGCAGGGTGGCCCTGCTCTCTGACGGCCTGTCCCCCCGAGCAGGGGGATGCGGGGGGACGTGTCCTCACCCACCCAGCAAACCCCTGACCCCATCGACCCTCCCACTATACCTGCCCGCCTTTGACTCTGTTGCTGTTGTTGGGAACAGGACACGTCCAGTACTGGCATCCCTTATGTGATTAACATGAAAAACACGGCTGGCTACACAGGTTTTCCAGCTCGCTACGCCGATCGGAGCAAGTCGGAGCAAGAAGCAACGACCAGCGTTTTTTAATCCATTAAGACCGGGAAAGCATCTGTGTCATTTTAAGATTTCTTTAGCTATTTAAAAATAGCAGATTTACTCTTCTTTTTATTTTTATCGTGAAAATGTGTGCAAATCTTTGAATATATATTTTTGAACGCGAACATTTGTTGCCCCCAGAAGCAAAGATTTGAGTTACAAATGTTTGCTTAAAAATATATATATATTCAAAGATATATCAAAGATATTTTCACGATTTTTCAAAAATAGCAGATCTACAAGTTCATAGCCCGGCACTCGGTGCCGTGCTATTAACTTGTATATCTGCTATTTTTGAATAGCCAAAGAAATCAAAAGAGGACACAGATGCGTTCCCGGTCTTAATGGGTTAATGGAATCCCTTGTACCTGGGCGAGTTCATGTGTGTGTTTGTGGAAAGTTTCCCAGGTATAACGCTCGTTTTGATGTCAGCAAACTTTGCGCGAGATGAGCGTCGGGGAGGGTTGATGTGCGCTTATCTTCTATGGAAGTGGAATGGCTTGGGGGGGAACAAGCTAATTTTGTATGTACGTGTGTGTGTGTGTGTGTGTGTGTGTGTGTGAGAGGGAGAGAGAGAGAGAGAGGGGAAAAAGGAGTAGCAGTAAATTACAGATAAGTGACAGCGAGAGCAGCTTATCGTGTGACTCCATCGCTGTGGAATGAAGGCCTGGTTTGTGTGAGCTGAACCCTCTGACACATCTCACACAGCAGAGGTGTGTGAGATGAACAAAGAGGAAGAAGAAGAAGAGGAAGACGAAGAAGAAGAAGTGGGGCGGAGGGTAAAAAACTGGGACGATGGCAAGCAGTGCATGGGGATGGGTATTGGGTGGTGCCCACAGTAATGGGTGGTGCCCACTACGCAGCTCACGCAGAGGTTTATTTTTCAATTGCAGTTTACGATTTTTCATGGTCATGTCGCAGACCCCCCTCGCCGCCCCCACCCCTTCCACCACAGCGCTTTTCAAAATAATCGGTTGCCGGGGCTCTTTTTTGCGCGGCTGGCCGCCTTTCATTTTCGGAGGGGTTTGTTTTTGAAAAGGTTGCTATTATAGCCAAATGGTTTCTGTGCTTCTCTAAACACGGCGAGGCATTAGGCCCGGCTCCGGTTTCAGGGCCTGGCTCCTTAATGAGAGACCCAATCACACGGAGGGGGATCAGACCCGCCGCACCAGACCCAACCTGTGGTTTACCTCTTGAAACACAACCACACAGCCCACCCCACCCCCACCCCCCACACACACACACACACTCCGTCTGCCCCTTTTCTTCATACCCGTCCTCCTCTCCGTCTCCCCTGTCAGGACGCTTCTCTTTTACAGTCCAGCTTGATCGGCTCTGATGGTGCAGCTGCACTGAGCTGCTGCCCAAATGTGTAAGTAAATAAATTAACACCAAGGGAAGAAATCCAGCCTGACAGCTCACGTGAGCCACGCGCGCGCGTGTGTGTGTGTGTGTGTGTGTGTGTGTGTGTGTGTGTGTGTGTGTGTGTGTGTGTGTTTGCGTGTGTGTGTATGTGTGTGGTGTGTGTGTGGGTATATATGTGAGTGTGTCTATTGGAACGCTTTGTTTTCATCTCCGAGGGGTGGAAAGACTTTCCACACTCCAGCCAGTGGTTGCCGTTGAGGCCAAAATAACTAATGGTGTCTCGAGTCTGGGTACTGGCATCATAAAGTATTGAGTATTGAACTGTATATATATATCGTCTCTGTCGGGTGGGAAACCTCTATATGTCCAAAATTGTAACTTCTCAGGATTCAAATAAAAAAATGGCAAAAGTAGCAGATCTACAAGCTCTAAACGCAACGCTTTGCGGCGGGTTTCAAGCTTCCAGATCTGCTACTTTTGGTACTTTTGTGTGACTTGTGTGACGCTGTAGTATGATCAAGTAGGGCATAAATGTACCTAAAAAAAAAACAACACAAAAACTGGAGAATACCGAATATCAGCAACAATATACGGTAGGCTATGTACGGTTGGACCAACACGTCCACCTGTCAAGATGCAATAAAATTGCGCTGACAAAAGCCTGGTGCTGTCAGCGTCGGCTCTTTGTGATGTATAGTATGTGCATTAGTCTACAGTACTACCTATAGTAAGTGCTACACCGTCCCCTTGTTCCGAACATGAGATCGTGTTGTCCTTGGGACGCGTGTTCATCGACCGGCATCAAGTTATCGATGCAGCACATCTGTGAGTTATTGACATGCGCCGGACGGTGCCTGCTAGTGCTAAGGCACATGCCTGTACGTTTTTTCATCCGTATTTCGACAATTCAACCGATTGTTATTCTGATTACTTCCTTGCGGTTACAGTGTGATCTGTGTCCCCTGAGGGTCCGTCCCTCTGTGGTGACTTTGGTCCTCCAGTGAAGCTCCGGGCCCCTGCCAGTCCATGTCTGTACTGTATGGCTCATGGAGACTTTCCTCCAGGAGTACACAAAGACTCCACCGTCTCTCTGTTGTTGCTCTGTGGGAATCTTTCTGTTCTCCGCTCGCTATAGTCACAAGGCCCTGACAACCCAGCCACTGGCTTTGAGACTGCTCAAACACTCAGAGAGAGAGAGAGAGAGAGAGAGAGAGAGAGAGAGAGAGAGAGAGAGAGAGAGAGAGGGAGTGTGTGGATGGAGAAGTCTTCTGTCACCGCTAGCCCCTCGTCAGTCTTCCAGCAGTGGGGACCATGATTTATGGAGGAGTCTCCATGTTGTAAGAACCTGAGCAGGGATCACTCGCCTTCTGCAGAGAGAGAGAGGGAGAGAGGGAGAGAGGGAGAGAGGGAGAGAGAGACTGAGACAGAGAGAGAGAGAGAGATAGGGAGAGAGGGAGAGAGAGACTGAGACAGAGAGGGAGAGAGGGGGACGGGGGACCAGAGAGATAGGGAGAGAGAGCAAGAGAAAGAAATGGAGCACAGTCTCCTCTGTCCCCAGTGCTTCTCTTACACACCTTTCTTTGCTCTCCTTATTTCAATTTCTGTTTATAGTTTTGACAGAATCTAGAAAAAAAAGAATTGCACCCCCCCTTCTTTTTTCATTCTTTTCATTTTTTTTTTTCAAAGTGAGTGATGGTTTAACACTTTATATATTCTCTTTCTGCCTGTGTGTGTTTATTGGGAGGGAGCAAATTAGGTTTGAAACCATCACCGCGGGTTGCGTTTGAAACTTCAAAAAGGAAGCCCCCCACCACCACCGCCGCCGCCACTCGTCCCCTCCTCCTGCCTCAGTCCTCTCCCTCACCCCCCTCTCTCTCTCTCTCTCTCTCTCTCTCTCTCTCTCTCTCTCTCTCTCTCTCTCTTTCTCTCTCTCTCTCTCTCTGTGTGTGTCACACACATATACATACACATGTGTTCAGAGACACACACAAGGACTCACACTCTCCCAGCGTTAGCGCAGTTGTCACACGGTGGCGCCGCTATCTGCACATTATTAGTTATTACTTTATCGTCTCCCAAAGCTGTCAGAGAGGCACCCTCCTGGAATATACAGCAGGCAGGAGCCATCAGTCCTCATTACGCCGGGGCCCGCGTGCAATTTACACCCAGCCTGCCGCTCACACACACACACACACACACACACACACACACACACACATCCGTGACAACATGCTAATGTGTGTGTGCGGGCGCATGCGGGCGCATGCGTATAGGTGCGCGTGTGCGCGGCTAACAGGGCTGTGCACGTATGATATGAGCGCACCTTTGAGGCAACACGCTTGCATGTATGAACGGGGGTGGGGGCTAAGCTAATGTGGCGGCGTGATAAAAGCATCCATCCAAGCCCTGTGTGGTTGGTGTGTGTGTGTGTGTGTGTGTGTGTGTGTGCACACGCGCACAAGGCCTATTTTCTTTCTTTCATGCGCTAATGTTTAGCGCTGCTGCTGTCAGCCACCAGGAGGCAGGGACTGACGTTGAAACTGCAACACACACACACACACACACACACACACACACACACACACACACACACACACACACACACACACACACACACACACACACACACACACAGAAGCCAGGGACGGTTCAAGTCCTCTCTCCCACATGCAGGTGTGTGGTAGGGTAGATATCCCCGCAGGCGACCGGAGCTGGGGAACAACAGGGGCCCTGGCAAGTCAGGCCGGGTGAGTTACGACGCCTCTCTCTCTCTCTCTCTCTCTCTCTCTCTCTCTCTCTCTCTCTCTCTCTCTGAGATAGAGATCAACACCAGTTCACCTGAAAGGAGAAGGTTGGGGGGGAGAAAAAAAGAGAAACGAGAAAGGAATAGGGGGGAGAGAGAGAGAGAAAAAAAAATCTAATGAATTATGTTTTGATTCAGCCCTTGCATATTTTGCCCCGAGGTGGCTGTCACGAACAGATGTACAAGTCAAGTTCCCATCATTACCGCTCTGCGTCGGAGTATGAAGGTTGTGCAAAATCAGACCTCCCTGCACCAACATGCTGTTGGATGCTTATTAACCCGCCCGGGCCCTGTTGTTAGAGCCTAGCCCCTTCTACCTCTGTTTGATCTAGCAAAGAGGCCACATTAGCACTGACTAATTCCCTTGGCTGCGGGTTTGGAAGTGCCATACCGTACGTTCCGCAGGCACTGCAATCACACCGCGATCATGACGGGGTTGCGTAAAAAAAATACTCTTTGACTCGCACAAACCGATGGTAGAGTTAATGGTGCAATCGGTACGACGCGGGTGTCTGATTGGGGCACAACACGTTCTTGCCCATCCATCCATCACGGGGCAATGACAGTGGAGGGTTGGCATGAGAAATGTGCCGGGGCGGCACACCCACTCACTTTCATACCAGTTGATGTTTATGTGAGCCATGAGCTCGAGGTGTTCATCATCTTCCATGATGTCATCATCATCAAAGAAAGCGACATAATGTGAGAACCATGTCAACATGGTTGAATGACCAAGCTGTCAGGTGCCTCTTTTGATGAATGTCTGACATACTGTTACAGGTAGGATGCCTGTGCTTTGATTGAGCAATTCAAGTTTCAGTGGTTGCTTTGACTGTAACCAGTCACCGCACACAGGGATTCTTTACCTGTTTCAAACTGCCAAGGTGCCCCTCTCAACAAACTTTTCTTTTTTTTAAAACCGCTTTCAACCTGGCATCCCTATTTTGGGCTATGTCATTATAGGCAAATATTTCCGAGGCCGTTTGTGAAGTGTACAACCCGTTGCGGCACGTTGGCAGCTTGTTGATCAGCATTTTTTGCCAAGTATGAACTAGGGATTAAGTGGTTAAATAAAATAATTGTTGCGTACGCGTGTTATGCATTTCCCCAGTGAGCTTGTGTGCTGAGCGCTTGCGTTGTGTGTCATCCTGTCTGAGGAGGAAACAATTTTTTATATATTACTCTTACAGATTTTGTCCGAACACCAGCAAATCGGTACACAGTATCTCTATAGTCGTGATCAAGACGGATCTGTCCGATTTTTCATATCCCATCCTGAATGGCTAACGTTGGCTTCCAAAGTTTGGAGGAGTGGTCCGTTTTGAACACAATGCCTCAAATCATGAACGTGCGATTGCTGTGAAACTTTGCATGCACATTCCCACTAGGCCAAGGAAGAAATGCCAACCTAAATATTTCAAATCAGTCTCATGGTGGCGCTATGACAGGCCGATTCGCGTTTTTGCCAAGGAAAAACCTCTGCCATGCATTTTTTACATTGACCTTTTATAGTGCCACCAGCAAAAAAAATAAAAATCTCTCTATATATATATATTACTCCTACAGATTTTGTTCAAAAATCACACAAATTGGTACACATTATATATATATTCATGTGATCAAGACGGATCTGTCTGATTTTTCATATTCCATCCTGATTGGCCGAGATAGGCATACAAAATTTTACAGGAGTGGTTCGCTATGAACAAAATGCCTCAAATCATGAAAGCAGCGTCCGATTGCCGCGAAAGGCAGAGAAAGAAATGACACCCTTTTCAAATTGGCCTATTTTATAAAGCCACCAGGAGGACGATTTGTGCAAAACATTTTATTTGTATTACTCCTACACATTTTTTCCAAACATCACGCAAATCGGTACACATTATGTCTATAGTCATGTCATCAAGTCGAACCAGTACGTTTTTTCATATTTCATCCTGATTGGCAATAACTATCAACATTCATCCCTCAACTTCTACAGATTCCACTCACCTCTTTAATGACTGATTTACGAACTTTGCTTTTATCTGACCTGGCGGAGACTTGTGCTCCGAGGAGCACTTTTTCTAGTTATTTGTGTAGTCATTAAAAGTACATAGATTGCATGTGGCACCCTCTGGTTTGTTTTCATGCATAGTTACAGAGATAAACGAAACAAACTCACTGGCTTGCGTGTTGTTTGAAAAACAGTATACATGTTGTCAACTACAGTAGGATGAGTTTTCACCTTGCTCACTGGGACAGTGTAGCACTATGGTTAGTACAGTAGACTATACACATACTATACATCACTATGGTTAGTACAGTAGACTATACACATACTATACATCACTATGGTTAGTACAGTAGACTATACACATACTATACTGCCCTGCCAAGCCAAAGAGCAGTAACTACGTTTTTGGACACACCGACTTATTTGGGTATCCTAAAGGTCAAATTAGCCTTTGTGATGTTGGGGGATAAGCAATGACCTCAAGAACAGATGTACAATTAGTGTAATATCACTTATATGCCGATATCTCATTTGGCTGACCAGTTGAATCACTTTTAAACCCATTTTTCAGTGATTTTTGTTTTCGTAGTTACTGCACTCTGCCTTGGCAGGGCAGTATACATCACTATGGTTAGTACAGTAGACTATACACATACTATACATCACTATGGTTAGTACAGTAGACTATACTATACATCACTATGGTTAGTACAGTAGACTATACTATACATCACAAAGAGCTAACGCTGACAGCACCATATTTTGTCAGCGGAATTTTATTTCGTCTTGACAGGTGGATGTATTGGTCCAACCTTCATATACAGTATACTATATACCTGTTCAAGACTCAATACTTTATGATGTCAGTCCCAGAAACACCATTAGTGAACTCTTTTGAGATAAAATATAATGGCTCTCGATTTCACTGGGCTCAGCACAGCTCACTAGCATGCAAAACAGTACAAATAATATACAAATAAATGATCAAATCCTAAATCCGTACCTGTAGCTTCCTTTGTGACGCTAAAAATATTGTAAGTTTGTCGTCTCAGTGTCCACGGTTCTTACGCCACCTTTTTACGCCACTTTTTTTTGGGAGCTGTCCAATTATAAAAGCGCTGAAATAAATAGTGTATCTGTCTGTTTTAAGCGTCTAGAAGACGGCAACCAGCCATGTAAACTTGCTCTGAATGTCTATAAAACCGCATCATCGCCTTTCTCGCTTAGGTTCTGCACGGATCAGATGCTCTTTATATTGAAATGGTTACAAAGGTTTGTAATATAACATAAAGGACACTGTGATATAATTATGTGTTGATGTGCAGTTGTTTGAATATTATGTGATCTTGGTGTTCAGGCGTTGTTATATATTACTCCCTGCTCAGCACATTAGAAGACAACTATTTAAGAGCATAGAGATACAGTATACAAATATACTGTAGTGTATTTAACAATCCCCCCCAGGGGAAAACAGAACTCTTAGAGAAAGCACAGCCCACTGGTCGTGCTGGAGTGATGGGAACAAACAAGCTTCCATGACACTGACGGCAAGAGGAAAAACAATGAAGGAGGTGAGCTTAAATAGACTGTAAATTCATAGCACTATGAGTAGCGAAAATACTGTAGCTGCGACGCTCTGTGAGCTTGTAGATTGGCTGTTTTTTTTAAAACTTTTGCCTATACTATGCTATACCGACAATAAAAAAATCTTATTTAAAAAAATCCTGCCCGCGAGGGCCCCCTGGCGGCTCAGGGCCCGTTTCATTTGCATCCGCCTCTGAACATCCACATGCATGACAGTCGGACCGACTGTCACGTCCCTTGTGTGTTCCACTTCCAATGGAAAAAGAGTATGACATGAGACGCTTAGCCCCGTTGTGAGACATCCCCTTCATGGTATATGGAGGGCTTTGATGGAGGACGCCCACTTCAGAAGGTCATGTTTAGGAGCGCTTAGAGCCTGCGAGCCTTTTGAAGAAGAAGCGGTGACTCCATTTTGGTTTGTTGAGCAGCAGACACGTTGCTATTCGTCTGCCTCCATTATCAGGAGACTGCAGGAGTTTGGATGGCCCACAGCAACAGCTGAAGGATTTACTAAGTTGCTCTTGGAAAGCCGACGCGAAAACACAATTATGCAAACTTTTCCTTTTTGTTTATGAGAACAACAAAAAATAATGGCTTTAATATATGTCCTTACCTCCAGCAAGCGTTTTATATGCAAATGAGTCGTGATTTTCAGGGACGGAGATGCAGAGTGTTTTGCTTTGCATCCGTCTTTTGTTGCCGGGGCGGATTAAGGGAGATCTGTTATGGTGTGTTAACATGGGAGCTTTTGATTCGGATTGAAATGAAACCATGTGTAGAATTAGATTAAAGACAATGTGTGGCGAGTGTCGACGCGCTGGGGACGTCGCCGGACTTCAAACGCACGGTATATACGCCGAGCGCTTCACAGACGACGACGTCCCCATTGTTCGGACTCCCGGCTTGTGTTGTGAAGTGGGCTTGTGTCCTGTGGTTTTTTTTTGTCCCGTAATGGGCTATAATAACTTAAATAAATCACAGTGACTGAGCCTCAGCTCCGCGGCTCAGGGCTTGGCATTGATGGAAGGCCCCGGCACTTCCAGAGGACCCGGCGAGTGGAAAAAAGTCTTGTGTTTTTATGCTGTAGGAAAAAGTTTGAAAGTCAGTGGGTTTTCTTCGTCTTTTACAGCCTTGTTGTTTGTTGTGATGGGAACGCGCCCGGGGTTTTCGTCGGGGGGTAGGGAGGTCAAAGAAGAAGAAAAGAAGGCTTTGATAGTGATCCGCAAACAGTGTGTTCCAACAGGACAGGTGAAGATATGAAAAGAATGCTGTGTTTGTATGAATCCCCCCCCCCCCCCTCCCCCCTATCTCCCCTTGCCTTGCCTGAAGGGCTTTCATCGTTGCTATCAACACGGAGAGAGGAGGAAAAAAGTAATACTAGATTACAACAAGCAGGGGTGCTCTGATTAACCCATTCAAACCGGGAACGCATCTGTGTGACCACTTAAACCATTATTTTATACTTTGGGTGATTAAAAAATAGCAGATCTACAAGCTCATAGCGTGCCGAGTGCCGCACTATGAGCTTGTAGATCTGCTATTTTCTTATTTTTTTTGTGTGAAAATGTCAAAATCTTTGAATATATATATATATTTTTCAAGCAAACGTTTTTAACTCATATCTTTGCTTCTGGGGGTCCCTGGAACAAAAATATTTTGAGATGGGGGTCTGCGGCCCAAACACATATAATTCTGGAGGTCCTTGACATGAAAAAGTATAACAACATAAGTTTTTCAGAAAACTGTCATAGGATTTAGGAGACATTTGTAGAATCGGAACCCTCAGGCCTTAATGGGTTAAAAAGGGCGCACGGAAATCAACAAAGGAAGGGGAGGCCGGTGATAATGTGTTTGGAAGCGGGGGGGCATGAGTGGATGTGGTGAATGTTAGATTGTTACGTGGAGGGTGTTTGTAATGGTAGTGTGTAGAGGATGATGCAACACAACGCGATCGGGGGGCTTGGAGTGGGCCGGAGCAAAACCCGCTGTGATCGCTGTCAGTGTGTTGTCAAAAAAAGAACACGGTTCATGAGGGGTTAATTCAGACCGCAGAAATGTTCTGATACAAAATGCATGCTCCGTCGTACCATGGTGTGCAAGCTTGTGGATCGAGGCTATTTTCGGTGTACGACACCATCGTACATGGCGAAGTATAAACGAGTCTAAAGCGGCTTTGTCTCGTCGCGAATCGTTCGTCTGAACCAGGCTTAAACCCAGCGATGCTTTGTGGTTGCGCTGTTGGGATTTGTCCATAACCCCATTTTACACTGAAAATAGCCAAGGGGGAAGTGTGGGGGGGGAGGGAGGGGTGGTTGTCGGAGAGTAACCAGTGATTAATTATGCGAACGCCTGATTGTGACATGCTATCTGCTGCTATTAACGGAGGGAAGTATAATTACACTGGATTGTAATTGCAGCCTCCGACTTCAGAAGTGCACTGTGTCGAACATCAATCTTCATCCACTGCAATTTGGAGTAAAACTTCATTTGCGGACGGCGGGTCGGGTCTGCGACTCTAACCTAACTCATTTTCAAAAGGGAAGTGGAGTGTTAAGGAGAGGTAGAGGGGGTGGTGGTGGTGGTGGGGGGGTGTTAAATGGGTGGTGCTACTGGTGCTGGTAAGGAGGGTGGTGGTTTTTGAATGGTGTCAGCCCCAGAAAGACAGGTTAGAACAGAGAGTTAGTGATATTGCCGTACACTGCTTGAGGTTATGAAAAATAATTAGAGATGCGTGTGCGTGTGTGTGTGTGTGTGTGTGTGTGTGTGTGTGTGTGCGTGTGCGTGTGCGTGTGCGTGTGTGCGCGTGTGTGCGTGTGTGTATGCGTGCGTGTGTGTGTGTAATAAAGAAAACATCCATGTGTTTTTTAGGTGGCATATTACAGTTTTTTCCACAGCTTCCATTGCGTGAGCGCCTCCTTTTAATTCTCCCCTAAATGAGTGTCATTATTCTCACTCACGCATGGTAATACTGAGGAGAGGAAGACGAGAGAGAGGAGAAAAAGTTGGAGTAAATATCACATTAAAATCTTAAGCGTGAGGGTTAATGAGAAAATAAAGCCCGCCAAAGCGCCCAGGAGAAGTCCCAGGTATGGCACACGACATGAAATGTGGCTCTGTAAATGTAAATGTCTGTTCTGTGGCACGGGCGTAATAACTCTGCCTATTAGAGGGGGGAAAATAAAGAAGATAAATGGACAGTTTATTCCCATTTTATCCAATTTTTGGCACGTTTTTTTCATTAAGAACTCAAACTTTATAAGAAAAGAAAAAATCAAATTGAGCCCAGCTTCGGCTCTCCCTTTCACTCTCGCTCTCTCTTTTTTTTTTGCCTTCTCCAAAAGCTTCCCTGGCAGTTTGTCTAAAAGCCCGAAATGAAACGAAGAATATAATTAGAAGGAAAGGGAAACTTTTTAAGGGGAATTTCAGAATGCCGAGCAATCAAGAGCCTTGAAAGCAGCTTTTTGGTCTCCCTTCAGAGAGACTCCTGCCCGGCCACAGACAGTGTCAGAACACAAGAGCTTTCTCTCTCTCTCTCTCTCTCTCTCTCTCTCTCTCTCTCTCTCTCTCTCTCTCTCTCTCTCGCTGCTGCCAGGGCAAGAGACAGGAGGAGACACACCAAGATGCCTGACTGCTTTTTTGGATTCATTTTTTTTTTACCATCTAATGCCATGCCATCCCCCCCCCTGCTGTCACACTCTCTTACTATAACTCCAACTTTGTGGCTCCCAAATCCAACACAGAAACCACAGCGTATGTACTACGGAACACAAGAGACTGAGAGAGAGTGAAAGTGAGAGGTGAGAAAACAGAAGTGGAATCACAGTCACTTTATTTGCAAAGTGTTACGGGTCTATTACAGGGTTGGGGTTTCTGCTGTCGACACAGAAGTGCACGTGGGCACAATATTTTCACTGACACATGGTACAAAAAGGCCCTCAGAGTTTAGTGGCACTATGTAACCTACCTTTTTTTTTATGAATACATTTTTATTCTGTCCAGTCTGTATGGTAGAGTATGGTATGTTAATACAATATAACTTGTTCAAGATTCAATTTATCCCCTGACCAAGCAGGCAGATTCTATTTGCTCAATGGTAAACATTTCAGCACTTGCGCAGGAAACCGGGTTCAAATCCGCGGTAGATGAGGAAAGTTACATAGTGCAGCTTCAAGGAGACAGTAGAAATCAAATCATTGTGTGGGCAGTAGACAAGACATATCACTGAAAATACACACGTTTACACCATATACATGTAGGTTCAGGGGTAGACTCTGAAAGCAAGCAGTAAACAAAGAGATGAAGAGAGTAGCAAAGAAGGCATGGGAAATTAAATCCGCTCCTTTGGTCCTGATCAGTTGACCTGGTTCCCCCAGGCTCATTTGCTACTGCAAACCGAGCCTGGACTTCAAGCTGCGCGAGTACAGACAAACTCCTTCAGCCAAACAGAATAGGACAGTGGATACACGATATGAACACAGGCCACTTCTCAATACTAATAAGAAGGCAGAAAACGGAATTGCATCCTTGGGAAGAATGTTCTCATCCCAAGTCAACTTGGGGAGAACTTTCTCTATAGTTCATGAGACCAGAAAACACATCAACATCTAGTTTGAGACACTCTATGAGCAAGTATTTCAAATCTACACTGGTGACGTTTCGCCTTAAATGTTCTGAGACGTTCATGATATGACAAAATATTGTTTTTCTTTATTCTACTAACGTTAATATAACCGCCGATTGTTTAGGAGACATCGTTACTGTTTTGCCAGCGGGAGGCCTGTATAACACGTCACCAACCACAGCAGGGGTGGGCAACTTTGATGATGGAGAGGGCCACTATATTTCCACACTCACTCCAGAGGGCCACATTGCTATACTGTCGGGCAGACACCTCTTATCTCCGTATTTGAACTTTTTTTTGTAAATTAATGCCGTCCTTTGCCATTCTATGTCACACAAAAGTAGCAAAACTAGCCGATCTACAAGCTCAAAACGCGTCACAGTGCGACGCGTTTTGAGCTTGTAGATCGGCTAGTTTTGCTATTTTTTAATTGGAATCCAGATTTTTTTATTTGCAATTTTTTCATTGGAATCCTGAAAAGTATTTTTTTCTTTTTTCGTATTTGTTATATGTATGTTAACTTTAGGAACTTAAATACAAATACATTGGACATAAAAAAGACAATAGAATTTTTATACTATAAGCTACTAATATAGTAATTAAAGCGGGTCATGTTTTCCTTCAGTTGCCCATGTATGAACTACGGTAACCAATCAGGGGGCTGCGTTCCACTGAGGCACAGAACTTTGGTTAAAATGCAATCACCGATTAGCCTGGTTACATTGCATTTTCTTGAAATCGATGTGTACACGGAGGAAGCCCAGTCCGTATCGCAAAAGAAACATCAGCTTCCAGGCTACCACTAAGGCCCGCTGGCAGTGCTAAAGCAAACAGCGGGTTCATCGTAGAGACACGGTTAACTGTAACGGCTCCTTGATCCGCCGGAGTTTAGAGTGCTGTCGGCACGGCTAATAAACACTTCATTTAGTTTTAATGGTGCCGGCGCCTCTTCACCAGCCTTCAAAAGTACCCTTTATTTGGGTCATTTACGGCTCTTCCGCGAGCGGCACCCGGGGGACGGCGGATCCAGTCCACGTCTCGTGCCTGCCGGAGCACTCCGGGCCGGGGGGAAATTAATAGGGCTATCTGGGAAAAATAAATAAGTGATGGGGCTTTACCCTGCCAAAGAGCCCTGAGAGCTTATTAAAGGCGGAGCGAAGTGGGACGTACGGGGAGGGCGAAGAAAGAGATTTTAATATGAATTTTGCACCTTCTAATGTATGCCGAGGCCAGATTTTTTCTCGTATTCCTTTTTCTCTCTCTCTCTCTCTCTCTCTCTCTCTCTCTCTCTCTCTCTCTCTCTCTCTCTCTCTCTCTCCCCATTCCTCTCTCTCTCACTGTCTCCATTTCACTCTCTCTTTCGCTCTCGTATCTGCCGCTCTGTGTTCCTGCTCTATGGTAAATGGTGATTTATACTTAATTGCGTGCGGGTGTTGCGCACCGAAAATAGCCAATCTACAAGCTCACGAGACACAACAT
Source organism: Gymnoscopelus microlampas (assembly GCF_963454915.1). Lineage (NCBI taxonomy): Eukaryota > Metazoa > Chordata > Actinopteri > Myctophiformes > Myctophidae > Gymnoscopelus > Gymnoscopelus microlampas. The sequence continues at coordinate 50,392,625 of NC_139962.1, forward strand.
GGCACAACATGCCGTAAGAGCTTGTAGATCTGCTTATTTGCGGTGTGTGCAACACGGCGCGCAGACCAAGAATAAATCGGGCATAAGTGTAAACACGGCAATTATGGATTGTGTGCGAGTTAATTACAGCTTGTGCGGAGGCCCCTCGGGGGGAGCTCTGGCGGAATGTTGCGGCTGATAAAAACGCCAGCTCATCAGCACCCCTCAGATGGCGGCGAGCCCCATCGAGAGTGGACCGAAGGGAGACGGCCCCCGCGGGGGCCACTCCAGTCCAAGGACCAATTAGTATTAGTCGGGAATTAATCTTTTAACGGGACACAACCGCCCGAACAGGTCCTCCCGAGGTGAAGAGGAATTAACAAGCGGCTTGCCTGATTGGCTGTTGTCGCTTTCGCTGTATTAGGTCTTTCCCTCCCTCGGCGGCGGGCTGGGTTGGTCTCCCCGTAGACTCGACGCGGCCCATAGCTAACACGTGTTCTCAGACGCTCCTCCGTGTTGAAACACAAGTTGGTGGAAGTTCCGGACGTAAAAAGCAAATCGAATCAGAGAGGAGGAACGCGCCGCTTAAAAGGAGTTTGTTGTCGATCGCATCTTGCTGTAGCTGTGGTAATCATATTCTGGTATGGCTATAATACGCAAAGCTAAGATGAAGAAAAAAAAAAAACGCAGAGCACAGAGGAGGAATGAAGGACCAGTCGGTGATGAGTAGTGACAGCTTCCTTTTGTTTTATTTAGCTGTTCCACGCTCGCCCCCATTGTCAGATCCAATCACGAGAAGGGCTCACACAGTGATCCATGCCCGGTTTGAGTATTGATTTCTGGGGGGGGACGGGGGGGGACGCGGCTCCATTAAGGTCCTGCCCGGGGGTGGTGTGGGGAGGTCAGGAGGGGAAGTTGCGGGTTGCCGTGACCCCAGCTGCAGTTCTTCGATCGATTGGCTCCCAACCGGGAAAGGGGAGAAAGTCCTGGGGAGGTTGAGCGCAGGGCCCCACACGCGATTAGGCTACATTAGCCCTCTGGTCAGAACCGGTGCAGAGGTTGCACTAAGTTAATTAGCCCTTTCTTATGATATCAGCGATGACAAGGGGGGGGGAGGGAACGCGGCCCGCATTGATTCAGCTTTACTCCATTTCAGCCTGCGGGACGATCGCCAAAGCACCGGATACTCCCAACCTCCCTCCACCTCCTCTCCTCTCCACTCTAATCGTCTCGAGCGCAACACTTGCCCCGCGTCACTACCTGGAAACGATTAGCGAGCGCTAACCCGTGACGACCGCTAATATGCTAACTACCCTGGAGAGATGATCCAGATATTTCCAGAGAGCGTTTGCGAGGTTGCTATTTAAAATCCGCGCAGATTAAGCGGGTGCAGGGTTGATAACCTGTGCCTGTGGGGAGGATGTGTGTGTGTGTGTGTGTGTGTGTGTGAGATTCTTATTCACGTCGTCTTCTCTTTTTTTTTTATTCCTTTGTGTTGCTCTATGCCTTCACCTTTTCTTTTGTCGTGTAATGCCACACAGCGTTCGATGCGTCGCTCAGCGTTTGAGGCGCGGTTTCAAACGGCTGTTGATATGGAGCCTTATAGAGGGATCGTGGACCGCTTGTTTTATGGCTCCTGACAGCCTGAGAGGAGACGGGGGTTTGAAGCAGAAAGGGGGGGGGGGGGGGGTGAGGTTCTTACAGGAGAACACATCAGTCTTGTTTCCGCTTTCTCTTTTGCTACACGTACGCACTCCCACTCTCTGTTTCACGCACGCGCACACATACACACACATACAGTATACTTCCTCTGTGCATCAGTCCCTCTGAGATAGAGGCTTCCACTTTGACATCGTGGTTCATGTCGCGCTGATGACACGCGTGTCTTTGCCAGCTATTTAAACACACACACACACACACACACACACACACACACACACACACACACACACACACACACACACACACACACACACACATAAGCACTCCCTCACTCCAGAGGCAGCACAAAGAGCCTGCACTAATTCCTTATTTTGGCAATTAAAGCGTAAAGGTGTCAGAAGCCCACCATCTTTGTAGCCCCCCCCCACCCCCCCACCTCCATCAGCTAATCCCTTTGTGCTTCGCCTGCCATTGTCTTTACTCTACCTCCTGTTCTGTTTGTGTCGTGTTGTGTTCCTGTCAGTCTGCTCGTGTCTTTCCTTCGTTCTCACACTGAGTGAAAGGTTTGCCAATGGATCACTCTCTTTTGTTCTACTTCCTTGAACAGTGCTCCTTCACTCAAGGCTGCTTGTTTTACCACAAGCTACCGCCGAGCACGGCTTATACTTAGCTGTGTGCCGGTGTTGCGCACCACACCAAAAAAATAGCAGATCTACAAGCCCACAGCGCGTCGCATCGCGACGGGCTGTGGGCTTGTAGTTCTGCTATTTTCAGGCATGACCAGGCAAGAGCTACACCTTCTTTTTCGTCTCTCTGTCTCTCTCTCTCTCTCACTGTCTCTTTCTTTCTATATCTCTCTCCCTCTCTTTCTCTCTCCCTCTCTCTGCGTGTTTTCTTTCTCTCGCTCGGGGCCCCGGGCCCGGCCGATGCAGCAGGCAAAGTGAAACAGCGACAGATGAAGAAGAAGAAGAAGCGAATGCGTGTCTGTCAGCGACGTTGGCGGGAATTAATCACGGTTGAATACGTGCCTCTGATGAGGATTCTGGAGATGCTCGTTGGAGATAGAGCCGTCAGGTGCGTTCTGATCCGTCATGGGACTGACAGCCGCCTGCAGCGGGACACACAGCCACGTATGAAGGCCTGTTTTAGGGCCTTCATACAGTACAGTACGTGCACTGCTGCCCCAAGGTGCTGCAGCGGCCATGTGCACAACTTTGATGTGCACACATGAAAACACTCTTGCACGCACGCACGCACACACGCGCGTGCTTGCACGCATAAGTGCACACAAACATTGCTGCCCACACACAGAAGCAGTTTCACACATACGAGCACACACACATTTGTTCGCGAACGCGCGCACACACACACACACACACACACACACACACACACACACACACACACACACACACACACACACACACACACACACACACACACACACACACACACACACACACACCTGTGACCCAAACACTGTCAGCATTGTCAAGGTACAGTATGTGGGCAGACAGACGGAACAGACAGACAAACACACACACACACACACACACACACACACACACACACACACACACACACACACACACACACACACACACACCGGCAGTCATACGTGGCCATGTCTTCACTTGCTGAGCACAGCACCTCTGTGCTTTTTTTTTTTCTCTTCTCTTCTCTTTTTTTCCTCGCACAGCAACAGTCAAGGTAAAGTGTATGTTATGGCTGTGTGACAAATCTCTGACATGACTTACTGAGATCAGATAAGAGCTTATAGCCCCGGGGCCAGCTAGGGCCACCATAGGACAAAAGAACAGGTTGAACAATAATAAATATCTCTGCAATGTAACAAATTATAAGAGCTGAGCTATTGAAAGAGGGGCCTGTGTGATTTGTTCTTTGTGTCTGCGCCCAGTTGTGCATTCCTCAGGGTAATTTACAACATCGCCCCGAGCAGCTTGTTTAATTTCAGAGGCTGCAAATGAAAGCGTTTGCGGCATATTGGCATATTTTTCTTGTTAAGCAATGTTTAAGGTAGGGATAGACACAACGGTAATTGCAGGTTTGACTTTGAGTGCAGGAGTTGAGTTAGCAGACAGCAGTAAAAAAAAAGATATATACAAAATAAAACTGAGAATAAAAGATAATGTTACAGATAAAGGTATCAGTCATCCTTTTAAGTGTTGGGAATGTTAAAACGGCCAATGTCACATGGATCCAGGCAAAGAGGCAAAGTGAACTTATATTAAAATCATGATGGGAAACATTTTTGACGGGAAACAAGAGAATAAGGGAACTGGGACAGAAATTTAAGAATGAGGCCACATGAGCCTGTAATAGCTATAGCATAACAAACACAAGCCAGAATTAGTCTCTCACAATAAACAGACAGGCACAGTAAGGCAAACAAGCCGCACACATGATGTATGATTATAATGAGACATTGATTGTTTGTGTTTGTCCTCGATTCCTATTCCAGTTGCCCCCAAAATGGAAAGGCAGGCACTTGTAAACAACCGGGGCTGCGCTGCCGGTTGTTCTCATTAGCTTTCCTGTTTTATTCTCCTCCGCACATTAATGAGCTAGAGGATTGAGATGAGAAGCCCCCCCCCCCCATGTCACTTCCTGTGCGTGGGAGAACTTCCTGTTTTCCCGGTCGCTTTGCCCGCCTGCCACTGTGTTGGCGGCTTTTTGGGCATTTTATCGGCTGGTTGCATGCATCTGAATGTCGCAGCAAAGCTGAGGAGACCCTCTGCACTGTTTGTTTGTGCTCCTTTTTTATTAAGACATTTTCTTTCTAATTGCTCTTGTGGCGGTACAGGAATGTGTCTTTAGCTAACTGCTAAGCTGGCGGAGTGAGAAAGGTCCAATTACCCCTGTGTGTGTGTGTGTGTGTGTGTGTGTGTGTGTGGTGGTGGTTGGGTGGGCTCTGTGGGGGGGTGTTCTGGTTAGCAGCTGTCCCTGGGCCTGATGGCAGTGACCAGTGTTGCCAGATTTTTCAAGAGAAAAAAGCAACCGGGTCAATATAACAAGCCCAAAAGAAGTGACTAGGCTGGCTACATGAACACTTTAAAGCACATACTGTATATACTGTACTGTATGTATCACAAGTTCACAACACGTCAGATGGGGTTTAGGGACAAATACATAATTAATTTGGGGGTCCATGACATGATAACACTTTAGAAACATGCCCAAAAAAAACGCAACACGCAACTACCAATATTTACAAGCAACTTTATACAGAAAAAGACGCCCAAAGTTGCTTATAATACGCGGACATGGCAACAACACTGGCAGTGACTGGGTTGGGGATGGTACTGTGGCGGTGGTGTCTGGGTGTGTGGGTTGGACAGGGGGGGTGGGTTGCTTACAGCCTCATAAGGGACGATGTGTGGCTTTGTGTGCTGTCGCTCTCTCTCTCTCCCTCCCCCTCTCTGTCTCTCTTTCATCACTAGCACGTTTTAACTGCTGTCTGATGTTGTAAAGTCAACGTACGTGACGTGACGTCTCCGCCAAAGTGGAGCGGTTTTCCTCGGGGGCACGCCCAGTTTTTACAGTATGTGTGGCCAATTAGAGCTGGGGTTACGAGGCTATGTATGGATTATAGTCTATTATTCCTTCTTCCCGAATGTTGCCCATTAACTGCTGTGTCATTAGCTACTTCACCAAACTGCGGTGGTGACACAGGAAGGTACACAGTCTGTCGTACACATTTATGTGACCATGTGGCAATGTGGGGACCGAATGGTCTGCATAATGGCTCCAGCATTGTTTTTGTAATATAAATCGGGGACCCGCAGGTTTTTCATTGCTGTTTCATCTCTAAAAACATGTATGCTTTACAGAACCGTAAAAGCAAAGAACAAGATAAGATTGAAATTGCGTACAGTAATTATTCCGACAGAAACAATATGAATATGAAAGTACATGTTGTTTTTTTTAGCACCGTCTGCATTTTCTTTGCTCGTGGCATGGTTCCAGAAGTGTGTCGTTTCAGCGGGGACAGCATTGCGTGTGTGACACGGCGTTGACTGAGCTTGTTGTCTGTGTCAGACTGTATGGTGGCGTACTGAGTGGTGTCTAATGGAGCCTCTGATGAATAATGAGGCCATACACTGGTAATGTTCTGTGCCGGCGTAGCGGCGGCATTGGTTTCTGTCCTGTTTAACTCCGCCGGTGTAAGATTGATTGTGGCGCGGCTCGGCAAGTCATACACAGACACCTCATTGCCGGGCAATGAAAATAAAGCTTTTCCCCGCTCAAATGAAGAGCAATGATGTCGGATTGGCAGAAACGGTCCAGCGGCCAACCGAGGCCAACCTCGCCCCCGGAGGGACAACCCGTGGCCCCCGGTGTCAGACATGAGTGAGCGATACGCCCGTTGAAACGAGCGCTGCGCCAGTATAGGTCTAGTTTGTTTACACGTTAGCCTCCTGCTAATTGTGGCGAGGCGGTCGTTTGGTTATTTTCCCCTGCCTGCAGTTCGGAGATGAACCCCAAGTCTTACCCGATTATGGCTTTCATTTTACTCCGAGATCCTCCACTAAGGCTCCCCTTCAAATTACACTTGACACTGTGGAGAAACATCTAATAGAAGTGTGTAATGGGCTCTGATGACAAACTACACGGTTGGAAGACCATGTAATCTCCCCGCAATTAATTAAAGTGCGTACTGTGTGTGTGTGTGTGTGTGTGTGTGTGTGTGTGTGTGTGTGTGTGTGTGTGTGTGTGTGTGTGTGTGTGTGTGTGTGTGTGTGTGTGTGTGTGTGTATGTGTGAGTGCCTGCGTGCGTGCGTGCGTTTTTTTTCTTTTCTTTTTTTCACACCCCCTTTCTCTTTCCACCCAACCTAAACAGATGCCACAAAATAACTGGAATAACACTGCCTGTCAAGGGTAAAAAATGAAGACCCACACCCTAACAAAGAAGGCTACTTAGAGCTGGCAGAGGGAGGCAGCTGCAGGGTTATGTGTGCTCCAGTGCTTCTCGGTGTCCCGGTAAGGGTCCTTTCTCCTCGGCTCAACATCTGTACCTCGGCCCGCCTAATTACCCACACAGCCAACACCCACCCCAGTCTGTCAGCACCTCCATGCCCACCAGAGAGGAGGAGGAGGAGGAGGATGGAGAGGTGAGAAGAGAGGAGAGTGTTACTCCTTACTGGGCCTTCTGTCTTTAACCGGTCTCCTTACTGGTTCAGGTACAGAAGAATAACATCACAATAAATACACCTTTAAACGAAATAACCAATATGAATATTGTATACGTATACACCCTATACAATCATCCTGCCTGGTGCAGAACAAGAGACACACCCGTCAATAAATGTAAAAGTATACAGACGTATACAGTACACTCTATACCAGTGGTTCCCAAACTTTTCTGTTAAGCACTTTGAACCTGCAGGGGTCCCTATTTTGGGCATAGCCAAAATAGCCAGATCTATTAAGCTCGCTCGCCCTGCAACGCTGGTAGATCGATTATTTTGTCGCTCGACGACAGGGCTAAAGAGGTTTAAGTAAAACACCGCTGTTTGTTATACTTCTCGTTTTTACATTGTGATACTTAAGTCGTTACCTGTGTAGAGCATATTGATTTGATTCATTCTCTGTCTCTTTCTTTCCGCATGGTTTTCATTTCACTTTCTTTTCTCTCCTTCTCCTCCTCCTTCTTCTCGATGCTCCGATATCGATCCAGCGGAGCCGGGGGCGCAATTAGGCCCGTTTTGGAGATAATTCCTTCTCCATCTTTTTTTTTATAAGTAAATGAGAAATTTGCCATGCTTTATGCAAGTTTTGATAGGAGCTATCAGTTTGGAGTTGCCTCTGCCATTGATTTGATTAAAGGCATTATGCATTGTCTAATGAGTTTCACACTTGGCTGGACGGCGAATAATCACCAAGCGATTTTTGACCCAGAACTCTTCTGTACCCCCCCCCCCCCCCCATACACACACACACCTCCCAATCCCCCCCACCCCTCACTCTTTCTCACTATCTGCTGGAGGACCACCTCACGCTCTGTAGCACACAAGGAGAAGGCAAACGGAAATCAATGGAGGCCGTTATTTGAAGAGTTATTTGTTTTTCTCATTTTCTCTCTCTCCCCCCCCCCCCTCTCTCTCTCTCTCTCTCTCTCTCTTTCTCTCTCTCTCTCTCCCTCTCAAATTGATTCCTCGCCTTGTTTGGGTTTTTAATATTCATTCCACCTAAGTGTTCAGTAAACACAACGGAGTATATGAATATGAAGATTAGGTGTCAGGCTCCTCTTTTTGCATGAGATCCGTTTGAAAAACTATAAATTCTTCTCACCCGGCGTACCCGCAAATTGTCTGGCAATTAAAGCGCATTGCGGATAATAAGCGAGTGTCTCTATTGGGCGTTTAGCTTTATCGAGCCTGTCTAGGAGATGGGAACTTCTACAGTACCTGCTGCTCGGCGGAATTGCAGCACATAAAAGATGGACTGAATATGTTTCCCGGGGAATATTGCCCCCCCTCCGCGAAGAACCAATCCGTCTTGCTTAGGGAGGCAATCTTAGGTGCAGTAGATAAACTAATATTTGTGTATAACCTCAGTCAGACAATACAAATGATGGGATGATTTTTCATCTCCTTATGCATACAGGGAAATATGAAAAATTGCACTTTAGGAATATTTGCTGGGGTGTGCAAGGCGGCGCAGGCGGCGGTGCCGGGTCCCCCCCCCCCCGCCGCCGAGCGCCGTGGGCCACGCTCCTTTGCCGCTGACGCGCGTCGGGGGCCAAGAGTGATGAGATTATTATGCCCGTCTGTCTGCCGTCAACCTCCCCCCTCCCCCCCCCCCCACCTCCCTCACCTTCTCGGCTCCACACTAATTCAGATGGCCGTGTGATGGAGAGAGAGAGAGAAAGAGAGGAGGAGAGAGAGAGAGAGAGGGTGAGAGGTAGATGGAAAGGAGAGAGAGAGAGAGCGCAGTACGGGTCGGGCCGCCACTTCAGCGCTTCGTCCCTCAGCCTCGCGTCACCCGCCGGTCGGCCCTGTGATTGACAATCACGTTGACATAATTCTCCCAGTCATCTCTCTCTCTCTCTCTCTCTCTCTCTCTCTCTCTTTCTGGCCCCCTTTATTGCCGCCCTCTCCCCCCCTTCTTCCCCTGGTGACTCTCAGGAGAAAGTGGTAGATAAACCTGTCATTTATCAGTCACACCCCCCCCCCCCCCCATCTCTCTTCATCGTCCGTCCCTTGCCTCTCACCCATCTAAAAAACCTCTTATGGGGGTAATCTGCCCCCCATAAGAGGGGGAGCGGGCTATTCATCATGGCTGGCTGGATGCTGAGACGCTGGGGTCGTGGTGCTGGTTATACAGCCTGTCTACTGCTGCTATAGGACTGTTGTTGGTGCTGGTGGAGACTGGACTAGCTGTGTTATTTAATCTGCAGTGTTGACAACACTGTTGGTTTTGCAAATTTTGATTTTAGTTTTAGTCGCAGTCTTGAATCTTGAGTCTTGAATAAAATTCTATTCAGTTTTAGTTACATTTTAGTCATCTGAAATGTTTTCGTCTAGTTTTAGTTGATTAAATGTCATAAGATTATAGTAGTCGACAAAAAATGCATTCTGGCGGGCCGTGATTGCGTCGTAATTAGGGGTGTTTGAAAAAATCGATTAATGTAAGAATTGCGATTCTTATTATCAATGATTCACAATTTCCAAAAATCGATTCATTTATTTTTTCATTTTTTTGCTGGTTAAAGTTACAGGAGTTTTTACTATATGGTGATATGAAATGTAAGCTTACCATAAACACAGTAAACATTATCATGTCTTCAGTCATATTCAAGGGCTTTTTTAAAACTAACTCCAGTCACTTCCAGTACAGCTCAGCTGAGGTGTGTGTGTCGGTGTCCAGCTGATGCTCGTTGACACTCGTTAATGTTACTTGCATCAAAGCAATTATGTTGTTTCTACATCAAATAGAACTAAACCTAATATAAGATTCCATCAAAGCCAAGAATTTTTACACAAACCTCTCTGGTATTATATATTTTTTCGTCGGAATTAACTATAGGCTACACCTGGTTGTTAAAGTCAAGATGAAAACAATATAATAATGTGGATTAAACTGATTGGGAATGTTTTTTTTATCTATATTTTTTCGAATCGAATCGTATCCCCAAGAATCTGAATCAAATTGTGAGATAGCGATTCACAGCCCTAGTTGTAATGCCTTATTTATACATAGCTGCATGCCGAAAATAGCTGATCTACAGCTATCTACAGCTTGTAGATTACACCCACGCGCAACCAAGCATAAAATGACTTGTTTTACTGGATCTCTTCTCCACTATAGTCCCTCCCTAACATTTTAGTCTAGTTTTTATTTCTTGACACAATTGTAAATATATTTAGTCATAGTTTTAGTCATCATAGCTTAGTTTGTATTTATTTTTTTGTCAGTGAATCTTGATCATGCTCCAAACTACAGTGTCACACGAAAGCATCAAAAGTAGCAGATTCACACGGTGCGACGCTCTTCGAGCTTGTAGATCTGCTACTTTTGCTATGAATTTGAATTTTTGGACATACAGTATGAGGTTTCCAGTTGTGTTTATCCCTGCTTCTGGTTACATTGAATTACATGCATTTCTTTTTTGGAAATGTATAAGACTGTCTAATACGTTTAATATGTATTTTTGATAATTTCACATTTGAACAATTTAAATAACCTCCTAACACATACCTCATTTAAAAAAAAAAAGGTACATTAACCACATTAACCCTTTCATCCCTATTTTGGGCAAATATTCAGATATTGTCAAAGATTTGTCTGAATAGATCGCCTATTTTCACTATTTGTTTTACAAATAAGTATTTAGGGCTTAAGTTGTTTCGACAATCTGTTTGCATGTGTGTGTGTGTGTGTGTGTGTGTGTGCGTGTGTGTGTGTGCGTGCGTGTGTGTGTGTGTGTGTGTGTGTGTGTGTGTGTGTGTGTGTGTGTGTGTGTGTGTGTGTGTGTGTGTGTGTGTGTGTGTGTGTGTGTGTGTGTGTGTGTGTGTGTGTGTGTGTGTGTGTGTGTGTGTGTGTTTGTGTGTGTGTTTGTGTGTGTGTGTGTTTTTTTTTTAAATCTGGAACTAAGGTCACCAGTGTTGCCAGTTCAATTTCCACCCACTTGTAATAGCACACACTATACATTTACAGTATGGCAAGGTGCTTTGGATAAACACGTCCACCCTTATAGGGCATAATATATACAGTATAACATCTCTAGCTCTAACCTATAGGCAGATAAAATAGCTGTACTGTACGTATATGGCCAACTCATTTTCCACTGAAATGTCAAGTGGATCGGCATCATTCCAAGGTCACACACATCGGCGCGGGCGCTCCGTGGATCTGAGAGCCAGTGTAAACACTGGCTGCAATAAGGCAGCATTACATGTGGATTGGTGCGCCGGCCGTCACCCCAGTCACATATGATTAGATGTAATATTAACGCCTCGCCCTCGGCTGGATGCCGGCGTGCCCGGAATACCAGCGCTTCATCACAAGGACAGGCGGCCGTGGTTCTGGTTCCCTCGCGCTGAAATGAACTTTATGGACATATATCACAGGATGAGTTTAGAATAACTTGAGGAGTTTTTTTTATTTATTCATAACTTGCCAAGTGTCCTATAGTAGCAGATGCTGGAAAACCATGGAGGTTGTGGGTCTTCACGGTGCAAGAGATGATTCTTAGCCTGGCATGGCCAGACTAATATCACTGCGTAGCTATTAGTCTAAAATCTCTGTGTGAAACTTGCATTTTCAAGTGGCGGATAAAAAGAAAAAACCTCAGGTGATAAACCCGCCCCATATTTGCATACTGGGCCCTGATTGGTGCCCCACAACTTCAGGGGCAGCGAAATCCAATCACAACCAAGCGGGGCCAGACTAATCTCCTTTTTTGTTTTTGTACTGGCAGATTCGTCTGGTTTCCAGGCTAGATAAGTATCATTAATATGTACACCTGTACTATTATGTTCTAGAACACTGTATTATTCAGAAGGCTGCTTTATTTACTACTTGAAGAACCCTAGCGTCTGTCACTCCAAAACAGTGAACATTTGTGAAGCGTGTAGAGGGGCTATTTTCACTGTTTGACGTACTACAAAGTATAATAGAGTTTAATTGGTTAAAGGAGCTGCATTTCCGGTAGGAGACTCAAAGAGTCTCTTTTGAGTCTCCTACCAGAAACGTCAAACATCAAATTATTGGCTTCGGAATGCGTCAAAAACAAATTCAAGGTTTCATGGGGTGTGTAATTGATAGAAAATAAGTCATTTTTTGGATGAACTACTCCTTTAAGGTCTACTCTCAGTGACCCAACGTGCCCATGGGAAACATTACTCTTCCAGCACCAACGCAGATGACCACGTCACAGTCCAGGTCTTATCCAGGTCTCACATGATAACGGTAATCAGTGTGTTTTTGGTTCCTAGAAGACACTGTGTCCGTGAAAAAACGCGAAAACTGCTGAATCCCAAACAAATCCCCCCCCCCTCGCCCCCGTCCTCCAGGTCGAGGGGGTTTTATTTTTAGTTTATTGCGTTCGCCTCATGCCAAAGCCTCCGTGTTTTCCCTTGAAAACCTTTCTGTTTGCTCTCGATATCTCTGCATTATCTGCCTTTGCCCTCTGCTTTTCAATATGTCTTTTTCCCACCTTTATTTCATTTCCCACCTCCTGGCTGCCACCTCTCCCTCTCCCTCTCCCTCCCTCTCTCTATTTTACTTTTATTCACACCGAAGAACACCCCCCCCACCCCCCCTCCCTTTCTTGCCGCTATACTCCTCCTCCGCCGGTCGTGATAAATCAGGAGACGACCCCGGGCGCTCGGCGGCGGGGTCTCGGTCAGAGGCGTCGGTCGGCGAAGTGGGTTTGATGAGATAAGCCGCCCGCTCATCTCTCTCTCGCCCCGTGCTGCTACAGATTTATTGGGCTGGGATGAGCAACAAGCTAGCCATCACTCTCAGCCAAATAGACTCTCCCCTCTTCCCCGCATGCGTTTATTCTTATTGCACTATAGCCGCTGTCGCCTCGGCCGCTGCCGTCGCCATCATTGCCGCTGTGCTGCAAGGGGGGGGGGGGGGGTAGAGTGGCCCCCGAGGCCCTGCTCTGCGCTTTAGAGGATGATGGGCCCTAGCAGTGGTGGAAAGTAACGAAGTAGATTTACTCGAGTGCTGCTACTTAAGTACGCTTTTGAGGTGTTTTTACTTTACTGGAGTATTTTAAAATTTCAGTGCTTTTACGTCTACTCCACTACATCTCAGAGGCAAATATTGTACTTTTACTCCACTACAATTATTGGATAACTTTAGTTACTAATTACTTAGATTGTCATTATTATTACAAAACGTACATTACACACTATATATACATTTCGGCCATTTGAGAATAGCCGATCTGCAAGCTCACAATGCGTCGCGATCTTTCTACTTTTGCTACTTTAAGTACATTTTGATACCAATACTTTTGTACCTTTACCCAAGTAAATTCTCCGGATTTGTACTTGTAACAGAGTACTTCTACATTGCAGTATTGATACTTTTACTTAAGTAAAAAAAAAAATTGGTACTTTTTTCCACCACTGGGCCCTAGCACCACCCCCTTCCTCCTCCCCCCGCGCTCCGCTCTCCGGTGCCATTACCGTCTATTAGATCAAGGAATGAAACCTGCACACCGAGGCCCTCGGCTGACACTGATGGTCCTCTTCCTCTCCTCCATGACCATGGAGCACATGAGCATATACACTATACAGTATATACAATAAGGCTACATTGGCGCCTGACATTTAGGACTGTCATTTCTATTGCCTTTGATTTTCTTTTTTTCTTTTTGTATTTCTTTTTTCTTCGCCCGGGACATTTTAGAGGCCTATGCAGTTACAATGCTACAACAGTGGGAATCATAGCGTTTGCTGTTGTTTTCTTGAACGGGCAGCGATGTGGACGACGGACGGACCACACTGCTGGCTGTTGTGGAATTTGAATGGGTAGTAAATAATACTAGCACTATCACCTCATAGTGGAATAATTGATTAATTGGTTGGTTTGTCGGTCAAGACTTTGTTGAGTCAGATTATTCCGTTTTGAAAGCGAGACTGAATTATTTGTTTTACAAGAGCCCGTCTCTTGTAAACTCTACATACGGTATAACCTATAATTCGACCAATAGCCAGAAATCAACATTAGAATACCTCAACCTCACCGACCTGAAAATGCTGCCATTTGCATGATCGTATGCAGCAAGCAGCTTCACAGTTTGACGATTAAATCAACTATTTGATAAGTAGACAAACTCTTATGACAAGTCAACATTTAGTCCTCGACATTTAGTCGAGGACAGCCCTAATTAATACAGTTACGGGACACCTCGTCACTGATACTCTACCGGTATTACCACCCTTTATACCTCAGAACAGTGTGTGTGTGCGCGTTGCGCGCGCATGTGTCTGTGTGTCTTTGTGTGCATGTGCGTGTCGTCACCCTTTCCTTGTCCAGCTGCTGATGACAGCATTAATTTGAGCCGGCTCTGTGTGTGTTATCCGTGGCGTGGCGTGGGGGGCCGGGCCGGTGGTGTCAGCGCCACCGGCCCGGCCGCCGTGCTACAGGCGGGCGGGGTGGGGTACATTATGGCGTGCTGCAGACCTATAGCATCATCCACACTGCAGACTGCGCTGCACTCACCCAACAAGTTCTCCACAAATTGCTTTTACCCTTCTCACCCTGTGAACACACACACACACACACACACACACACACACACACACACACACACACACACACACACACACACACACACACACACACACACACACATACTGTACAAACTTGGGGCAGGGTATTTTTTCGGCACTCAGGTTCTATTTAATCAGGGCAGGAGGATGAGGAGGGCTTTTCTCTTTATGAAAGGTATTAGGAGCGACGCTGTGTTGTGTTCACTCAGCTTGACACTCTGCCCTCCGCGCCTCCTCTCCTTCCAGCCCTGACCTCCCTCATACACCATTGCCAGGGAGGGAATTTGATAAAGTGACACTGCCGCACCGCCACTCGCTCTCGCTCTCTCTCTCTCTCTCTCTCTCTCTCTCTCTCTCTCGCTCTCTCTTCTAATAGTATGGCTGGGCTGGCAGGTCCGGACCGCCTCTCATCTCATCAGTGAGGTCATACCCTGTGGGCTGCTCTCTCTGTCGTTCTCCCTCTCTCTCCCTCTCTCTCTCTCTCTCTCTCTCTCTCTCTCTCTGTCTCTCTCCCAGCCACTCACCGTGTCATTTATTTTGGTGTTCAACCGGCCCGGCCGGACCCCGCGGGGGGGTCCCTGATTCAATCTCCTACACATCCTGAGGCTGGTGTACTCGCCAATAGAGCTGCTATAGGTACCGGTACTAGCAGGAGAGTGGCGTACGGGGACGGGCTGGGGGGGTTAGAAAAGACAGACAGAAGGATACAAGGGTACTCTGACAAAGCCCCCAAAAGACACTATGACTCAAACATTATCTGTCGGATCGGCAGTGCAGCGTAAGTGTGAGGCCCCGAACCTCTAGTAAAATCGCAGATCTACAAGCAGATCATGACGCTATATGCTCAAGAGAATGAACAGATGACCCTGTCTGGGTGTTAAGAAATTGTCTACCTGATCTAATTAGAGGCCCGTCCTGATCTTACAGCGGTAGATCAAAAAGATAACGGCTGCCCACCTCTGCCTTATTGGTTGATACGCACCACTTTCTACTCAAGGAGCCTCGCACCATTCCCTTTGATCCGGCTACAGTTACAGAGGAAAGTGTGAAGTACATTTCGAAAGAAGAAGAAGAAGAAAAAAAGGCAGTGGTGGAAAAAGTTCTCAAATGTTCTGCTTAAGCAAAAGTATCAATACTGCAATGTAGAAGTACTCTGTTGCAAGTAAAAGTCCGGAATTCAAAATTTACTTGAGTAAAAGTACAAACGTATTTGTATCAAAAGGTACTTAAAGTACCACAAGTAGAAAGTACTCATTATGCCGAATGTCCCATTTCACAAGTTTTCAAACGTATACAAATCTTTTGAAAATAACAGATCTACATGCTCACAATGCGTAGCATCGCGAGCTTGTAGATCTGCTATTTTCAAATGGCCGGAATGTATTTAGGACTGAAGTGGGTAAAGTTTTCAAATGATTGTAGTGTAAAAGTACAACATTTGCCTCTGAGATGTAGCGAAGCAGAAGTAAAAGCATTGGAAATACTCAAGTGAAGTACAAATACCTCAAGATCGGACTTAAGTACAGTACTTCAGTAAATGTTCTTAGTTACTTTCCACCACTGCTCATGGAGGGAGGATCCCAGAGGTTGACATGCACTTTCAACACTTGCAGAGGCTTTAGTGAGGAGAGGGATGCTCTCCATTCTGCTTCATGTCGTTGTACCCTCCCAGACCCCTCCCCACTCCCCCCCCCCCCCCCTCCTCGACATGCACTACCAGCATGCATCAGCAGACATGCGGTCATTAGGCAGATTGACAGTGATTGTCTGGCCGGTGGAGCTGAGGCAGCCAGTCTGCGCGGCTCAGACGCCTGCTTTGAAATGCACACTTATGGATTTTGCGGGGGCCAGAACAGAATTAACAGAAAACGTTACAAGCGGCGCCAATCGATGGCCCGCGTGAAAGATACAGCGGACGGTGTGGAAATCACAATTCGGACATGTTGCCATTCGGTAATTGATTGGCTTTAACCCATTAAGACCGGGAACGCATCTGTGCGCGGCACGCTATGAACTTGTAGATGTGCTATTTTTGACAAATCGTGAAAGTGTGTGCAAATCTTTGAATATATATGTTTTTAAAGCAACATTTTTTTTACTCAAATCTTTGCTTCTGGGGGGTCCCTGGAACACAATATTTTAAGATAGGTGTCCACGGCCAAATACATGTCATTTTTGGTGGTCCTTGACATGAAAAAGTTTGAGAACCACTGATATTAAAGCAACATAAGTTGAAAAAAAGGCATTTATAGAATCCCCAGAAGCAAAGATTTGAGTTACAAATGTTCACTTAAAAAAATATATATATTCAAAGATTTGCACACATTTTCACCATTAAAAAAAATAGCAGATATACAAGCTCATACTCGGTGCCGCGCTATGAGCTTGTATATCTGCTATTTTTGAATAGCCAAAGAAATCAAAAGATGACACAGAGATGCGTCCCCAGTCTTAATGGGTTAAGCTATAAGCCGCTGTTTTCTTTGGTGCTTGCAAGAGGGGAAGAGAGTAATGGCTTGGCACTGCTGCTGACATGTTTGCAACAAGGCCTTCCTTACCCACCGGTGCAAAAAAAAAAGGTACAGGGAGGAAGTCAACGTTTTAACTGGACCTGTGTTGGCTCGGTCATATAGGTTTGTATAGACCTGTCAACTTTTCCTGATGGTG
>NC_139962.1:50414687-50417187 GCF_963454915.1 Gymnoscopelus microlampas
AAAACTCAAAAAGTAAATGTACTCAGTTACTTTACACCACTGTCTGCTTGTGGGCACATTTGGCCCTCACACACACACACACACACACACACACACACACACACACACACACACACACGCACACACACACACACACACACACACACACAGTATGGTGACATGTCATATGAGGGCACATTGGTGGAGAGGTGATCAAAGAGAATGGAACTACAGTATAATCTAATATCTGTGCAGCTCACGCTGCTGCATTGTGGGAGTCAGGAAGTGAACATCTGCAGTGGGCCAACAGGGACAGAGCAGGCCAGGTGCTCACACTGCAACATTAACCCATTCAGACCGGGAACGCATCTGTGGCATTCTTAGATTTCTTTGGCTATTCAACAAATAGCAGATCTACAAGCTCATAGTGCGGCACCGAGTGCCACGCTATGAGCTTGTAGATCTGCAAAAAAAAAAATCAAATCGTGAAAATGTGTGCAGATCCTTGAATGTATATTTTCTAAAGTGAACATTTTTAACTCAAATCTTTGCTTCTGGGGATTCTATAAATGTCTTCTAAATCCTAACAGTTTTTTTGAAAAAACTTATGTTGCTATAATTTCAGTGGTTCTCAAACTTTTTTCATGTCAAGGCACCTTGACATATATTATATGTATTTCGCCAGGGACCCCCCAGAAGCAAAGATTTGAGTTAAAAATGCTTTAAAATATATATATAGTATATATATATTCAAAGATTTGCACACATTTTCAATATTTTCTAATTTATTCAAATTAGAAAAACGGCTATTCAAATTTATAAGCTCGTAGCGATACGCGAACTACAATGATGAGAACTTGTAGATCTGCTATTTTTGAATAGCCAAAGAAATCTGAAAATGACACAGATGCGTCCCCGGTCTTAATGGGTTAAGGTGTACAGATCTGGTCACACATGTAACGACACATGTAATGTATATTTTATGCATACACACAAACACGCGAGCATGTACCGTGTACTTGACCATGTATACAAGTACCTTGTTTAGGCCTTATGAGCAAACAGCCACGTACACGTATGAGGAGGAATGAGCCTACTCTGCAAAATGGTGATTGTACTCTGACAGTGTAAACTATTGACCCTTACGTGTCCCTTACGAACGATCAATATTTTATGTTACATGTAGAGGCCCACCTTCAGCCCTACACAACTAGGCTACATGTTGATTGATTGATTGATTGATTGAAATATGTATTGACATGCATGCTCGTTGCCGTCGGGCAGAAAACTCGTTTCTCCATATTTAAGCGTTTTAACGTTTTTTTGTTTTCTCGTAAATGAATGCTGTACTCCATCACACAGGTGTGTCGCACAAAAGCAGTGAAAATAGCAGATCTACAAGATCACAATGTGTCCCATCGTGACACAGTGTGAGCTTGTAGATCGGATATTTTCACTATTTTAAATGTTTTTTTTATTATAATTATAGAAAAGGAACAATTTTGGACGTACAAGGTTTCCACCCGACAGCAACGATATGCATAAACATAATTTGTACATACAGTATCTGTCCAAAGGATACAACACAGGTACAAAGCTCACACAAACACGCACACACACACACACACACACACACACACTGCGCACACAAATAAATGGTCGTCTTAAGCCTGATTTATACGCTGTTGTTATTGTTGTAAGGTGGTGGTGCGTACCAAAGATATGGCCGATCTACAACGTTGAGAGCTTGTAGATCGGCTCTATATTTCCGGACACCGCAACACCGCCACGTACAACGGACTATAAATTAAGCATTAGTTGTCTTAGTTGAGGCCAGCGTCGGTCCCAGCGGAGAGGCAGGGTGTACATAAAAGCAACCCCAGCAGGCAGGCAGGCAGGCTGGGTGTACTGGACCAGTGCTCCCATCGATCTGAAGGGGTTCATTAGGTAAGTGCTGACATCACAGATTGATGTCTCTTTAAACCAGTGCCTGCCCAGGAGCTGACAAGGAAAATCAGCACTATTGACTCCCCCACTGGCGTGTGTGTCTGTGTGTGTGTGTGTGTGTGTGTGTGTGTGTGTGTGTGTGTGTGTGTGTGTGTGTGTGGGCGTGGGCGTGTGCGTAGTACGCTTGTGCGTTTATGGGTGCGCACAACAATGTCTGTGCATGTATGTTCTTTCCTGCGTATGCGTGTCCCTGCTGCACACGTATGTTTCAATGAGCATGTATGTACATGTGCTCCAGTGAGGCATAGGTGCCATTAAAACGTGTGTGCGTGTGCGTGTGTGTGCGTGTGCGTGCGTGTGCGTGTGTGTGTGTGTGTGAGAGAGCCGTGCATATGTTTCCTCACACACCATACTAAGTAGCGCTAGTTATACAGTCAGCCATGCAGCTAAAGAGCCTGTCAAGTCGTTCCTGCCTTAACGCGCCGCAATCCATCCATCCAACCAACCACCGGCATAGACCAGAGGAGAAGGCAGGGGAGAAGAAAATGGCGGAAATCAGTGGTCCCCCCCCGCC
>NC_139962.1:50422187-50427187 GCF_963454915.1 Gymnoscopelus microlampas
CTTTGCGCACGGTCGCGGCGACACGTCGTTTTCTGACATAAGATGAAGTTGTTTACTTTTGTGTTGGGTCTCGCATTACGCCCGCGCTCGCTGTCTCGCAAGCACGCCGGAGATAATTCTGTTGCCTAATTGTGCCAAGCTCTGTGTCGTTGTCTGGAAGACAAACGAGACAGAGAGCGAGTCCCGCGCCAAACTACTGTGGAGATGCAATAGAGCGGACAAGTATGCACAAGTACACGGGTCCCAAAACGATACATCTGGACGGACACACACACACACACACACACACACACACACGCACGCGCACACACAGGCAGACACACATCAGATACACAATAGGGATGGGACCGTTAACCGATCTGCCTGTCACTAACCGTTTAGGACTAAATAACTGAAATTAACCAAAAATAAGTCATATGAAAATACATTTACGTTTTTTTTTAAATATTAATGGAATAAATCACTTAAATATGATCTATAATTGTTCCTCATAAAATATTTGGCAATACCTAATAAAATATAATAAAATGAAGATGTTTGAAATGAAGAGAAGAAAATAGCCGTACAGAATTAGGTCTACAGAAGGAGATATAGACTTAATGTATGTTACGAGACATGTTTTAGGCCCTATTTGAACTGCCCACACATAGGACTGCAACTAGATTTATTGATATGACGTCATAGACACACACATTCCATAGGTTAAACGTTTACAAAAAAAGGTCCAAATGCCCGTCCCTAATACACAAACAACACAAACATGCACACATTGAAGCGTGTGCGCGCATATTAGCAAACTTGTAGAAGTGTGTTACACGAGGGATGAATCCAAAGTGGAATGAGGTCAGAGCGGAAGGATTGTGAAGAGAACATCGGCATCACGTCTTTATAGGATCTCCTGCTTGAACACCACTGAAGTTACGTGCACAGGGGGGGCCAAGACCCGGGGCCAAGCGGCCATATCGATATTAGAACAAGGCTTCTGAGTGCATCGATCTGGAGCCCCCCCCCCCCGTCTCGCATCCAAGGGTCACTTAGCTCCTGGCTTTAGCTCGTTGGCTCGCTTTCTTTCTCTTTCTCCCTCAACTCTCCTTGGCAAAGGCGTCCCCGCCTGCACCGTCGCTGGCACCGTCGGAAGGCCGCGCTGCCAGGAAAAGAAGGCATCTTCATAAATTTTACAATTTAATTAGTCGTCGAGCTGAACGATTAGCGCTGAGAGCCACTCCCGACTTACAACAACCGGCAACAACAAGACGAGACACCGCTTCTCCACGTGGTTCATGTTCAGTTCATAAAGTGATGCAAGAGCCCCCCCCCCCCCCCCCCCCCCACCAGAACGCACAACTACTTTCTTAACGTCTCTCTTTTTTTTCCACGCAGACAAAAGGGCTCTTTGTAGTTCGGTGGTGAAGACATGTGGAACATGTCATGTATTTGGTGTCAGGATGTGAGAGCATGCCGCTTCCGTCTCCACCCTCCCCTCCTTCATGAATTACTAAATAGCGGCGGAGGGCCGGGCAGGTTGGAACGAGGGAACGAGAAAGAGAGAGGGAGAGAGAGTGTGGGAGTGGTGCCACGTGGCACCGAGGAGGAGGAGAAGAAGAGGTGAGGAGGAGGAGGAGGAAGAGAGGAGAGGAGAGGGCTCCGTGGGCCACACTGGGGGCTATATGCCTTACCAAGATCCTGTTTACAGTGAAGCCGAGGAAGCTGCCAGCCACTCATTTCCATAATGCTGCCCGCGGTCCTCTGCGGAAACCCCGCTCCTCTCTCGTCTCCACCCGGAGATGTTACATACCTCCTCCTCTGAGCTTTACTCTCTCTCCCCCTTTTCACTCTTCTCTCTCTCTCTATGTCTCTCTTTCTCTTCATCCCTTCATCCTCATATGCCTCCCCCCTCAACAACTCCCTCCTTCCATGTTAATTCAAATCAGAGCATCCATGTTGGTTGCCAGTGTGCCAGTCAGTCAGTCAGTCAGTCAGTCAGTCAGTCAGGGGGTCTGGTAGTGAAGGCGGGGTAGGGGGGGGACGTCCCTAGATGCTGTGATGTGTATGTAGGTCAGCGACGGGCTTGGGTTGGTGGGCTTGTGTTGTTAGCGTGAGAGGAAGTGGGGACAGCTTGTACCGGTCCTCAGGGGCAGAGGAAGCCCACGGGCCATGGTAGATGTGTGGCCTGTGTGTGTGTGTGTGTGTGTGTGTGTGTGTGTGTGTGTGTGTGTGTGTGTGTGTTTGCACGCGTCCAGTGAGTGATCATCTTATAGTGTGTGCGTGCGCATTCGTGTGAGCGTTCGCATCCCCGTCATCCCGTGCAGATCGTCCCCGCTTCCGCACGAGTGCGCGTGCCGTGCACACATCTTCACTCACACACACGCACGTTTGTGTTTTTCTTAATTATTTTATTTCTTCCTCTGTTGTTTCCTCTGTACGTCCGTGAGCATCTGCTCCTTCAACCAGGTCCCCCTGGCTTCACATGTCAGAGCAGGAGAGCAGCTGCCAGACAAGTGCATTGTACAGGAGGATCTCATGTCCCCGAACCCCTCCCTCCTCCTCCAACCTACCCCACTGCCACCCGCCCCGTCCCTGGTCCTGTGACGTTAGCTGTGACTGAAGGTAAAGGCGATACAGAGGCCATAGGAGGAAGAAGTGACGAGGCAGGAGGAGAAGGCATTTAAATTCCTGCCCAGCATTTTGACAAACGTTTCCTCTGGTGAAACCGCTGCTGAACCTCTGTCTTTGTCTGTGAATTGCACCTGGTGCGTGCGTGCGTGTTTGTCTGTGTGTGTGTGTGCGTGTGTGGTTGGAGGGGCTACTCTGCCCCCCCCCCCCCCCCCCATCCACTCCCTTTGTGACAAGACCAGATACACGGAGAAACCATTTGTACATAATCTAGTGCTTGTGATGTATGTACTGTAGGGTTGTCAGGGGACTTGGTGTGTGTGTGTGTGTGTGTGTGTGTGTGTGTGTGTGTGTGTGTGTTTCAACCCACAGTGCATGCATACGAGTGTGTGTGCGCGCGCCTCGATGCTGTGTGATTGTGACTCAGCCATGTGCTTGCTCCTGTGTTTGATGTGTGTGCACCTGTAGACATTTCTGAAAAAAAACTATATTTTGTGCCATGCAGGGACCCCCAAACAAGATTAGAATTCTTAAAGTAAAAAAAAATAAGGGAGGCGCAGGAAGGGAGCACTGAGGCAGAAGAGATGGGGGGTGGTGGTGGTGGGGGTGAGAGAGACAGGCAGGTACCCCCCAGGAGGGGCCCGAGGGGCAAGGGGCCTGGGGTAACCCCCGGAGCTCCCCCCAGCCCCACAAGCACACTCTGCCCCGGCCTCTCAGACAGTACTATTGATTTGTCCAGCTGATAAGACCACAGGTTAGCTGCTCTGGTAAATAGTGCTCCTCTCACCTCCCCTCAGCACATAAACAGTGTTTGTGTGTGTGTGTGTGTGTGTGTGTGTGTGTGTGTGTGTGTGTGTGTGTGTGTGTGTGTGTGTGTGTGTGTGTGTGTGTTTACGCGCGCGCGCATGCATGTGTGTGTGTGTACAGCCACAAGTCGATAAAGGCTCCATATGATGTTGTCAAGTGATGTTGTTTTGTGGACATCCCCCCCCCCCCCCCCAACTGCCCGTTGTTGTACCCACTCGGTGCAAGACAGGTACGAGACATCAGGGGGCACTGTTTGTTCGACTCGAGCACACCAGGCCCGTACCGTACCTGTGGGAGCACCACACTAACCTGAGACTTTGGCACGGTGCCCCCATTAGCTTTACCCCGAGGCTGCAGGAAAGCGTAAGTAACGACGCTAGTTAGCCTCAGCGCTTCCATGCGATGTGACAGGTGTTACAAGCTGTGAGAAAAGACACTGTGAGGCATCAATCAATCCCCGGGCCCGCTTTAACCCTGACATCAACTCTCTCAAGAAAGACAAGCATGTCTATGCTAATTCGGCGCTCAAAGCGATACCGATTCAAACAGTATATTAATCCGAGACGGTCCCTTTTGCATGTCGCTACATGCGATCAGCGTGTGTTTTTTAGTTTTTTTGGGGGGAAGAAGGGTAAGGTGTGAACCTGACAGACGCGGATGTGAGTCGAGGCAACTCTTGATCAGCTTCAGACGCTTCGTATCTCCCACCCCGCCACCGCCACGCCGCCGAGCCCCCTTTTGGGTTGATCTGGAGTGTCGGCGGACTGGAGTGCTCGGCTGTGGCTTCACTGACAGAAAGAGATGGCAGGGAGAGCTTGTTGGTTCGGTGGGAGTGTTGTGGGTGACACTCTAACGAGAGAGAGAGAGAGCGATGGCTTCCTGAATGACTCGCACTTCTGGCCTGTCACAGGTGGCAGTACAGATACCGTCACTGTGCCCAGGACTCCATGGAAAGGAAATCAGATTGAGGATATTTCCTTAACCACTTAAACCCCAGCATCTGTATTGTGGGGAAAGCTTTCCCCGCACTAACAGAAAACAGAAAATACAGTTTAGGCCCTATATATTGCTTTGTATGGCAAATAGTAAAAATAGCCAATCCTCTGGCTCAAAACACGCTGTGAGCTAGTAGATTGGCAAATATAATCAAAGATTTATTTTTGTATTGCCTAAAATAAGGACACACAGGATTAATGCGTTCGACATTATTAAACATAAATATCAAGCATATGACACAGTATGCATTTACCAAAAGGAAATGTGTGTATTTAATTCAGTCTGAGCAGAAGCAGGGATCAAAGATGCCCCCTCTCCCCCAATGCCAAGTCCAAACTCAGTGACACGCCATAAGCCAGGGCGAAGGAAGGCTTCCTGAATGACTCTGAGCTGTCACACCATGCGGCACAACAGATACCTCCACTATGCTGCTCTGCTTGTTCTGTAACATAAATAACCCCGGCCCCATGTTGAGAAAGAAGTTTGGCACACGTAGACGCTTTGCTTATCTATTTAACCCATTAAGACCGGAGGACCCCGATTCTAACATGTCTTCTTGTTTCTATGTCAGTGGTGCTCAAACC
>NC_139962.1:50437187-50452187 GCF_963454915.1 Gymnoscopelus microlampas
GACACACACACACACGGCAGTCCCAGCCAGTCGGCCCACATCAAAACACCCAGGGTGCGAAGGAGGCATGGGCCGTGTGATGTTGATGACGAACACACACACACACACACACACACACACACACACACACACACACACACACACACACACACACACACACACGTCTGTGTCGTCTCAGCTCACCTTGGTGTGGTATACGGCTCACAGCGTGCTGACTCACCGCAGACGTGCAGAGTGCCTCGGTGTCCCTCAGCGACCCTGTGCTCTCTGGCTCCCATAGGTGCCAATAACCAGAGAACCTATTTGTTTCATGTGGTTTAATGAGTGAGTGGGCCCAGACTGCAGCTGGAGGGGGGGGGAGAGAGAGAGAGAGAGAGAGAGAGAGAGAGAGAGAGAGAGAGAGAGAGAGAGAGAGAGAGAGAGAGAGAGAGAGAGAGAGAGAGACAGACAGACAGAGAGAGAGAGAGACAAAGAGTGGTGGACCGCACAGAGACTAAGAGGGTGGTGGCAATGCCAGAGCGGCTGCCCGTAACTGGCAGTGTGTGTGTGTGTGTGTGTGTGTGTGTGTGTGTGTGTGTGTGTGTGTGTGTGTGTGTGTGTGTGTGTGTGTGTGTGTGTGTGTGTGTGTGTGTGTGTGTGTGTGTGTGTGTGTGCGTGCGCGCGTTTGTGTGCGTGTGTGTATGCAGACATGAGCAAGGCGAGGCAAACCAAGGCACATGTATTTGTATAACACATTTAAAATCTTGAAATATTGAAAATGTGTGCAAATCTTTGAATATATATTTTTTTAAACATTTTTAACTCAAATCTTTGCTTCTGGGGGTCCCTGGAACAAAACATTTTGAGATGGGGGTCGTCGGCCAAATACATATAATTTTGGGGGTCCTTGCTAAAAGGTTTTCAGAAAACTGTTAAGATTTAGAAGACATTTTGTAGAATCTGAACCTCAGGCCTTAATGGGTTCTACACTGTGTCCATGTGGGCACTGCCAAGCAGCAGTCAAGCAGCTCGCCATAAGAATGCACGTCTTTTCCCACAAACCATTAATTAAAGTCAGGAGAAGAAAGGAGAGGATCAGATGTTAGTTTTATTAGCCGGGGCTCTTTAGTGGCAATCCAAATGAAAGGAACATATGTCATGCATTTGATGCCCCCCACCCCACCCACCCTGGCCCTCACCCCCCCTGTCTCCACAAATCGCCCACCTCTCACACACACACACACTCACACACACGCACGCACTCAACAAACTGTACAGTCAGCAGCCGTCTGCAGACAATAGCGTTCGATTGATCCTGAAGGAAACAGTTAAGACCGCTGCCCTGCCCACACTCACTTGATGGCTGCCGCGCTTTCTGTTACATTTAATGTTTAAAGGGTGGAGGTGTGTGTGTGTGTGTGTGTGTGTGTGTGTGTGTGTGTGTGTGTGTGTGTGTGTGTGTGTGTGTGTGTGTGTGTGTGTGTGTGTGTGTGTGTGTGTGTGTGTGTGTGTGTGTGTGTGTGTGTGTGTGTTGTGTCTGGTGGTGTCTGAGCCGCGGCGCTCACACACACACACACACACACACACACACACACACACACACACACACACAGGCAGTAATGAGGACCCCCGGGAGGCCAGGGTGTGTGCAGCTAGCTAGTCGTAGATCCTATAGAAAGGCCCCACACCTTGCAGGCTTTGGCTCCCTGTGAATGCTTCAACTGTTTGGTTGCACTGACTGCACTCTACATGACTTCACACACAAAAAAAGGTCCCTTTTTACGTACAGCCAAACCTATGGTATGAACATATACACACGAACGTGTACGTGTGTTTTCACCCTATAGCGGTTATCTGTTGCACAACATCCACCTGAGGACAGTATATTATGAAGATGGATGGCCACTCTCTCCTCTGCTGTCTTCTGTCACACATGACATTGTATAGGAATGTATTGTGAGTAAAAGCATGATTTATACTTATTTGCAAGGCGTGTCACTCACCGACAATAGCCGAGCTACGAGCTCTCAATGCGTCGCATCTGCGACGCATTGAGAGCTTGTAGATCGGCTATTGTCGTGCGTGCGCGACACGACGCGTAACCATATATAAATCAGGGAGACGCTACTCTCAGGGAGACGGTACTCTCTCTCTCTCTCTCTCTCTCTCTTTGGGACACAGTTTGCGTGCCTCCGCTTACAGGGGCAGCCTGATTTACGACTGACATTTCTTCTCTCTCTGTTTTTTTCACGACTTGTTTGATAGCATTCTCTCAGCTATCGTGGCTTTCAGGGTTTTTGCCAAGGCCGTAAAACCTGACACCTGCGCAGGTCTCTGCAGCAGAGAGAGAGTCTCACGGAGAGAAAGAAGCTCATCTCAGGTGTCTTGCAGGCCCTTTCTATCGGCGCGGAAAGGCATTAAAACCACATCTGTCACTTGAACTTCACACAGGTGATTGACAAGGCATTTTCCACATTAGTTGCACTTTTCATACAGTAGCCTCGTTTGATCTATGCGTGTGGAGCTCCATGTGGGTTTGTTTCCCACACAGGGCCCCCCTTGGTACTTAAGTTGTACACACCTGTAGCAAGTTGCTGTGGCCTCCGAACAAATGGCATATACGTTATGTTCGTCTCATGTCGTATACCGTTTAGATTTATGTTTGACAAGTCGCTCTTTCGCATCGCTGCACATGAAGGAAAAGTGATTTGCTCGATGGCATCGCGAAAGCCATTTAGCCACACGAGCGAGCTGCGAACAAGAGGAGATGATTCGGGACAGTTAATCTCCAACAACAGCCTGTCTATGTCATTAAAAACACATGTTATTAATGACCTGAACAGCCCTCGTTCAAATTCAACCAACTGTGCGGTGCCTGTGAGGACCTGAATTCCACTCATGTCTCTCGCTGCGCAGTTAAAAACAACTTAAGCTCTTAAACTACTTTTGTACTTTGTTGTATGACGGTGGGGAAAATAGCCGATCTACAAGCGCACAAAGCGTTGCAATGTCACACGTCGGGGAAGGGGGGGGGGGGGGCAATGGCTCAGTAGGTAGAGCGGCTGCTTGGGAAAACGGAAGGTTCCCAGTTGGCTCCCGGGCTCCCCCCAGAGTTAGTGTCCAAGTGTCCTTGAGCAAGACACTGAACCCCTAACTGCATGATTGCCTCGTTGTTATATGAACGTGTGTGTGAATGGTTGAATTTAATGCACATTGTAAAGCGCCTTGGATAAAGGCGGTATATAAATGCACCATGTACACCTTGGGAGCTCGTCAATCCGGGAACGCATCTGTGTCATTTTAGATTTGAGCTATAACTTTATTTTTATACTTTGGCTATTAAAAAAACTGCTATTTTTTAAAAATCATGATCATTTGTGCAAATCTTTGAATACATATATTTTTTTAAACAACATTTCTTACTCAAATCTTTGCTTCTGGGGGTCCCTGGAACAAATATTTTGAGATGGTGGTCGGCAGCCAAATACATTTAATTTTGGGGGTCCTTGACATGGAAAAAGTTTGAGCACCACTGATATAGCAACATGACAACAGAAAACTGTTAGGAATCATTTTTTTAGGATTTTCCAAAAATAGCAGATCTACAAGCTCATAGCGTGGCACTCGCGGCACTCGGTGCCGCGGTATGAGCTTGTATATCTTCTATTTTTGAATAGCCAAAGAAATCTAAAATGACAGGGATGCGTTCCCGTATTGAATGGGTAAATTTAGTGTGAAAATGTGCATCTCTTCCGCTCCTTTTCCGGTCAGAGGAGTTAGAATGTTGTGCTGTCAGCCATTTTTTAAGAGCCCGTCGTATCCAGTTTTTGGGGGTGAAGCTGTGGAACTCTCTCCCCCAGCTGTCTTGTATTTCTGCTCCATAACATTAGGACCCTCATATAGTCATGGTTAATGCACTGAAATCAAACGGCCCACCAAAGGCTTCTGCACTAATCCCACGTGGTTTAACAAATGACCTCCCGGAGCGATAACGCAATAAGCCCGAGCCCTCCTATCTATGTTTCCCCGGGTCCTTTTTCACTTGAGCTTGACACAATCGTGCATTTATCAGTGTAATTGCATGAGTCGGAAGCACTGATGTTGTCTATTAGGTGGATGCCCATCCCGTTAAGAGCAGAGGGCCTTTTAATGTATTGCCCCCCCCCCCCTGCCCCCCCCACCCCCCACCGGGGGACTGCACAATTACACACAGCGGCGGCCCCGGAGATTGAGTGGGCTCTGATAGTGATGATGATGACGTTGGTAACCATGGCCATGCCTCTTAACAAGAACAACACAGCGAAAGCCTAGTTGGTTATTTTATTTACTTCATGTTGTTTTCTATACCTCTCTCCCCTCATGTTCCTTTTCTCTCACTCACTCCCTCCCTCCCTTCCTCCCTTTCGGTTCTTTGACCGAGGCGAGGGGTCCGAGCGCAGAGCGTTGAGAGACGGAGAGGGGAGAGAGGAGAAGGGGAGGGGGGAAATCGATGGCGAGCACATTACAGTAAAACGTATTGATTAGGCCAGCTGCGAGCAGCAGTGTTGGTCGCAGAGATGTTGGAATGATGCAATACTTAAAGGAATTTATCCTTTGACTTCTACATTAACCTTTTATTGACTGCTTTGCCTGTCCATAATTAACACTCACTTTAGCTAAAGTGGTTAGTTTGAGCACAAAGGGGGGTGGGCGGGGGGGTGACCGGGGTCTAGGCGGTGGTGTCCTCCACCCCTCCATCGCAATGAAGAAGAGAGAAGAGGAGAGGAGTAGAACCTCGGTGGGATAACGGCAGTAGAAATCTCATATAGCTTTAGCATTAGCATACCATTTGAGCTGCGGGGTGGGGGGTTGGCGTGGGGGCGGCGTGGCAGGGCTATAGGGTTTCAGGGTGAATTGAAATGAGTGATTATGTTGCCAATCTCTCCTGACGGCATGCGGGCCAGATGGGATGGTTAGTCCCATATCTGTCCTGGGGGTTATACCCACTTAACCTGGCATCCCTATTTGGGGAATTATGTCATTATAGCCAAAAAGGTTTCACTCCCAAAAAAAGAATTAAAGAATCATTTCAAGAAACATTTTCCCCCAAAAAAAAACTTTTTTCCCTCCAAAACAGCCGAGCTTGCAGATTGCCACATTTATTTTATTGTAGCTATTTCTGAAAGTAACGCTTAAGTGGACATGCTGCTGTGTGTGGAACAACCCAATCTCTTTGTCTTTGACGGTAAACTTCGAGGTCGAATGTTGTGTTGTTTTGTTTCTTTTGTTATTTATTTATCAATTTTTTTTCTGTGCTATGGGAAAGTGCTTCAGCAGGCTTTGTGTTTGCAACGTGCACTGCGGCTTACGCTGAATTACTATCGAGAGACTTAGGAGAGCTTAAGCTCCGTATCGACTTTTCGTTTGCTCCCCCACTTTAGCAGTCCAGCGACGCTGCTGTGTTTACCAGTGGCAGATGCTGTAAAAAGCAGCGTGTTGAATGTGTCTAGACCATATTATCTTTGATAGGACTCCAGTCCCCTGTATCTGGTGTATCTGCTGTAAACCGGGGGCACTCTATTTGCAGGCTAATATTGCGAGATCCCCTTGTCTGATAAATGGAGCCTTGGTCGTTTAAATGGGGCTTGTCAGATATCTTTAGCGCGTGTGTGTGTGTGTGTGTGTGTGTGTGTGTGTGTGTGTGTGTGTGTGTGTGTGTGTGTGTGTGTGTGTGCGTGCGTGTGTGTGTGTGTGTGTGTGCGCGCGCGCGCGCGCGCACGATGTGGTCCTGGGTCAGGACGGCCCGGAAAAGAGGCCGCTGTGTGTTTTTCTTTGCTCTCGTTGCCGCGCTGCATGAATACTTAATCACGCCTAATCAAAGACCCTGCATTCCCATGGTCCTCTTGCTGATGTCAGCAGAACCTCTCTCTCTCTCTCTCTCTCTCTCTCTCTCTCTCTCTCTCTCTCTCTCTCTCTCTGTGTGTGTGTGTGTGTGTGTGTGTGTGTGTGTGTGTGTGTGTGTGTGTGTGTGTGTGTGTGTGTGTGTGTGTGTGTGTGTGTGTGTGTGTGTGTGTGTGTGTGTGTGTGTGTGTGTGTGTGTGTGTGTGTGTGTGGAGAGAGAGGTCAGTGAGTTTGTAACACCTTGTCTCTTTCTGTCTGCACGCACGCACACACACACACACACACACACACACACACACACACACACACACACACACACACACACACACACACACACACACACACGTTTCTCCTTTACTTTATCTCTCTCTTTCATTCTCTCTCTCTCTCTCTCTCTCTCTCTCTCTCTCTCTCTCTCTCTCTCTCTCTCTCTCTCTCTCTCTCTGACTGTCTATCTCTCTCTCCCAGATATGTATGCTAGCTGTGTCGTTTCTCCCGCTTGTCTTGAAGTGGCGCTTCCTTTAATTCGCGGGGCCTAAATAAATGATGAGAACATTTAAACACGCGGGCTCGTCGCTAAAGCCCCAAGGTCGCCTAATCATATTATTTATGAAGTGATGTGCTACATAATGGTACTTAGTGCATGTTAACAGATGCTATTATCAGGCCCCGATACCGAGCTACAGGAAGATATATTGGACCGGTTGGATGTTAATGCCGTCGCCCGCCGACCGTAATGGCGAGCGGCTATTTGAGAAAAAAAAAAAAGGGGGCCGGCCGCGCCCCAAGCGCAGCACTTAGCCTCCGGGAGCCGCTCCCACATTAAGTGGCCCCGGTGAAAATATATAACCACAAATACTGGCAGGCTGCTGGCCGCCTGGACAGCCCCCACCCCCCCACCCCCCTGACCACTTTATAACATCCTGCTTTTCACATCCATAAGCAGCGGTGTAAAGTAACTAAGTACATTTACTCAAGTACTGTACTTAAGTCCTTTTTCCACCACTGTCCATAAGTCACTACCGCCCGCCCTCCTCTCGCCAGTGGTGTACATGTACTCAAGTACTGTACAGTTTTGAGGTATTTTTTTACTTTACTGGAGTATTTCCAATTTTCTGTCCTTTTACTTCTACTCCACTACATCTCAGAGGAAAATATTATACTTTTACTCCACTACAATTATTTGAAAAATGTAGTTACTACTGTAGTTACTTTGTAGATTTTGATTATTGTTACAAAACCACTTCAGACCTATATATACTCGTTGGCAATTTGAAAATAGCCGAGCTACAAGCTGACAACACACCCCAAAGCAATGCGTTGTGAGCTTGTAGATTTGCTATTTTCAAAGGATTTTATACATTTAATTAAAACTTGTGAAATGGGACCTTCTGCATAATAAGTACCAAACTTGTACTTGTAACAGACTATTTCTACAACAGGGTATTGATACTTTTCCTCAAGTAAAAAATGTGAGTACTTCTTGTATCACTGCTATTTCGGTCACGTCATTATAGGCAGAAATTGTGGAAGTACTGTAGCAGAACTGTAAGCTCGCAAAGTGACATGTTGTGAGCTTGTAGAATGGGTATTCTCGCTATTCTTTGCACGACGAAGTATATACAGCAGGGCTTAAGTGGTTAAGAATGACAGCCTGGTGTTGTTGTTGTTTTTGAGCGGTGCCAGCCGCTCCAACAAGTGACCGAGTGTGTTTGTATGTCCGTATATATGTATGAGCACGGCAACAACAGCTGATTGCAACGCACAGATGCAACCAGTTACACTAATTAAACACTAGCAGGAAACAGTGCAACTTATTAAAGTTGTACCGTTGTTAGGTATTTATATTTTATTTGTATATCTTACAAATACACCTGTATTTTTCAGGCCCCCCCCCCCCGCAGTGTGGAAGGCACACCCACACTTTCCCCCACAGGGACACGTTCTTGCACCAATGGGTGCTTGGAGGACTGACATTCACAAGCAGGACAATCGGGTGCAGCGCGGCACAAAGTGATGCTCTGTGAGCTTGTATATCTGCTATTTTTGAATAGGCAACGCAACAATCTAAAATGACACAGATGCTTTCCCAGTTTTAATGGGTTAATGAGGGTCAAAGTCAAAGACCCCCATGCACATACCTGTATGTGTGACGGTGTTCACTCTCCATTCCGACATCTCACCACTCCGACTAGTGGCTTCCGCGTGCGGTTAGGGTTAGGGTTAGGGTTAGGTATAGGGTTCGTCAACGTCGGAAAGGCGACATGTCGGAAAGGAGAAATGCACCCATGTGTGACACGCTTGACCACACATACCCACACACACATGCACACGCGTCCATTCCATCCTTTGGGCGCGGCCATACAGTAGCTGAATAGTCAGAGAAACCCGCCTGGGAAGCCTAAGGTCCCGGGTTCGATTCCAGGCCTCAGCAATGTGTCCATGTGTCCCTGAACAAGACCCTTAACCCCTTAACTACTGCTCCCGAGCGCCGTACTAATGGCTGCTCACTGCTCCTACGATGGCTAAAATGCAGAGGACAAATTTCATGACAAAAATCACCACGAGGAGTGGGGAGTCTGGGGACCAAATTATTATTATTATTATTATTATTATCCATAGACAAAGGCACAAGCAAACTCATGCATACACGCACACACAGGTAGAAACACTCAGTGATGCTACACAGCAAACCCCTGAGTGTTTATCTAACTCTCTGCGTTACAAGCGGATAAACGAACACTGAGGAGTTCCCTGTGTATCCTTCAGCAGCCCTCTCTCTCTCTCTCTCTCTCTCTCTCCCTCCCTCCCCTTTCTACTTCCGGGTCAGGGGTCGTGCTCGTCTGTCAGAGGCGGCGGAGCAGATTTACGATGACAGCGCAGAGTCACCGAGGAGTCACCTCGGCAAATATTTACACTGCTCCGACAAAAGATGTGACTCATGTCTCATGGCTGCCACAGGGGACCGCACTCTGGCTCCACATTCTGTGGAACGCCAAGATATTAATCATATAAGCATAATGCGTCGGGCTGCATCCAAAAAGGCTGCGTTTCTCTCCAGGACCGCAACAAACGCGAGTGTTGCCCTAATGAAACCATCTGGCTGTGGTTGTGTGTGTGTGTGTGTGTGTGTGTGTGTGTGTGTGTGTGTGTGTGTGTGTGTGTGTGTGTGTGTGTGTGTGTGTGTGTGTGTGTGTGTGTGTGTGTGTGTGTGTACTTGTATTAATGTACTTGTGAGGACCAAATGTCCTCACAAAGTAGTGTTTTATTAGTGTTTCATGTTGTTTTGTGGAGTTATGCTTATCATTTGGAAAAGATTAACATTTGAGTTAATGTTAGGATTAGACATTTAGAGGTTTAGTTTTCACTATTGTATACTTAATTGAGCGGTGATGTCACACACCGAAAAATTGCTGATATACAAGCCCACAACGTTGTGAGCTTGTAGATCTCTCGGCTATTTTCAGCTAATTTCCTAATGTCCTAAACTGTTTGTCCTCACATGTATACTAATACAAGTGTGTGTGTGTGTGTGTGTGTGTGTGTGTGTGTGTGTGTGTGTGTGTGTGTGTGTGTGTGTGCATAAGTGCGTGTGCTCGTGTGTCTGTGTGTGTGTGTGTGTGTGTGTGTGTGTGTGTGTGTGTGTGTGTGTGTGTGTGTGTGTGTGTGTGTGTGTGTGTGTGTGTGTGTGTGTGTGTACTGTAAGGGTGTGAGGTGACTGGACCATTAATCATCTGTACGTGATATGGTGCGTTCTGTTCTCATCAGCCTGATACTGTCGCGCCCCTTTTTATGGCTTCAGAAACATAAATCCTGACTCATCACTTTTAGATGATCCCGCTTGTCTTCGCTTTTCAACATATTTTCCACCATTTCCCCCGTTGTGTGTGTCAATAAGTCAACTTTATTTATAAAGCGCCTTTCAGTACAGACTTACGAAGTGCTGTACAAATGTACAAAACACACACAGTGTGTGTGTGTGTGTGCGTGTGTGCGTGTGTGTGTGTGTGTGTGTGTGTGTGTGTGTGTGTGTGTGTGTGTGTGTGTGTGTGTGTGTGTGTGTGTGTGTGTGTGTGTGTGTGTGTGTGTGTGTGTGTGTGTGTGTGTGTGTGTGTGCGTGTCAAGTCAAGTCACCTTTATTCATATATAGCACACTTAAAAACAATAGAAGTTGATCCAAAGTGCTTTCCAATCACTTCAATCAATGTGTGTGTGCGTGCACGCGCGCGTGCGTGTGCACTGCGTCTAACTGGGTCCAGTCTTATTAGCAGCCGTAAAGAGGAAAGGAAGCCTCCTGGTCAAATACACAGTATCCACCCATCCTGTGTGTTTAGGGACAAATAAACACACACACACACACACACACACACACACACACACACACACACACACACACACACACACACACACACACACACACACACACACACACACTAACAACTCACCGAGCGAGTACCTGACATTTTGTGACCGACCTCTTCAAATTCCCCATCAATCAGCAGACAGACAGACAGGAAGATGTGTTTCAAGTCTCCTATAGTACATGCCCTCAGATGTCAGCTGAGGTCACTGTGAGTGGAGTTTAAAGAGAGGGATCACAGTGTGCAGAGCTCTGACAGAGTAGGAGTGCTAAAGTCACATTAGGTAACCCAAAGATTAAAGCTTAGTTTATGCTCTGTAGTATCACAGTATCACTTGTCAAAAAGAACACACACAAAAAAGATCTACAAGCCAACGTCACTAGCTTTATAGATCTGTTCTTTCTGCCACCTCACACAATGGATTATGAATTAAGCGTTATTTTTGTTTGTTTCTTTTTTTTATAAGGGACCATGCACAATAAATGAATTGCACCAGGGAAAGCTAAGAGCAAATGTACATCTCTAGTCTCTGGGAGGGTGTCATCGGTTGCACATATATACAAGACAATAGAACAAAAACATATATACATGTAAACATGTAACATAACATGTAAACACCATCCTAGCAGACAATAAAATCCCATACAACGATGAAAAGAAAACCACACCGATTAACCCATTAAGACCGGGAACGCATCTGTCTATTTTTTTTTATTTATTTGGCTATTAAAAAATAGCAGATATACAAGCTCATAGCACGGCATCGAGTGCTATGAGCTTGTAGATCTGCTATATATATTTTTTTTGTGCAAATCTTACATATAAAAATATATATAATTCAAAGATTTGTTCACGATTTTTCAAAAATAGCTTTTCTACAAGCTCACTGAGCTTGTATATCTGCTATTTTTTTAATAGCCAAAGAAGTCTAAAAATGACACAAATACGTTCCCGGTCTTAATGGGTTAAAATAACCTAAAGATTAAAGTTTTCTTTTTAAATCTGGATTGACTTCTTAAACATTCAGAATACTCCCTTGAAGCCTGTGTGTGTTCATGGTGATGACTGTCTTGTCTACCTGTTGGTTTATGTCAGTCAGAGGGAGGAGCTGACAGGGGGTATGCTTGTTTCCTGTGTCTTGTCGCCCCAGGTGCCACTCCAGCCTGGCCCAGACGCTGCCCCCTGAGGAGGCCCCCGTTGACCGGCCCTTCTGGGCCGTAGATGACCCCGGCATGCCTCTGCCCTTTGACCTGGCCGACATCATCAACCGGGTGGAGTCACTCCTCTGGAGGTGAGTCTTTAAAAGGTGTTTTCATGGATTAAAAATAGCAGATCTACAAGCTCATAGCGCGGCACTCGGTGCCGCGCTATGAGCTTGTATATCTGCTATTTTTGACTAGCCAAAGAAAACTAAAGTGACACAGATGCGTTCCAGGTCTTAAACTAGCAATAGAATACATGTTTAGAAGCATCTTCCATAAACATGAATGGTCTCAAAAATGTCCTAAAAGCGAAGTTTAAAGCCTCAATCTGTGATTTCTTCGACTGGTTGGCAGCATGTAGAACAGCAGCAACATTGGTTTAGAATGATGATACCTAAACATCATTACATTTTCAGTCATGAGCTTTTATTTTTGCTTTATTCCATGGGTTTTTGGGAAGACTGTAGGCCTATGTTAAGGTCAGGTCCATAGTGCATTATAATGCACTTATAAGGCTTCATAACACCGTTCATAAATGTTCATAATTATGCACAACAACTTATAACAAAGACACTTTATAACCGACCAAGTTATGGTAGTTATGTCCTGTTCCGCTGAACGTATAATGTATTATTACCACCACTTACTGTATGATACTTCATAAACCTTGTTAGAAGTTGTTATATATAATTATAAACATGTATAACAAGTGTTATAATGCCTTAAAAGCGCATTGCAATGCATTATAAATGTTCTTATGATGCATTATGGACCCGACCTTAATATACAGTCTTACCAATGTTTTAAAAGATTGCAATCTTTACAGATTACTAGACCATACCCGGTGAAGGGCGCCCTTCACCATACCCGGTGAAGGGCGCCCTTCACCATACCCGGTGAAGGGCGCGTCCCCTCGTATATATATAAAAATTTGCTATATGAAAGAGCAAAATAGGCTTGCTATTTTCTGTTGCCCTGCAGCAGGCTTGAGTATATTTTTGATGGCATTTTACACCACTAACAACATTAATCAGAGAATCACACGTCTTTGTCACAACTCGTGTTTTGTCTTTTTTAACCAACACAGTACAAAGTACTGGACACACAGATGACACACAGGTCATAGATGACTCAGGTCATAAACCTGGAAATACAGGAAAATAAACATTGTATTACCATATATTCATAGCATATATGATTCACAATTAAACAGCAGGTAATGTAGCACAGTCTATCACAGTAGAACCGAAATAGCAGAAAATGACTACAATACCCATGAGGCATTCTGAACCATGAGCCAACAACGCGTCGCCCCAGCTACCATTAAGTTACAGTGTCCAAGTTACAATACACAAAATACACCAAAATAATACTTTTCAATGGACTACTTGGGTAGCACTGATAATATTAACCACAGTAAGGTTCATAAAGTGTGTTGATGAAACGTTTACATTGTTGATTAAGTCACGATGACGACGTTAGCATTAGCGTTAGCCGCATGCTAGCGCCAAACGTCCTTTAGCTTAGCATCACGCTAACGGCTCATAGTAACTTGGTTTGGCTAATAAACATTAATCCCAACTAACGCCAACACAGTAATGGATGTAAACATACACAGACATGCTTTGGACATTATTATCAGGTTGCATGTTGGTGGTATGGGGTTCGTTTGGTTTCGCCTCGTTTTCATAGACCTCGTTGCTTGTTTCTCTCGGGAAACCTGTGGCCATGTTTCCCATTGAACCCGGAAAAAAACCCTACGTCCGCTGCCACTACTGCTCCCGGTTTGGCTACAATGGGAAACATTGCCACAGGCTGACTAAATAAGCGATTTAAACGGGTAGTTTCGCTGGCGACCTAAAATATTATGCAGCCGACCAAACCTTAAACATCCGTGCGGTTTAGAATCTACCATTAGTTTTGGGATACGATGTATACAAAAGGGTAAACAGCGGAGCCTTGGCGGACGTTCGCCCGATCCTGGAAGAGAACGACATAGAACCGTTCTTTATGGAGCTAATGTGCATCGTGTGTGGGGAAACAAATCTGGAGTGTTTACTTTCCACAGCAGAGAGTGGGTGGGGTCTATGGTGTAGAGTCGGTGTTGCCATGTCCGCCGATTGTAAGCGCTTTAGGGCCAATGTTGGTGTTATAGGGTTCGTTTGGTTTGGCCTCGTTTTCATAGACCTCGCTGCTTGTTTCTCTCGCGAAACCTGGCAACACGACGCATGCGCAGTTTGATCGGAGACCCAAGACCCCATCCACCCACCCACCGTCAGGTTACTAGAATTATAGTAGGATAATTGATATACCCTTAGGGGCTGATGATCAGTTGTTGTCAGTTCAGTAGCTTAAATATAAATACTTGGTTGACAGCCTTGAACAACAGGTGTACTGCATTTCCCCCATGATGATTGATCACATTTACCAGATTTATATTAAAGATATCAAGGAACGGTCATGCTTAATTCATATTAAGAATTTCTGAGAGATAAATCCAGTACCTGGTTTAGAATGCATGGTACCCAGTACCATGCATTCTAAACTTGATTGTCATCCCTGTGTTTTCATAACAAAGCAATTTGTGACACAATCAAAGAGGTAGATCAATTCATATAGACAATTGACTTTGGCTTTTTAGACGCAAATGTTA
Organism: Gymnoscopelus microlampas; assembly: GCF_963454915.1. Classification (NCBI taxonomy): domain Eukaryota; kingdom Metazoa; phylum Chordata; class Actinopteri; order Myctophiformes; family Myctophidae; genus Gymnoscopelus; species Gymnoscopelus microlampas. The sequence goes on from NC_139962.1 coordinate 50,451,263, forward strand.
TAAAGAATTATAAAAATCACGCCCAGTGTGAAGTGAGCGGTGCTATTTAAAAACAACAGTGGTCATCACAGTGATGGAAGCTCACTTTAAAAATTTTTTTTTGAAGTGAGTGGTGCTATTTATATATTATTAATTTCATCATGCGTCTCGCTAGCCAATCACAGTACGGAGAAAAGGGTCTGAATACCAATCAGCCAATCACAGTACAGCGAAAGACACATTTTCACGACCACGGATGGGTTCCAAACCCACTTATAGGAGCGGCTACACCGCTCAAAAATAACATTGCTACTGTTAAAAGTTGGTCTGCTCTTTCCATGAAATGCACTGAAATCCCTGACCTATCGCTGGTTTAATCTGTTTCGTTCAGTCTTAAAGGACAGATGGAGTAGAAGGTGTAGGTCCTGGATGAAGTACAAATACCAGTATATGTACCTGTAGCCTAGTGGTGAAATAACAATTGAGACCAATGAGTCCATTTATAGTACTCTCGCATATAATTACTGTATATTGTGTGGGCACAAGCATCTCTGCGTCCCATGACAACATAAAGCCCTAAAATGTAATAAACAATGCAGATCATCTCTGAGCGCCCCTGGAATCTTTGTAACATGTGTTACTAATCTTTTCACCCCTCGACAGTGTAAATACACACACACTCATGCATAGATCACCCCTCCTCCCACCACGCACGCACGCACGCACGCACGCACGCACGCACGCACGCACGCACAGACAGACAGACAGACAGACAGACAGACAGACACGTGGGCGCAAAATTACACAAACCCCTGGACGAGAGTCCCATCACTGGCTCATAAATATGCTGTAATGAACCAGCGGAGTTGGCATTTGGACTGTCCAGTGCATTACTCTTCATTAACTGAGCCCTGTCATATTACAACCAACTCTGGCTCCCTCACTT
>NC_139962.1:50462187-50547187 GCF_963454915.1 Gymnoscopelus microlampas
TTGGTTGCGACCCCCATCTCAAAATATGTTGTTCCAGGGACCCCCCAGAAGCAACGAGTTAAACATTTTCTTTAAAAAAATATATGCATTCAAAGATTTGCACAAATGTTCAAGATTTTTCAAAAAAATAGCAGATCTATGAGCTTGTAGATCTGCTATTTCTGAATAGCCAGTAGTATAAAATAATGTTATGTGTGCCAAAGTTCGACGTGAAATTTTACGCAATCCACCTAACACACAGATGCATGCACACATTGTTGTGAGAGCTATTAATTGAACACGTCCAAAAGGGAGGTGTGTGTGTGGGTGCGTGTGCGTGTGTGCGTGCGTGCGTGCGTGCGTGCGTGCGTGCGTGCGACCGTGTGTGTGTGCTATCTATCTATCTCTGTCTTTCAATTTTCCCCTCTCTCTCATATCTCCATTCTCCAGTGGTTGACCCATTTCTCTTCTCCCATCCATAACTCGACTCCCATAACTCTTATTAATGTACGTATACGCCTCCTGTCCGTCTCCTCCATCTCCTCATGCTGTTCATGGTCAGTCTTACATCCCCACACCATTCCTGTTCTCCCGAGTAGCTTCAAAGCTCTTCTCACAACTGTCTCTTTTTTTCGTAATACCTTTTTTTTTTTTTACTATATTTTGTACGACAGTGTCTTGTCCGGAAACCAGCCGATCTGTACACTCACAACCAGTGGTGGAAAAAGTACTCAAATGCTTTACTTAAGTAAAAGTATCAATACTGCAAAGTACAAGTACTCTGTTACAAGTAAAAGTCTGGAATTCAAAATTTACTTTAGTAAAAGTACAAAAGTATTGGTATCAAAATCTACCTACCAAAAGTACAAGCTCACACTAAATCTGCTATTTTCAAATAGCCTAGGTATAAAATAGGGCTAAAGTGGTTAATGTGTGTTTTATAATAATAATAATGTAATAATTTATATATGCAAAGTAACTAGTAACTAAAGTTCTCAAATAATTGTAGTGGAGTAAAAGTACAATATTTGCCTCTGAGATGTAGTGGAGTAGAAGTTAAAGAATAGACAATTGGAAACACTCCAGTAAAGTAAAAGCACCTCAAAATTGTACTTAAGTGCAGTACTTGAGTAAATGTATTAGTTACTTTACACCACTGCTTACAACGCGGTGCAGATGCACCGCGTTGTGAGCTTATGGATTGGCTGTTTTCAGCCCGCGACACCATCATACGGCATGAATTAGGCAGTAGCTTTGCTAGCCCAGTTAGCACTCACGCTATTCATATCGCTTTAGCCGCGTCTCCAGTGAGCGGCCTTGGGTCATCTGCATCTCATCTAATATAGATGAAATGCTCTTTTTTATGTCGCTGGCCTCTCTCACACCCCATACACTACCATATCTCCATCACCATACCACCATGAGAACGTCTGGGAACTCAGATTAACCACCATGCAACCAAACCACCATTACACATGGCCTATAGCAATACATGCTGCCATCAAATCTGTTGATTGAATCCCATCTATGTGTGTTTAAAATATGAAGTACTTATATTGCAGATGAGTATTAGATTCCTGACCGGTCGATTAGTGTTTTGAGCTTGTACATTTGCTATTTTTGTTTGATAATATGTTTCCACCTGACAGCAACGAAATACAGTATGAACTAGAAAAAGCGCTCCGAGGAGCACAGGTCTCCGCCAGGTCAGGTAGGTTATTGTGGGTCAGCAATGTTCGGAATTCGCTAACCTGGATGGAATATGAAAAATCTGACAGAACCTTCTTGATCCCTTGACTATAGAGATAATGTGTACCAATTTGCTTGATGTATGAGTAATATAAAAAAGAAAAGTGTTGAAAACATCCTGGTGGCGCTATAATAGGGCAATGTTAAAAGGGTGGCATTTGTTCCTCAATGTAGTGCAAAGGTGCGTGCAAAGTTTCACCGCAATCGGGCGCTGCGATTTGCGGCATTTTGTTCAAAACGGGCCACTCCTGCAAACTTTAGATGTCAATCTTAGCCAATCAAGATGGAATATGAAAAATCTAACAGATCCGTCTTGATCACATGACTATAGACATCATGTGTACCGATTTGCGTGAAATTTGCATAAAATCTGAAGGCTTAATATCAAAAAGATTGTTTTACATAAGTCGGCCTCCTGGTGTCGCTATAAAAGGCAAATGTGAAAAAAAAATCCTTGGCCTCTAGAGAGTGTGCATACAAAGTTTTACACAGATCGGTGCAGTTATAGGAAAAAACACGAATCAAAAAGAGTTCAAAACGGAGCACTCCTGCAAACTTTGGAAGCCAATTTAGTCAATCAGGATGAAATATGAAAAATCTTAAAGATTTATTTGGTTTGATGACTTTAGAGATTCTGTGTACCGATTTGCAGGATGTTTGGACAAAATCTGTAGGAGTCCTGGTGGCGCTATAAAAGGCCCATGTGAAAAATGTGGGGCAAAGGTTCTGCTCTGGCATCCAGGGAGTGTGTGTGCACAGTTTTGCTGCGATCAAGCCAACGGTGCCAGAGATTAGCTGTACACAGACAGGATGACACACACACGGACACACGGACACACAGACGGACGGACAGGGGGCAAAACATACTCTCGCCATGCATTCCGGCCTGGCGGAGACAATTATAGTTGATATAGCGTTACCATAATTTTAACCACTTTATATATCTCTCAGGTCATCCCTGTAAATAACCTTTTCATCCACGGCACCCCTGAATAACATTGTTACTTTATAGCACCTTATATTTATGTCAAAATACGCTACGCAAATATGTAAATCTTTCCCCCTGAGATACAGCGTGTCACAGTGAAAACTTGAGAGAATAATTCCTTTTGGAGTTAGGACAGATTGACGTAATACTTGACGTTTAACCACTTGAACCCCAGCATCCCTATAGGTAGGCTACCTAGAAGCCTCAACCATCTGTCTTAAAGGACAGGTTACCTCAACACATTCACCTACAGTACTAGTGAAATCAACAAAGAAAACATTTCCCAAACTTTACAGAAATCATTATCATCCAAAAGGTAAGTATTAATCATGTTTTTAGCAACACAACTCTTTTCCTCTAGAACATATAGTACACAGAAATTTACCACACTCCCCTGTCAAATGGTATGCCCCAATTACCATACCCCTCTATATAAGGAGCACTGTGGTCATGTGGTACTCTTTTCTGATCCTCAAACCAGGAAGAGGACATGGCAAGTATGTGTGTTTGTTTGGTGATGAAGATGAGCTTTAAACTGTGGAGATTAATAAAGTGGTTATGTTTGAAACAAACAATTGTATCTGTGTTGTTTGTAAAAATGAATATGAAATGAATATTGATAAGAAAATGTAATGGAGATCTGTTACAAAGGCCATGGTGAATATATTGCAATAGTAAAATATGGGAATAGTGAATATGCTGCAGCATGAAATAAGTAGTATGATAAGAATGCATATGTTAAACAGAAAATAATTAAATCATGAGAAATATATAATGTGAGGCTATACAGGTAAAGTGGGAAAGGCAGTGTCTGTCTTTAAAACATGGTACTTGATGCCAATACTTTTGTACTTTTACTAAAGTAATTTTTGAATACCAGACTTGTACTTGTAATAAAGTATTTCTAAACTGTTGTATTGGTACTTTAACTCAAGTAAAGAATTTGAGTACTTTTTACACCACTGGTAAATCACTTTACACATTCACCAGGATTCTGGATGGCTTGGTTCCAGGCTTAACATAATTTATAAAAAATATTTCGGAAATCTAAAATGAATGGGTTTGACACCACAACATGGGCACCACTGCTATGCCCTTTAAGTGTATACAGGGTATTTGCACATTTATAAAGTTACAATTTAATGACTGTAATACTAAATTGGCCAAATGGTCAAATATTATGTAAGAAAGAGGCAAACATTTTGATATTAGCCGATCTACAAGCTCATGTATACGTATACTAGGCTGTATGTTGTGACAGGATACAGTATACGTATGCTAGGCTGTACTGTATGTTACACGATACAGTATACGTATGCTAGGCTGTATGTTACAGGATACAGTACCGTATTTTCCGCACTATAAAGCGCACCGTCAGTGCGCCTTATAGTGCGGCTGCGCCTTATAATCCGATGCGCCATATATATGTATCAATATTGGTTCCCTTGGTTTCCGCACTATAGGGCGCACCGTCAGTGCGCCTTAGGATACAGTATACGTATACTAGGCTGTGTATGTTGTGACATAGGATACAGTATATGTATACTAGGCTGTATGTTGTGACAGGATACAGCAGGGGTTCCCAAAGTAGGGGTCGCGACCCCACTTGGGGTCGCGGGAGACTGACGTGGGGTCGCGAAATTATTTTGAGTCATTAAAAAATATATATATATATTTTTTACTTTTTATTCAACAGATTGGATGAAATACCATCTAAACTGATCACAAATGGTACATTTTACCATTTTAACACATTACAAATGCGCACCAAATGTGCAAGTTTATGTGCATAAATGACCTCCAGGTTTAGGTGGGGTCGCGAGTCAATTTCCGGCTTATTTTGGGGTCGCGGGCTGAAAAGTTTGGGAACCCATGGGATACAGTATACGTATATGTGGCTCTCGGTTACTTGAATGAATCTTTCTTTCTTTCTTTCAGTTACTCAAGGCTGGCAGAGGTGTTGCAGGGTGGACACCCCCTCTTCATTATAAGCCTGGACTATTATATTCATTAATCTCTGTATCCATGGGTTTGTCTGCATGGGGGATTCCTCCGAAGACTTGGAACGGCCGAAGACCTCGTCCTTCTCGGGGTTTCCCCTGAAGACGGCTGATGAAGACGGCTCAAAGTAGGAACCTCTTTAGGACTGTCACGATTATGACATTTTACTTGACGATTAATTGTCGCTCAAATAATTGTGATTAACGATTTAAATGTGTATCTGTCGTACACTTTGTAACATTATTAATTGTTTCCTTTTCCTTTGCTGGATGCTGCTGCTGCAGTTTGTGTTGTATGCTGTTCGTGTCATGTGCTGATGTGGTTCAAGATGTAGCTCTGTTGGGGCCCGGTGTGGCAGTGAAACATGTTCAGTGACTGTTTGTTTGTGGCTCTGGAATTGAATGCTGATGTGAATCTAGACTATGTCGGTTGTGTTGTGGCTGTTATATACATACTCTCTCGCCATGCCTTTCGGCCTGGCGGAGACAATAAGAACGGATGTCAGGACAGCAATGAATGTAGACAACCCCCCATGGCTATAAGTGGGTGTGGTCACTCCACATCAGATGTTCGAGATCTTATTTGTTCCAGACATGGTCTCGAACAAAGACCTGGTTTCAGGTGGGATTACAGGTGGGATTACCAGTGTCCCTGTTTTGCATTGCAAAATAGGGACGCCGGGTTGAAAGCGGGGACAGGTCTCTCTTCCTACGTTGACGCCATGTTTTATACATCTGCATACACGCGAGGTCAAGCACAGGCTATTAGGTCAACTTTGTTGACATGTAATGATGGAGGACAGAAGAGGGTGGATGATGGGTGAACGGAGGGAAGGAGACAGAGAGTGGAGAGGAGAGCCCTAGCTGCGTTTAGTCACGTGGTGGGTGTTTATTCAGTTTCAGCTTCATCTGAGCAGCTGATGGCTGCTCAGATGGTTATGATGGGGTAATCATTCTCATAATTATTACAATGTATTTTTGCTATCCACACTCAAATTATTTACTTGTAACTTCTAAGTTGACTTGACCATGATACTGACATGATACTGATTATGTATCAAAATGTAACATATAGACAGACAGACAAACAGACAGACAGTGTATTTTGCTTTTTTTTGTTATTTAGGTTGAAGAAAGCACACATTAAACATTCACACTCATTTACATTGCTACTGTAAAGTCACTTCAGACAATGAACGCGTACGTAGCTGTTAGTTACACACTGACACTGTACATCTGGATGTACACGTAGTTTTGAGGCAAATGTCTCGCCGTAAGTGTCTTGCTCAGAGGAGAGGAGAGGAGGAGGATGGGGGTGATGTATTCATCAGTATAGCCGCTCACCTTATCTTCGCCAACCTTGAGGATGAACTGGCAGCAGTACACACACACCACACCACATTACACCACACCCGCACAAACACGCTCTCACATGCACACCAACACAACTCATGTGTACACACACACACACACACACACACACACACACACACACACACACACACACACACACACACACACACACACTCGTGCACACATACACAGCAACACACATAGCTTCCCGTTGATTGACAGCTCTTCAAATGAGTGTCTGAGCGGCGGTGGGCTCTCTGGCCCTCCGAGTAAGTGGGCCGTCAAATTACATCCAGGGGAGCGGCCTCGCTCTCTCTCTCTCTCTCGCCCCCCTGGCAGCAGCAGCAGCCATCTATTTATTTGTCTGTTTATTTGCCCGGTTTAAATATTTGGCGCGGGGGGGGGGAAATATTGAATTTTGGTCCCCCGGTCAAAGTGCCCTCATATTTAGTTAATAACGAGCCGAGAGGAGGTTGTTTGCGCAGGCGAGTGCAGGAGAGGGGACGTTATTTAAGGGAGTCCTTGGAGAGAGAGAGAGAGAGAGAGAGAGAGAGAGAGAGAGCGTGTGACCTTCTTCCTGTGGAGGGGAAGTGCTATGTACACTGACTGAGCTTCCCTCTGCTCTGCTGTGCTGTGCTCTGTGGCTGGAGCTCATTCATTCACACATCCAGTGGATGATGCCTATAGTGTCACAATCTAAGTTTTGTTTTGTATATTTATTGTTAGTTGCACTCTCACTCTCACCCTGTCTCTTCCTTCTTAGGGCTGTATGAAAGTGTTCTTTGCTCAGCTGAAAATGCAAGGCGCTCCCCTGAAAAACACTTCCAAACACCCAGAGTTGAAAATATTTCTATTTCCGGACCCCGATAAAAACGCCAGACGTGAACGCGCAGCGCGAAATGGATGCCCAGCACCTCGTCAAGATGCTGGCGTTTCCAACATAGTATGAGTAACGCTCCTGTTGAAAACAAATCAAAACATACACTGCTCCAGTGGATATAGCTCCTTTCTGCTCTTGCTGCTAAGACTTGCATTTTCCTTTTCTTATCCTATCTTATCTTATCGTATCATATCTCTTGTATAGCTTCCTTCCCTTGTCTATCGCTATACTTTCTTTCTTTCTTTCTTTCTGTCTAGTACACTCCTCATCCAAATGTCTCTACCGCCATGTTCCATGTCTTCATCACACTTCCTTCCATTCCTCCCTGCTCAGCTTGACTGGAGCATCTCTCTCTCTCTCTCTCTCTCTCTCTCTCTCTCTCTCTCTCTCTCTCTCTCTCTCTCTCTCTCTCTCTCTCTCTGTGGATTCCCCAGGCTGCGTCCAGGTTAAACTCTTAATTGCCTGGGCAGTGGGTGGTTTAAGGCCTGAGCTGGCTGTGTCTCAGCTGGTCCCTGTGCAGGGGGCTGCAGGGTTATCGGGGAGGAGAGGGAGTGAGGAGTGGATGAGTGCATTATTCCTGTGTTGGGTTGCAGGCAGAGAGGCAGGGCCCAGGATGAAGCCTTATTAATAAATATGATGGGGATGACCTTTGACAGCAGCTCTTCAGTTAGACTCCCCCCCTCCTCCTCCTGCTACTCCTCCTACTCCTCGTCCACCTCATCCTCCTCCCAACTCTCTCCCTCTTTTCCTCCATTTCATTCATTCTGTCTCTATCACTCTCTCTTTTATCCGTAAATGTAAATATATATATATTATATATATCTCTATTCCCATCCTTTATTCTTCCTACCGCTCCCCGATCCGAAGTGATCTTCCGAAGTGGGAAGTAGTATGTATTGGCCTTTAGACTCTGCCATGTGGACGTCGCCCACACTCTCTGCCTGTGGTCACGACAGGACACAAATTACCTGAGACTGCAGATCTCACCATGGTTGTTGGAAATGGTGCCTGTGTGTGTGTGAGTGAATGTGTGTCTGTCTGTGCGTGCGTGCACGTGGGAGTGGGAATGTGTGTGTCCACGCTTCTACATGTGTGTCGGTGGGTATTCATGAGTGTTTTCCGTGCGTATGTGTGTACATGCAATGCACGTACATTTATGTGAGTGTTTACTCACACATGGGTTAGTATGCTCATAAATCTATGTGTGTGTGTGTGTCCACACGCTCACACACACACACACACACACACACACACACACACACACACACACACACACACACACACACACACACACACACACACACACGTGTACGTACGTACATGTCCGTCACATCATTAGGAGGTCTCCAGCACCCCTCCCATCATGTCACGTAGCTACAACCACAACACATGCCCGCTTCGATCGGCGCTGGGAGGGTGCTCACCGCACGGCCACGTCTCTGAGAGCCACGCTAACGCTTTTCTGCCACTGGACTAAAACCACTAAACTAGACGCACACCGCTCCTAATCAATGGGGTCGATGGCGTATTGCCTCCGCTTATAAATCTGTTGACAGCGGGGGCAACATGTAAGTCACCACAGAGACCCCCCCTCCCTCCGGTCACCACCCCCTCCCCACCTCCCTACATCCCTCCCACCGAGACAAAACAAAACGCAGCTGTCAGGCAGAAAACTCGTATGTCCAAAATCGTTACTTTTTTCCCTAGGAAATGGTCAAAATAACCCATGTGCTCCAATGGGTCCAGTTATGGTTTAATCACTAGCTCTTGTTACTTCTTTTCATTGGTTAAATATGTATATACAAAAGATAATACAGATGGATGAACCACCTTTAACCTAGTTATAGGGATTTTGAGGCATGTCATTATACTGTAGGTGAAAATCGTCAAAACACTTAACAAAAATAATTCAGTTGTGTGCTTGTAGATCTGTATAAAACAAGGCAGTAATTTATTAAAGATTAAGTGTGGAGTTACAAGGTTTCTGCCCGACAGTGACGAAAAGCGATGTACAAAATGAAGAGACAAACAGGAAATATGAGCTATGACAGGTAGTGACAAATTGAGACAGATTGGAGAGAGAGAGGGACAGAGAGAGGGAGAGAGAGAGAGAGAGAGACACACACACACACACACACACACACACACACACACACACACACACACACACACACACCACTCCATGCTCGTGTGTTTCTAGTCATTTCATAAGGCCATATTACAGAGTTAATGCGCCTGTCTCCATGCTCCACCCCTGCCATTGATTCCTGTTTAAAAGGCTATGGTTAGTCGATAGCACCTCCTCATCGCCATCTGTCTCTATTTACTAATAAATAAAGTGCAGGCCATTGATGGCTCTGGCCAGGGCCTGTAAAAGCACGCATGGTAATGAGCACTGGGACCCCCAGTGGCCAATGCAGGGGAGGGGGCGGGGGGGGCAGGGAGGAGATACTCACTCACTCACTCCCTCTCTTGCTCTCTTGCTCTTTCTCTCTGGTCTTTCTGCCCAGCGTGCACTTACAATGTACCGCGCTCAGTGGTGGAAAAAAAGTATCAATACTGCAGTGTAGAAATACTCTATTACAAGTAAAAGACCGGTAATCAAAATGTACTTAAAGTACCAAAAGTAAAAGTACTCATTATGCATATTGTCCCATTTCACGTATAAAAATGTATGAAAATCTTTTGAAAATAGCAGATCTACAAGCTCACAATGCACGTTTGTGAGCTTGTAGATCGGCTATTTTCAAATGGCCAAAATGTATATAGGGCTGAAGTGATGCATGTGTGTTTTGTAATAACAAAATCTGCAAATTAACTAAAGATGTCAAGTAAAGTAAAAATTCCTCAAAAGTGTACTTAAGTACAATACTTGAGTAAATGTACATAGGTACTTTACACCACTGACCACACTTACTCTACTCGCCCCCCCCCCCCCCCCCCTTCCCCTCTCTCTCACAATGCACTTCACTCCAATCATGATAATTGCCCGGCGGTCCAGTCGTTGTTAAACATCGCTCATCAAGACGAGACGAGACGAGAGAGAGAGAGAGAGAGAGAGAGAGAGAGGCTCGCTCACTTCACTCTCGGGCGGCATAGATTTTTTTTCTCTCTCCGCGTTCCTTCCATTCATTTGTTAGTTCATTTGATGTTTTTTTTTTCCTCCTCGTTCCTGTTGGTTGTCGTTGTGTGTAGGTCAGCTCCTGAGGTCGCGGCGGCTCGTTTGTCAGCTAGCTATAGCTGGCCTCGCGGGCCGCCGAGCGTTACGGCTAGCGGCGCTCCGTCATCAGGCCCGATCCATATCAGATCATAGATGAACGAATGGGCTCTGTGTTCCCTCTAAAAGCCGCTCAATCTTCCTCTCACACCCCTCCCCCCTCCTCGCGTCCACACTCCATTCCTCTTACTTTTGCAATATCTACATGTGGGGGAAATTAATGTTGGTATTAACATACATGTTCCAGGGCAGGGGTGGGGTGGATCAATACTGAGAGAGGGAAGGACATTCCTCATGTGACAGCTAGATGTGGGCTCGCACGCACGCACGCACACACACACACACACACACACACACACACACACACACACACACACACACACACACACACACACACACACACACACACACACACACACACACACACACACACACACACACCCGCACACATACATGTAGATCCCTAAGAAAAGTGAAGAAGGCCATGCACACAAATGTCTTTGTTTAAAGATGGTGGAAGTGATATTTTGTTAAATAGCTCTATATTCTCATAGTGATTGCTAGAGTGCTTGATCGGTATCGTGGGTCTCCTCATCTCTCACGCTCTTTAGTAAATAGAAAATGTATTTTCTGGTTTGGATATCAGTTTCTTCCAATCAGGGAGAGAACTCATACAGGATACAGGATAAACAAGTGAAATTGGAATTGATGGAACAAACAAGTAAGCAGACACAATTGGAACTGGAATTCCTATAAAAAATGAAGCTGATAAATGGATGCTCTCTCCCAATAGGATGGAACTGGCAACCCACATGGAAATACATTTTCTGTTTATTAAAGAGCTGGAGAGACGGGGAGACGCCTGTTACTGGACACACTATAGCAATGATTATTATGACAATATACTGTATAGGTCATTCACTTTTTAACCAAAAAAAACTTTTGGTGTAACCAAAAAACATCACTTTGATGAACGTAATATTGATAAAAGCCTAATTTTAATGTACATATCGTGAAAATACAAATACACATCACGCACACACACACACACACACACACACACACACACACACACACACACACACACACACACACACACACACACACACACACACACTGCGGTGGGTATAGTGGGTTCTAGTTTGACATGTTCTTCCTTTGGGAGGTGGGTGGGTGGGGCGCTGATGTGCAGAGCTCACAATAACACAGTACTGCTGTGTCAACGCTGACCTCCGTGACCCCCACAGGGCCGCCGGGTCGCCGGCCGGCCCAGGTGAGACCAGGGGTCAGGGGTCAGCTGTCCAGCGTGTCAGGCTTGCTGAACAGGAAGCGTAGACCCTCGCTCCCTCGCCGGGGGGAGTACACAGAGAAACACCACTGCTCCTCGACTCTCTGACACCAATCTACCATGCTAAAACACAACACAACACAACAGACACATACTTTCGTGTGTGTGTGTGTGTGTGTGTGTGTGTGTGTGTGTGTGTGTGTGTGTGTGTGTGTGTGTGTGTGTGTGTGTGTGTGTGTGTGTGTGTGTGTGTGTGTGTGGAGTTCTAGCACTGAGACCAACGCAGTGAGAAGAGCCGTTTTGCAGAACCAAATATCTCTTTTTGTATTTATTATCATAAATCATGTATTTCAATAATAATTTTCCTAAATCTAAACATATTTTTCACATGCACTTCAGTGACTCAAGCTGCTGTGTGTTTATTGATTTTAAGAATGGCTTTTATCTATTTTTGCAAATGAAGTCTTTTCTGACTATAACTGAATGTTGCTAACTTTTAAAATCATATTATACTTTGTCGTGCAACGGTAGAAATACAGAAATATTGAAAATAGCCATTGTACAAGCTCACAACACATTGCACAGCGATCTGCTGTATTGGAAAAATTGAGAATGACCAATGATCTTTGGTCGTATTATTTGCAAAAGTTGCAGTGTAACAGTTACTGTTATTTCAACATTTAAGGACACTTAATGATTTTCACTTGAACAAAGCTACTGTATAAGTAGTAGAATTCAACGAGACCACACTTCCACTTGAATAAAAGGCTGTGCATTATTACCATCACTGTCCTGGCCTTATTTAGAGTCCACATAGTGGACCTTTATGCCTGTTTGTCTTTATATCCTCTTTCCAATGTGCTAATGGAGTATTTCTAATGCAATATTGATACTTTCACTTAAGTACAACATTTTAGTACTTTTTTCCACCACTGTATAAACCGACCCCCATGCCAGTCCCCAGGCTTATGGGGGTTAAGGCTGTTCCCTGGGATCTCCCCAGCCGTGCCGAGTGCACTGGGCGTCCTGGTTTAACTGTGTCAGTCAGGCTGTAAGAGTCAACACTGAGGCTGGTGGGAGCTTCCTTCCTCCTCCAGCCTTTTCCTCTTTGAAGGCATGAGGAGCTGAGCAGCAGAGAGGCCCTCCACTGGGTTAGTCTGAGCTGAGGGTCCGGGACGGGGTGTTCGGCCTGTCGGGGGAAGGTTATTGGGGGAGGGAGAAGGGGGTCATGGGGGATCTATAGGTGTACAGGTGGACCCGTCGTGGAAATGATCATCATCATCACTATTCACCAGCTTTGAAATGAGTAATAACTTTCCCCGGGCGCTGAGTTAATTCTTTAACTGCCAGAGTTAAAACATTGTCTATAGGACGCGAACAGCCTTATTCCATGCAGTTGAAGCGCAAGGGCCGAGGGGCAGGGCTTATGTTAGTGCAGTGAGTGGCAGCTGGGGCAAACGCAGTCCCCACAACATCATTTACGATTCTGTGCCTATCGGTACATAACTCGGACGGCGCTTAGTCGACTAGCAGACCATCGGCCGGTTGGCACGGGCACTCGCGCCTGGATGCGCTCGGGCGTGCCTCCTCGGCCTCAAGGTCTGCTGAGTCGGCGCGCCGCCGTCATGGTCCAAAACTATACTTTATCGGCGAAAGTCCGCGGTTGTTTGAAAAAGTATTGTCCCAAGCGGGAGTCAAACCCAGACTCCCAATGGTAGTGGATCGGGAGTCTAATGATTATCGAGGTGCGTCACTGAGACCGGCACTGCGTCCTTGCCTGCGCGCCCGCCCAATAGGGGCTTCCCAACTACATGGAATAAGGCTGTTTGCCTATAGGACATAGCAGTGGCGGACATTTTCTGGTTCCACTCCAAAAATGCCAATGCATTTTTCTCATAGAAATGTCCAAAAATATTTATATCAATTATTTTAAGCCTAGAATCAAGCCATCCAGGGTCCTGGTGAATCATGACCATAAAACATTTGATTCTGTGAAAATTAAACCAAAAAAGTAAATATTATACATTTATTGTGGCTTGTTTTCGCCAAAAAGCAACAGAAAGCAGTTTTATAAATCCTAAAATACTAAAACAAACCAGCTCCATTTTGTTGTGGTCACTTGATCTTTGGCTTTGGTCTTCATCATCATCATCGTCATAATTCACAGGCTGCGGAACATTTTTACTCTGCCAGAGTTCAATTATCACAGAGGATGTGTTTGTGTGTCCCATGTGCCTCAACACTGACAATAGCAGGTCTACATGCTCACAACGCACGTACCGCTCTACAACCTGTTATGAGCTTGTAGTTTGGTTATTTTCAGTGCTCGACAGTGGCGCAGAACCATGTTTATAAATCAGGCCTGAAGGTGACGTGCACATGTGGGCCTGCATGTGCTCACGGCCGTTTGGGGGCTTTCTCTGTTGTATTTCCATGAAGGCGAGGGAACACGTGTCACACCTGCAGGACTTGAAACTCATTTGGAATGCCATCTGGGTACAACTCCCTGCCTTGTGACCACACTTTATTCTTTATTCAGACAACTAAAGTTTTGAAAGTCTGGCATCGGCTTCAATCACCTTTGTTCCTCCCTGCCTATGGAGGAAAGAAAAAAAAACAGTCACTCCTCGCTCTGCCTTTTCTCTCTTCTTCTTCTTCTCTCTCTCTCTTCCCTTCCGTCTTCTCTCCCCATCTCATTTTCCTCCATCCTCTCTGTCCAGGGAGTCATTATTGCTTTGGTAAATATTTCATAGGCCTCAATACCTTAGCACACAGCCACCTGCCAGCCAGCCAGTCTCCTCTCTCTCTCTCTCTCTCTCTCTCTCTCTCTCTCTCTCTCTCTCTCTCTCTCTCTCTCTCTCTCTCTCACACACACACAGGCCTCAGATAGACAGATCAAAATGAAAGAAAGCGAGGTGGTGGTGGAGGAGGAGGAGGAGGAGGAGAGCATGAGTGACTGAGAGAGAGAGTGAGAGACTGTGTTCTTCTTCTCTCCCCATCATTCATTTCCATTCCCGGTGAACCGGGGGGCTCTCCTCTCCCTGTCCTGGCTTCAGAGTTCTTCTTTCAAGAGGCGGAAAGATTCCCTGGATGTTGTCAAAATCTGTGCCCAACCATGTTTTGCTTTCTGGGGCCCCTTTATTTCCTCCCCCAAGCAATTCCTCCTTTTGCTCGGCACATGAAAGGTTCAGGTTCCGAGGCTGTTGTGTGTGTGTGTGTGTGTGTGTGTGTGTGTGTGTGTGTGTGTGTGTGTGTGTGTGTGTGTGAGTGTGAGTGAGAGTGAGAGAGTATGAGTGAAGGAATACTAAGCTTCTCCTTCTTTTGACCTTGATGAGGCCAGTGGCATCCCCCTCCCTCCCTCTTTCCCAGCTCCACCTGTTTACTTTTTACTGGGTTACGAAGGGGTCTTGCATCACCTGCAGTGTTCCATCTCCCGTGCCCTCTCTCTCTCTCTCTCTCTCTCTCTCTCTCTCTCTCCCTTGAAAAAGAACTCCAAAGGGGGGGCCAGCGATGGGGAGATGAAATATTCACTTTGGATATAAGCGCTTTCAGTCTTTTTCAGAGAGTGGGCTAGCTTACCCTGCCGCCAAGCTTTGACTTCATAAATAAATGGTCAGCAGTGACCTGAGCGCCCGGCCTGTCTCCTGCATGTATATATATACGGGGGCTGCATGGGGGCTGTTTGCTGTGCCTGCCTGGGGCGAAGCCCTGCCAGCGTGCGTTCCCAGCCTTAAATATGGATAAGCTGTGAAACGCCTCTGGACACGGTCCTGTGGAGTCAGTATAATGTTGAGTGCAACTCACCTGAACACATTGCAACGGCCAGGAGCCGTGAGTGGAGGAGGGCTGTCACCATTATGACATTTTTTACTTGGCGATTTATTGTCGCTCGAATAATTGCGATTAACGATTTCATTGTGTTTCTGTCGTTGAACTCTGGAACATTATGAATGAAAATTACATTTCTGTTTGTAAACGGGGAAAAAAGAAGGTGGTGGTGCACAAGGGAAGATCTGACAAATAACGTACATAATTTAATAACTTTATACTTAAAAAAAAAACATGAATAGTGGAAATAGCCGATCTACGAGCACAAAACGCGCTATTTCTTTGAAATGTTCGCCTTCATTAACATGCCCAAAATAGGATCGCCAGGTTGAAAGTGTACAGCGTAAAGGTCATTTACATTTTGAGCATTTTTATCTGAGAATCTCTTCCAGGGTCACGTAATTGTTAGTAAATGAATGTAAAAGGAGATACATTCAGTGTTGTTGTGTGGATGGAAACCTGTGGTGTTTGTGTTCATTGAACTGTCTTTGTTCAAGGCCAAGCCGCCATGTTTACAGCCTTCCTCTGCATTCCAACATATTGAGCATTGAGTATTTCCTTTTGAAGAGCCCCAAAGCAGCTCTCGTTTCTGTTGAGGAAGGGAGAAAAAAAGAGGCTTGGCGATTGGTTGCCTTTGAGCCTCGGTATGTAAACGCATGTTGTCACATTTCGTTCTGCAGCGCTGGACATTTCTCCAGAGCGCTGTCTGTAGCAGGAAAGTGAAACGAGTCCGTAACAAATGTTTTGGCTTCTGTGTGAGCTCTTTAGCTGGCGGCTGCTCGCCAACTACGGTAGTGTGTTTGTGTTCCCACAACCCCCCTGGGGAGGGTGACCCCACCGGGCTTCCGGAAAGGAGGGCGGACAGTTCCTCTCTTTCTTTGAAACAGAAGAAAGAAGGAAAATAAAGGGGCTAATTCCAAAAGCACATTACATCCATTTGGACAAATGTTGCTCCTTGAAATTCAGTTCATATTTAACTACTTAAACTCTATATACTATTGACTGGTGTCCCCCAGGGGTCTATACTAGCCCCCCCTACCTTTTTCCCTCTATGGCAAATCTCTTCACTGAAAATAGCTGATATATAGCACAAGCGCACACATCCCATTTTGGGGCTTTGTGAGCTTGTAGATCTGGTATTTTCACTGATCGTTTGCCCCAGAATTGGGATGCTAGGGTTCATGGGATGACATATATATGTATATATATATTTTTTTTTACTTGAACACTCAAAAAAACCTTTGCAAGCAAAGGTTTTTAAGATGACTTCTAACTTGTTTCATTTTCATATCAGCAATAATTTCATAACAGGATGTAGGCTTTCATACACCCCCCGTCCCCGCAAACGGTGGTTATTTAATTTAGGACTAAAACTATTCAAATGTCTTACAGAATTGTGTAGGGCCTCCCATTGTTATCACGATAAGAGGAGTGGAGGCAAAAGTGGATTCTGTAGAAATAGAATAAGTCCATTTGTGCTTCATTTGTATGGAGGGAGATATGCCCTCAGTCTAGCCGGGGCCTATAGTCCGTTAATCTGCAGGTGAAAGAGGGATTGTGGAAGCGATAATGGCGTCCTTGGAGGAAAGGCCTGACCACCTCTGCTGTAGTTAAGTTCAGCTCAGGCTGTGGCCGACTTGTAAGTTTCACTGACATGCCCGGGATTTCAGTATCACAAGCCGTCCTTGTTTTGCTGCTTGTGGACATTTTGTGTGCATGCGGATGTACAGTATGTTGTTTTTATGAATACTTGTGTATGATTTGTGTGTCAGCATGCCTTTCTGTGTACAAATCCAACCGCGCACATCCTCATGGGATGTATGAAGGAGTGGGTAACACCCCCCCCCCCCCCCCCCCGCCCATCAGCTATAGGAAGCAGAGCTCCAGGGCCATGCTGATATGGGCTGGCCACCATAATGGGGCCCATTTTTACAGGAGGAAGACATCAGGCGGACTGATCTTTACTCCCCTGCAGGGCTCAGGAGATTACTACCGTACAAGAGGAATCATCATTTTTCAGGGCTTTCTCGCACAGGGGAGAAAAAACTTCTGCACCCCTCGTGCACACACACATGCTCAGTTCTGTACGGGTATATGTTCACTGGAAGCTTCGACAATAACTGCATGCAGTATGAATGATGGGCTGCATTCGGTGTTTGTTTAACGCGCGCAAGACAACAGCGTTTGCTATTCTGTCTGTTTTGTTGCAGATAGGGCTTCAGGACTTGTTAGTTGTCAGGCCTAGCATCCACCAACGCTATTCCCCCTCACTTATTGATGAGGGTTTTTCACTAAATTACAGGCCTGAACAAGAAGGGTGGGGGGTGCGACAAGCCTGTAAAAGTTTCCTAAGAGTCCGTCGTACATCAGCGCTGTCTCCGTTCACACGCGCAAACAAAAAAAGAGAGAGACGAGAGACAGCGAGAACGAGGGGGGATCCCAGATGCATTATTCTCTCTGGCTTTCTCTTTTCTTTTCAGCTGTCTGTCTTTGTGCTATACAGACGCTGCCTGGTCTTGCTTATCCTGGGGCGTTATCATGGTTGTAGCTGCTTCTTCAGATCAGGCCAGCCGATAAGGGGGCCAAATAAATGGAAAGCCTGGCTAGTGGACATCGGTCAGGCCTTGTTTCTCCGACGTTTCTTCTTGTGTTTGGTTGTGTTTGTCTGCAGGGGAGAAGTGGGAAGGGAGGGGTGGGGGATGTGGGCTGGGGTTGGGGGGCGGGGGGGGGGCAGCGACGGGCGCTGCAGTCTAATGAACTTATTGATTTCAATTTCGGGGGCCTGTTTTCCTACCTGCCTGATGGTTCTGGAGCTTTCATCCATTGCTGGACATAAATTAGTAACTCTGTTTGTGGTGCAAGGGAATTTTCCACCATCCCTTTTCTCTTCAATACACCCTCTTTTTTTTCTCCCCCCTATTTCTTCTTCCCTCTCTGTCTTTCTCTCTTATCATAGCCCCCCCTCCCCCTCCCCCCATCCCCATCAGACAGGTTGCACGGTGCCATCTTGGGTATATGCTGTTTTTAAATGTGTTAAAAGCTGCGGCGGTTTAGATGGATGCTGTGTTTTCCTGAGTGGCTTAGTCTCCACCTGTCTCCTGACGGAGATGGAGCCAGAGGAATGGCTGAGACAGGGCTGTGAGTGGTGGGTGTGCGTGTGTGCGTGTGTGTGTGAGAGTGGTGTGCAAGGGTGTGTGTGTGTGTGTGCGTATGTGCATGAGAGTGAGGTTATCGGGGTTCACTGAGGATGCTAAATGACCTCCTCCCCAGGGAAGCCATAGGAGCAGCTGAGGAGTGTGTGTGCGTGTGTGTTTGCGTGCGTGCGTGCGTGCACCCACATGCTAAAATGTGCATGTGGGGCACATGCGTGTGTGTTGACTACTTATCCATATCACGTATCTCAGCCGCAACATGCACACCTCAGATCTGTCCAACCGAAGAAGGAGGCTGGCCGGGGGCTGACAGACGCCGAGCGCAGGCACATTCCCCCCAAAAATGGACACCGGGTGCAGAGAGGGACAGGAAAACCTCTGGTCCAGGCCTCTAACGAGCACTGTGGGAGCCCGCCGCTCTCCACGCACAACATCCGATACGACCGATGATGTACAAAGGTTAAACAGTTTGAAGGTTGTGTCGGCTATATGTAGATCCCCGACTGCCCCCCCCCCTGCCCCCGTCTTCTGAATACGATACTCTGGGAAGCACAATAACAGTCCTGTATGTGCAACTTGGACAATTTTGTTCCCCCCCCAAGTTCCACGAATCAGCCCGCCTACCAAACAGGCTGTGTGTGTGTGTGTGAGAGAGAGAGAGAGAGAGAGAGGGAGAGGGTGACGGAGAGAGAGAGAGAGAAAGTGTGTATACAAGAGAGAGTGAAAGAGAATTGATGCTGAGTAGCGCAAGTTTTAATAGGGCTGTCAGAGTCATATTGTTTATGTCGTGTTCCCAGATTAATCCATTCTTCCTTTATGAGCCTCTGCAGTCACTGTAAATTGAAGGGGGCCGCCAGGCCCGGTCCGCTGTGCTGAGTTACGCCTCGGGGATCGGTGCCACACATGGGTGGAGAATAAATCATTTCCCCCGGATTTAACACCGGGCAATACCTGGGCCCTTTGTAAATAAAGCTATAGATGTTTTTACACTCCAGGTTTTTTTCCTCTCTCTCTCTCCCTCTCTCTCTCTCCCTCCATGCCTCGAGGGGTCTTATTGAATCTCAAAAGGAGAAGAAGGAGAGAGACATGAGAGGATAAGAGAGAGTGGGGAGGTGAAATGGGGTGGGGGTTGGGGGGGGAGAAAAGAGGAGACGTGAAGGAAGATGGCTTTACAAACAAAGTAGCAGAAAGATGGAGGAAAGGAGCAAGTGAGAGAGAGATGGACGGACGGATGGACAGACAGACAGACGCAGCTGGAGAGAGAGAGAAGGGGCAAAACAGAGTTTCAGCAGACGAAAGAGGAGACCCTAAAAGCGAGATACCTTCCGAAACAGACAAGCAGAGGGAGAGAGAGGGAGAGGGGGAGAGAGAGAGGCTGGTGGTGATGTACTGTATATCCGTTGACTCCCCGGGTTCTCGAGGTGTTCAGAGTTCTGTCAGACTTCCTGAACACAAGGCCCTGTTGTAAAGTGCTGGTGTGTGTGGAGCGGCAGCCAGGCACCATGCAGGCAGTTACACACCGGCGCCAAGCAGCAGGGCGGCTCGCTCGCTCGCTCGCCCGCCCGCCTGTCTGTCTGCCTGCTTATACAGAAGTTGCCTTGGCTTGGCTCGGCCTGTCTCATGCTCACCTGGGCTTCCCGCGATCCAGGTCCCTGCTACTGCTCTATAGCTGCGATCTGTTTCCCATTTGGCCCGTTCGACTCCCCTGCCAGCCAGCCTCGGTGCCCTACAGGCTGGGGGGAGACGTGCTGGAGCAAGGGGAAAGAAACGGACAGGGTTTAGAGAGGGGAGAGAGAGAGAGAGAGAGAGAGAGAGAGAGAAGGGGGCCGGAACAACTTGTTCATCCTGCCTTCTTCGGGGCTGGCAGCCGGAGACAGCCAAAGGGAATAGGGAATGTGCACACAGCTCTGTCAGGACTTCATGATTAATACATGATGTTCTATGTGAAAATGCTTCCTGTGTACTGTGTGTATCACGCCTTTTTTTTTTATTCTTCTCCTTCTTCTTCGTCTTCTTCTTCCTCGACCGCCCCCCCGTCCCTCCTCCTCTTCCTCCTCCTCTTCCTCCTCCTCCGTCTCCCTCCCTCTGTCACTTTCTCAAAGTTGTCTTTTCTCTTCATTGACAAAGTATTCCCTGCTTGTTAAATGTTAATCAATGGCAGGGTGCAGGGGTGACAGTGGAGTGTGTGCTAGTGGTGGTGCTGGTGATGGAGATGGTGATGGAGATGGTGGTACAGATGGAGATGGTGCTAGTGGTAGTGGTAGTAGTGGCGGTGGTGGTGGAGATGGTACTGGTGGTCATGGTGGTGATAGTGTCGGTGGATTGATTGATTAATTGATTGAATACTTTATTAACAACTTTGTTCAGTACAGTCAAAGGTAATGCTAAAAGAACAACACAAAAAGCCCCATGGGGCTTGTTTCCACTGTGGTCCATTGTACTCAATTCACCAGTAAGACATACAATACATACACCACAAAACATATCAGCAGCAGCTCAAGATATACTTACAGAAAAAGGAGGGTTGGCGTTGGTGGTGAAGATGGTGGTAGATGTGGTGGCCGTGGTTGGTGGCAGAAGTAGTAGAGGCGTTGTACTGGCTCTAGATCAGGTCTGCATGTGATCAATGACGACAAGGGCTGCTCCAAGATCAGTACGAACCTTTAATAACAGAATACATACAGTAGGCTATATATTGTGTGTGTGTGTGTGTGTGTGTGCGTGCATGCATATGTGTGTGTCATTTTATCGTCACACGGAAAAATCCCCAGTGATAATTTAAGTGTAAAAATGTACCCTTTTACACAGATTTAAAGTAACACAGAGGATGTGACTGGATGTGAGTCCAAACTCATCAGTGTATAGACTATATCAGACATCATCCCCACACTCGACCTCTTCCACCCTCCCTCCTAATTCGCTCTTAACTCTAGCCGTTTAAACCATCCATTATTCATATCTCCAACAATGCCAGGGGGCACAAATCAGTGCTCCCCTTCGCCCGCATTTCTGCCCTGCTACAGAGACGGGTGGGGTGGGGTGGGGTGGAATATGGGGTGGTGGGGGGGCGATGCATTATTCAAGCGGTGCCAGGCGAAAAGCCTGTTCTTCCTGTAGTCGACTGCTGCAAGCGGGGAAACTTCTGGCTGGGCCACTGTTCTCTGTCTCCTCTGTCGATCTCACTCTGTCGTCTTCTCTACATAAAATATCAACTCCGCTCACACTGCTGGTTCTTTTTGTCCTTCTTTGTTGTGTTTTGCATGTTTCATCTGTATCTATACCAACCTGGACCAGTTCCTCTGTGTGTACCGTATCCCTCTTGGCATAATGTTTATTCTCACTCTGTTGACACTGACTGGACTGAAGAAATAGACCCAAACACATCTACATATGTCGTGTGTGTGTCTCTCTCTTTATCTCTCTCTCTCTCTCTCTCTCTCTCTCTCAGTCTACCTCATATGACTCTTGCAAGTTGCAGCCATTCAACCTTGAACAGTGAGAGAGAGAAAGAGAGAGCGAGAGAGAGAGAGAGAGAGAGAGGATGCAGGTGTACTGCAGTATACACGTGTCCCAGAACGCAGTGCATGGGAGGATGAGCTGCAGAGAGTCCGGGGCTGCTTGTTTGAGTTAGGCCAGAGTAGCAGTGTGTCCCTCCAGGCCTATACGACAGAGAGACAGACACACAGAGCACTTACCGCTGCACACCAAACCATTGTTAAAGAGCTGGCCTTGATTGCTGCAAGCATGCTGAACCAACTGCTGCTGCTGCTCAGAGGAATTCCTAGGGAGGATTCATGACTTTCCAGAAGTTACAAGAAATGAACTAGTAGCTAGTTGATGGGGGTGACGAACTGAGTTTCCAATGCGACCGTGAACATTTACGTAGAAGTAGAACTGTCTGCGGTAAGAAGACTGCGAAGATGGAATGTTGACATGCACAAAGGGAGCACGCACACAACACACACACACACACACACACACACACACACACACACACACACACACACACACACACACACACACACACACACACACACACACACACACACACACACACACACACACAAATGTCATCTTAGATCTGCACTATATAAGACTAATATCTAGCAAGACTTGCGGGATTTTGGGTCATTTTACGTGGCACGGCGGGTGGCACTTTTCTCTGGCAGCTACCTGCTCCCAAATCAAAATCAAAATATAGCACAAGTTTCTCCTGTGAAGGGGGAAACGGAGGCAGTCATTTCTTATTCAAAATCAGCTCCATAATTTGATCTTTGTAAAAGTTAAGTTGCTGCAGGTGTACGGCGGGAAGAGCGATAGCCTTAGGGCTCCGTGCTGCCGCGAGGGCCCGCCGAGACTACCCATCATGCCTTTCAGTCTGGCAAGCGAGGCTTTTTCAAAAGCGGCGCTCCGTCTGAAGTTGCCCTTGGTTCTACATGTGTAGCGGTAATTATGAATGAGGGGGACTAAGATCTGTACAAAACCATCAAACATTTTACAGCTTGCTGCTATTGTAATAGAGATCAATAGACACAGTATATCAGTCATGGGTTTTGAAGAAGAGGTGATGCTTTACATTCCGTGCCCTCGCCTAGATCCATCTCTCTCTCTCATTCTCTCTATGCAGAGCTGGTGTAGCACGTCCGTTTTAACCCTTTAAGACCGGGAACGCATCTGTGTGTGTCATTTTGAGATTTCTTTGGGCTATTTAAAAATAGCAGATATACAAGCTGAGATGGGGGTCCACGGCCAAATAAATAACATTTTTGAGAACCACTGATATTGTAGCAACAACACGTTTTTTCAAACAAATGTTAAGATTTAGAAGACATTTGTAGAATCCCCAGAAGCAAAGATTTGAGTTACAAATGTTCGCTTTAAAAATATCTATATTCAAAGACCCACGATTTTCCCCCAAAATAGCAGATCTACAAGCTCATAGCGTGGCACTCGTGCCACGCTATGAGCTTATATCTGCTGTTTTTGAATAGCCCAAAGAAATCTAAGCATGACAGAGATGCGTTCCCGGTTTGAATGGGTTAATTGCCGTTTGTAAGGCTCTGTGATGTGAGCTGGTGACAGACACCCGTCCTGTATAGGAGAAGCAGAATGAGAGAGAGAGGAGAGACATGGTGGCTGTTGTAATTCCGCTGTTCAGTTCTACTCTGTTAGCAGGTGTATATAGCAAAGGGGAGCTACAAGGCCAAACTTCAAGCACAGCACATGATGATGATGGGTGTATGATGTGTGCCGTGCGTGCGTGTTCGCAGCGCAGCACTGTACTGTACATCAATACATCTCCATGTCATTTCATGACTTCATTCATATCAGAGTTCAGAACTTGCCTGGATACATATTGTGTGTGTGTGTGTGTGTGTGTGTGTGTGTGTGTGTGTGTGTGTGTGTGTGTGTGTGTGTGTGTGTGCGTGTGCGTGCCTGTCTGCCTGCCTGCCCATACGGTAACATACAAAACATATGTATAAGCAAGGCAAAAATGTACGCGTGTGTGTGCATGCACATGCGTGCGTGATGATCACATGCTCAAAACATGCACGTCCGTGTGTGTGTGTGTGTGTGTGTGTGTGTGTGTGTGTGTGTGTGCGTGCCTGCCTGCCCGCCCATACGGTAACATACAAAACATATGTATAAGCAAGGCAAAAATGTACGCGTGTGTGTGTGCATGCACATGCGTGCGTGATGATCACATGCTCAAAACATGCACGTCCGTGTGCGTGCGTGTTCTTGAAGCATACATAAAACATGCAGTTCCGAGCCAAAAAAGAGAAAGGGAGAACACAGAGCCATGACCACTACAGCGGTACTTTACTACAGTACTTGTATAGCGGCGGTGGTGGTAGGTGGTGGTGGTGGTAGGTGGGGGGGGGGGGGGGGGCTGTTGGCGGGCGGAGGTCAGGCTGACCACAGATAGGAGACATCGGAGGAGCTGCAGATCAAACAGTATTCTGTCTGACAGGAGGAGATAAAGAGACTGTCAGCCTCGCCTCAGAACAAAGCAGCCTCTCAACCTTCTCTGGCTCACAGCTGCTCTGCCGGGCCCGGCCAGGGGAGTGGTACATAAAAAGTATAGTGGACGGCTAGATGGATAGGTAGAGGACAGATAGATGCTGTAGATGGGTATAAATATACACACAGGTATTTCTTCTTCCAAAGAGATCAGAGCGCATATTTGCCCACAGCGCAGCGCTCCTGGAGGAGCTGCTCAAGGGCATGTCGGCATCCAGGGTTCGATTTGTTAAAGAAAAAAAACGGCGGGGGACTTTTTATTTTTTACCACTTCAAAGCCCTATATTGAAGAATTGCCAATATCAAACATAGACGGTATACATTTTCCTAAAGGAAATGCATGTATTTAATTCAGTCTGACCAGAAGAAGGGATGAAACATGCAGTATCTCCACCAATGATAAAAACGAATGACCAGAAGGGGATATCAGCATGGATTCCTGTCGGCATCGATTGTGGGTTTACATCAGTGTTGGAAGAAGTAAAAGTATTAATACCACAAGGTAGAGGAAATACTACAAGTAAAAGTCCGGTATTCAAAATGTAATTGATTAAAAGTACAAAAGTATTGGTATCTAAATGTGGCAAAAGTAGAAAGCACTCATTATGCAGAATGTCCCATTTCACAACTTTTCAAATATCTAAACATCTTTTGAAAATAGCAGATCCACAACACATTGTGAGATTGTAGATCGGCTATTTTCAAATGGCCGAAATTTATATTGGGCTGAAGTGATTCATTTATGTTTTGTAATAATAATCAGAATCTACAAAGTAACTATAAAGTTTTCAAATAATTGTAGCTGAGTAAAAGTATACTATTTGCCTCTGACATGTAGTGGAGTAGAAGTAAAAGTAACAAAAACTGGAAATACTCTAGTAAAGTAAAAAGAAAATACCTACTTAAGTACAGTACTTGAGTAAATGTACTGAGTTACTTTACACCACTGGTATACGGGAGCAGAAGCCAACCTCCAGTTGGAAGCTCACAGATGGAACCCATCCTTCCGCTATAGTGGAAGGAATTAAACCAGCAACCTCTCTGTTGTGGTTACTCTGTCTCACGTATATACTGTCTAGGCCAGGCTGAGGGGTCATTGTAACATCTGGCCGGCTGTGGGAGGCCTCGCAACTTTCATTGTCTGGCCGATTACTAAAGATACGATCACAGAGCCCTGGCAGAATACATCTTTGATGTGATGTGAATCATAAAACCTGCTCACGCATCAAGACTGTGTGAGATTGATGCTGTTCAGCTGTGATGGGGTTTTCCTTGTGACTTTATCTGCAAAGCCTCCTTCACTCCATAGTCACATTAGCACAGTGGTGTAAAGTAACTAAGTACATTTACTAAAGTACTGTACTTAAGTACAATGTTGAGGTACTTTTGCTTTACTGGATGATGGCCGCGGCGCGTTGTGAGCTTGTAGATCGACTATTTTCAAACATTTTAGTACATTTTGATACCAATACTTTTGTACTTTTACTCAAGTCAATTTTTAATTAAATTTCACTTGGAATAGAGTACTTCTACATTGCAGTATTGATACTTTTACTTAAGTAAAACATTTGAGTACCTTTTCCACCACTGCATTAGCAGGACGTTCAAGATGTGAATAATGTATGTGCTGTATGTACCGTACACAATTGAAAGAGTTTTCATGTAAGTCAATGTGTATGTACTCGAGAGCAAGAACAGAACATAATCTAGCTGGAATGTTCTTATTTTGTGCATAACATTCCTTGGAAAGTGTCCGCGTATGACTGCCGCAGAAATGTTTCCTCTGTTCAGATCATGTGGGCCTACATTTGTTCTTCATAAGTAAGCGTTGCTTCGTTTTTCGCTGCACGTGCGTACATAAAAACGTTAATTGTGTTTGACGACCGAAAGGGAATTTCAGAATGCATTAAAAAATAATGATAATAATAACAACATTGCTCGGCGTGTTTCCATTTAACACAAAAATATGTGCGCTTCAAAAAAAAATGGCAGTGATCGAAGTGGTTTGGCATTTTAAACTTTAGAAGACACCCTTAATCGGGTCTTAATGGATACATCAACTACTTTCTCGGATAATCATTTTATCTGATAAATTAGGTTTTCCAAACACTCTTATCAGCAGGGATGGACTCGCTGTTGTTGTTTTTTTAATCCCTGAATTCTGTGTGTGTGTTTTTAATTGATTCCACAGCACAGAGGCTTTGCCTTAAGAGATAAAGCACTTATGAGAGCAGGTCATGATCACCAAATAAGGGAATTTCACTCAACTGTTATTTGGCTCTACATATTTACCATCGCTCAGAAGCGTTGCCAAGTACAAATTGACTTGTGTGTGTGTTTGTGTGTGTATATATATATATAGAGATATATATATATATATATATATATATATATACACATATGTGGTATATATCTTCAGAAGAGTGGTAGAAGCAGTTTACTCACTGTTAATGTTTCTTGCAAAAAAAGAAGAAGATGATGCTGTTAGGTAACCAAAGCTTCCATGTCTGTCCTACCTGAAGGCTTGGGCTAAATCTCAGTGTATTAAGCTAGGGGGACGGGACGGGGGGACACGGGACGGGGGGGGACACGGTGTAGTCCCGTCCCCTATGTCTTTACATAATTCGGTAACATGATCACAGCCTGGCATGGAAAGTGGACCAGACTTTGATTATCCCTTAGTCCTCAGTGTTGAGACTGAAATATATAAATATATATATCGTCTCTGTCGGGCGGGGAAACCTCACATGTCCAAAACTGTTACTTTTCAGGATTCAAAATTCAAAAGTAGCAAAAGTAGCAGATCTGCTACTTTCGATGCTTTCGCGTGACGCTGTGGTGTGATCAAGCAGGACGTTAATTTACAAAAAAACACAAAAGGTTAAAATATGGAGATAAGAGGTTTTCTGCCCGACAGCGACGATATAACACACTAAAAATCCCCAGGAGGGATTCAGGACTGTGCTGTGCTCTGATAACAGCTCCTCCAGAAAAGGGAGTTCTTCTCCTCTCCACCTCTCCTCACAGTCAGTTCCCCTTCACGGATCCACCGCCACCAGCGGACCCGCTCCTCCTTGCCCTGGGGAGGAAAGCTGTTTATTCCACACTCTGCCTTAAGTAGAGGTCCCGCTGTTGGAAGGAGCTGCGTAGAGCCATGGTGATGACAAACACAGGCCTATTTAGTCTGGCATGGAAAACCCTGGTAAACAGCACAGAATGGAAGCAGCTGTTTTGTTTCTTGTCTTCCATGCTCCTCTCTCTCTCTCTCTCTCTCTCTCTCTCTGGCTCCTCTCGGATCGGGGGGAAAGTAAGTACGATCATCCCTTTTTGGGGGGATGAGCGAGCAGACCGAGGTCTGCCAGCGAGGGGCCAAGAGGACAAGACATGCTCCAGTTTAGTTGTGGTTGACCACACTGCTCCCTTTATTGGCTCTCTGCTCACACAGAACATTAGGATGAAAAATCCATCTTCCTCTCATAACATTGTGTTTCTAGCGAAGAGCGGGACGATTAAAAAAAAAAATGCAATCCTATCTTGTGCTCGACCGAAGGCACATTATACTCTGTTGGACTATCTGTAGCAGCATACTGTCGTGTCGCGGCGCTGGGGAAGGCAGTTTTTCTTGCCAGCATATGCAGTTCAAGGCTATACTATGTATGTCTGGAAAGTGGAAATGCCAGGTTTCCTTCTCTTTATTTGCAAATTAGATCCCACAACTTTTCCATAACTGCAGGGCAGAGAGCGTATAGTGTCACACTGTCACACGGGCAATCTGTCATGTGAGCATGTATATACTGTACACTCAAAATGCAATCTGCCACACATTATCTATGTAACGTGGTATATCGGTCCGATACTGAAACCTGTTAAAACCAATTAAGCCCTAATTTTATACTTCTTACGATGGTGTGACGCGGCTAAAATAGCCGATCTGCTATTTTTGCAACTTTTGTTTTTTAAATCTTTGAAAGCCTTTGATACTTTTTGCCTGTAAATGACATGCCCACAATCAGGACGCAAGGTTGAAAGTGGTCATTGGAAAAAATACATTATGCACGTTCCGACTCATTTATGCAAATGTTATGGTTTGCAGTTGCACCTCATTCCAGCTTAGGCGGCTGGAAGCCGTACGGTTTTGTTCATCACCGTAATGGTCATCTACAAAATATTATAATAAGTGGTAATTCAGCAGTATTTCAGAAGTTGTAAAACTAGATTGTGTTTACAGTTCTTTTGTTTTTCCAATGTAAATCCTCCTGTTGACCTATTTCCCAAAGTATTTGAAACCAGAGTGTGTGCCGGGATAACAGTTACCATGTGCTATGTGCAACTCAGATTATTGTAATCTCTTCACATGTAGTCCATTACTCATGACATGCATGCCTGCATGGTGTGCACTGTCTTAGAAAGTGGGAATGCCCTGTGGAATGGCACAGAGGAGACTCCATGTCAGCCATGAGGCCCCTTCCGAATCCAGCTTGGTATGACAACATGGTGCGCTCTCCCATCCTTCCCCGGGGCACCTGTCCAGGGGCGGTCGAAGGTCACCCTGTTAGGGGGTAATCCCCGCGGTAACCCGAGCGGGTTCGAGGGATAGCGACACCCCGACACGCAAGGATGTACCCCCCCCCCCCCCCCCCCCCCTTTCCTAAACGCTCCCCCGCTAATCACAATTTAATTGAATTCCAGCAAACATGTAAAAACCTGGTTCAGTTTTGTTATTCCGTTTTCCTAACAGATGTCCCTGTGATCCGGGTAAAGTGATCTGCGGCGGTGACGTCTTCCATTTGGAAGTCCGTACATGCAGCACTGGCCCGATCTGCGAGCGAGCGAGCGGGGGGAAAGTAAAACCATGTGCTTGTCCTCATGTCTTTGGGATGCCATGGGGGCCGTGGGGGCGGGGTCTCTGTGTGCTTATAGCTCTTCTGGGTGGATGTCCCAGTTCCACTCACTGGAGTCAATGTCATGGAAGAACGTTTCAAAAAGTGCCCTCCGGTTGAAGGTGCTCATTCACGAATCGTACGGTAATGTTTGTGTACAGCAGATAGGTTGGTGCGTCGTAACCCTGCCTCATCTTCATTTAAAACTACAGCGTAGCAGGTTTCCCACCCACTCTTCGCTTTGAGGGCATGTGATACTGCCACGGGTTGGAGGTGTGATTCCCACTGGGGAAACCCATGACAATAACAACGTACATGCAAACCCAAGTTATTCACGATCAAATTATCCAGATTTTCTTTTTCTGCTGGAGTCCCCCAGGGGTCTATACTAGTACACCTCCTTTCTTCCCTCTAAACTCTCTTCGCCGAAAACATGCTAACTGCAATAATTGTATTCTGCAACTATTTTTGCGGATTGTTCACCCCAAGAATAGGGAGTGCAGGGGGTGAATCTAACTCTCAGAACTTGATTTAGCTCATTAACCCATTAAAACCGGCAAAGCATCTCATTTTGGATTTTAGCGTTGGCTATTCAAAAATAGCAGATCTACAAGCTCACAGTGTGATTTCTGAACATTTTTTAAAATCTTCAAAGTGTTTTTTAACACAAATCTTCTCTTCTGCGGGTCCCTGGGACGAAACATTTTCAGATGGGGGGTGCGCAGCCAAATATATATAAATGTGGGGTCCTTGGCACGAAAAAGTTTGATTTAAAAGGCATTTGGATTAAGGATTTTTCCATGCATATGCTGTTTTTGTAGGTATCTTTGCTTGAGTCCATCTTTTGGTCTGCGGTCGGCGAAAGCTGCCGTCTTTCCCCCTTATTCCTGATTAGTCCATGTTACCTCCTATCCCTTCCCCACTCCCAGGTATTTTTTCTTCCCATTTTAGGTGTGGAAGTCCCCCCATTTGTTGTGGTGGATTGTGGGAGCCCGATCATAGGCTTCGGTTGGTAGTGGGGAAGAGGAGCTGTTGCTGGGTTCATAAGGAGATGTGCGAGGCGAGGCGAGGCGAGTTGGGGAGGGGCGGGGGGTGATGTCCTCGGTGAGCTGTTATCGGAGTCGAACACAACACAAGTCACAGGGAGCACTCCTGGCGTCCCGCTGGGCGTTTGTCTATTTCGGTCGGAGGAACACTAAGGGGATAATATAATGAAAGTGGTCCACTTTCCATGGCCGGCTGTGATCTCATTACGGAATTATGTAAAGACATAGGGGGAAGGAAGTCAACAGTGTTTTAGTTTAATCCGTATACACGGAGATTTGGCTCAAACTTGGAGGTGGTACACATGTAGTGGCGTCCCTCCTCCTCCTCCTCCTCTTCAGCCTTCGCAGTGGGAGGTGCTCTGTTTGCTGCGGTGAGTTCTAGGAATTAGTCACAGCCACACACGTCCGCTACGCTGATGGATGAGTGGCTTAATATATCCTCCGCTCTGTGACCTCCTCTTTAGGTCTCTCAACCTAAGTGAACTTGAAGGTCTGCGTGGCGACGCCAGTTTCAGGGCGACTACCCACTGACTGGTGAGTGGGTTTCGAGGCCCTGGGCTCTGTGTCCCATGTCTGCCAGCCCCCCCCCCTCCCCTCCCATCTGACTGCTTCTCAATGGTCTCACCCCCCAACCCCATGGAGGGGAGTCCACCCACATGCCAGTCACACTCTTGATTAGCCACCGGGAGCGGCAAGAAAAAGTTTGGAGACTGCCGCCCGTGAGCCTGCTGCCGAGTAGCTGAATCAAAGGGCCCGCTCTGTTATTAAAAGCCAATGTGCTTTTGAGGGAAAGCAAAACCCAACTGTGAGCTTAAAAGGAGTTGTCTCATTTGATCATTTATTACACATTTAAAGTGGTTTGGAAATGGCATGGGCCAGCGCGGTCTGCATCCCCTAATTGGAGCTCTTTTCTCCCATTAGTACACCCAGACGTTGTGATCACCGCCGGAAAAAGAAGAAAGAAACAAAACAAAACAGGCATGCGGAGGAAGACCAAGAAGAAGACGCCGACGAAGACCAAGGAAAATAAATCGTTTTCCGCCGTCAACAAAGCGTTCGTCATCGCTCCGCAGTTGCTCTGTCAGCGCGAGCGCGGATCAGATTTTTGGGGGCGTCTGCGCGCAGCTGTCACCGAGCCCCCCAGTCGGACGTCCCTTGGCCCCCAAACAGACAAACCAGAAGAGATTAGTGTGCCGTGTCAACCCACTGCTTCCGCAGATGGCACGGACGCTTTTAGCCCGCTCCCTGTAGGCACACCACTCATTGATCTTTCAAAACTAAACTCCTCACAGTGGGACTGTTGATGCTGTTTTATTTATCATCCTGGCATTTACTGTTAAGGACCCCAATAAAGTTTGACACATGTGGGTTTTAACTGTAGGGGGCAGTGTGGTTTCTGTGCAGCATGGCGGTGGGGGCGGAGGTTGTTTGTAGGGGTGGGGTTGCAGGGGGGTGGATTTATAGACTGGCAGTCTGAACTGTCATCCAGTCATAATCTCTCTCCCCCTCCGTCTCCTCTTTCCCTGACTCCATCCATCTCTCTCTCTCTCTCTCTCTCTCTCTCTCTCTCTCTCTCTCTCTCTCTCTCTCTCTCTCTCTCTCTCTCTCTCTCTCTCTCTCTCTCTCTCTCTCTCTCTCTCTCTCTCTCTCTCTCTCTCTCTCTCTCTCTCTCTCTCTCTCTCTCTCTCTCTCTCTCTCTCTCTCTCTCTCTCTCTCTCTCTCTCTCTCTTCCTCTTTCACTGCAGCCCTAGTCTCTATTCCCCGGGTCCAAATCCGGGCCCATAATTCACCAGTGTTGTCTCTCACCTTGACGTACACCTAGTAAACGTGTAAAACATTCCGGAGGGATTTGCTCCCATTTTAATAACAGAATGTTTCAGGCGGTCGTACCGGTGAGGGGGGTGGGGGTGGGAGGGGCGATATCGGTTACTACGTTTTTTTAAGCATCCTGGAACGGGGCTCCAGGAACCCCTTAAGCTCCCAGCACCGGAGACCTCATCCAAAACCAACACGGGGGGACAAGGCAGGCAATTTTTTGGAAACACGGTTTTCGGTTTCTCCGCATATTTTCCAGCGACGCCGCAAGTCAAGGCTGACCATGATGAAATCTGGGGCCCTGGCCGCGGCCCAGGACATTACCTGTGTGGGTGTCAGGTGATAGCCGCCCTAATTACCCTGGAAGGCAAACAGAGGATCTTTCTCATTGAGATTTCACAGGGCCCCCCCGTGCCACTAAATGTGTCGCTCGGCGCGGTAAAATGTGATCTTTCGGTTAATGAAGGACACGCTTCGTTTCCTAAACTGAATTACGCTCCAGTCATGGCCTCTAGGGGGAGCTTTCTCTTTTTTTTTTTTTTTTTTTCTCCAACGGGTTTACTGCAGCAGGCACTGGCAGGAGTGTAGGCGAACCTTTGTGAGGCGGTATTGATTTACGGCCGGGGGACGGAGGTGTGTGTCTCTCCTGGGGTATACACACACTCTGGCCCCGGACAGCGGTGGGCATGAACGGTGTCTCTCAGACTTCATTCACACTCTGTCCAACCACCGTACCAAGACTCACTGATTGGGGGCTGTGGTCTGCTCTGTGTGTGTGTGTGTGTGTGTGTGTGTGTGTGTGTGTGTGTGCGTTTGCGTGCGTATAACATTTTCTATATATATACATATATATGGTCTAATTCCATATATTTCATTTTCTTTGCAAATGTGTATGTATTTACTTGTGTATTTCTAGGTCTAGGTAGGCTACTCTATAGGTATGGATTGTATACCAGTTTATATATAGTGTGTGTGTGTGTGTGTGTGTGTGTGTGTGTGTGTGTGTGTGTGTGTGTGTGTGTGTGTGTGTGTGTGTGCGCGCGTGCGTGCGTGCGTGCGTGCGTGCGTGCGTGCGTGCGTGCGTGCGTGCGTGCGTGCGTGCGTGCGTGCGTGCGTGCGTGCGTGCGTGCGTGCGTGCGTGCGTGTGTGTGTGTGTGTGTGTGTGTGCGTGCGCGTGTGCGTGCGTACGTGTATAACATTTTCTATATATATACATATATATATATGGTCTAGTTCCATATATTTCATTTTCTTTGCAAATATGTATGTATTTACTTGTGTATTTCTAGGTCTAGGTAGGCTACTCTATAAGTATAGATTGTATACCATTTTATGTGTGTGTGTGTGTGTGCATACACATGCTTGTGTGTATGTACAAATGCTTGTGTTGCAACAACGCACGCACGCACGCACACACACACCACACACACCACAGCCCTCAATGGCTCTGGGTCCAGTTCCGTTGCCCCTGCATGTTCCAGGTCTGAGTGACGCTCAGCGCTGCCTGTACAGCAACTCATTAGAATGTGTGTTTCACAAGCAGAGCAGGGATAGTAAAGCGCTCAGCTCACTGTGTTATTATAGCTGGGCCCTAACAGGCTGCTCTCTGTCTGCCTTAACTGATGCTTTAACCACATGAACCCTAAGTCTGCCTATTCTGGGGGCGCCCCAAAATATCTGACCTACAAGCCCACAACCAATTTGATTGATTGATTGATGGAATATTTTATTTGTACATCAGCGTACAAAAGTACAGCAGTGCAACGAAGTGCAAAAAAAGCCAAAGGCTTGTCCAGTGTGGTCCATTAAACATTCAACACTCAACTGGGCAACAACAAAAAAATATACAGTTTTAAAACAGTTCATGATAAATGAACTGTATCGCAACGTGACACATATCACGTATTAGCAAAGAGGTTCTGACAAAACCAGCTAACTCCATTGGATCCTCAAACTGTCTGCTAAACCAGCTAACTGGTGGTAGTTAGCTGGTTTTGCTGACTCCAGGCTCCACCCAACTTTTTTGATCTCCAACCTCATTGTGAGCTTGGAGGTCGATTCAGCTGTTCTTATCAATGAACAATGAAAAATGAACATTTTGGAGTTAGCTGGTTTCTGCTCGACAGCAGAGATATAGGGTTTAAGTGGTGAAAGGTGGACTTCATGTAGTTTGTTGCGACTTTTAAAAAGGCTGACCAAACATTGGAAACTATTGGCGTGAGAGACATGGCCGTGAGGTGGTGAAAACTTGTTCAATGTCTCCAAAGGAGCTCTTTTAGAGCGTTTCCTCTGTTGGCTCTGTCATGCTGGCAGAAGCATCACTCGACATCACTGAAAAAAGCATCACTCGACTCGACAGCGGAAACATGAATCACACAAATGTGTCTGATAACATCAGAAGTACATTTTCTTTTTAATATCAATGCATTGCTGTAATTTTGTAAAAAAGAAGGAAAAAAATCTGAAACAAAAGTAGTGGAGGTAGAGCGGCTATTTTCACTCTATTTGAAATGGGTCTTTTAAGTGGTTAATTCTTAATGTACCTTTTCCCGAAAGTCGAAAGTTTCTAAATTATTTGAAATGTAGCGGAATGAAAGTCATGAGCTTGCAAAAAACATAAATAAATAAATACTTGTACTTGAGTAAATGCACTTAGTTACTGTCCACCACTGCGTATGATATAATCCAGTTGTCCTCAAACGGTGTGCTGAGGCATGCTGGCGTCCTTTGTGGAGAATAGAGAAAGTATATACAAGCTCAGCTTGTAGATGAGTTATTTTTGCTATGAATACAGGTGAGCCTTAGGCACAAAAACATTGAAAACCCCTGATACAATCCCTCCACTGACATACACAGGGAATCATTATTTTTTACACACACACACACACACACACACACACACACACAGACAGACAGACAGACAGACAGACAGACAGACAGACAGACAGACAGACAGACAGACAGACAGACAGACAGACAGACAGACAGACAGACAGACAGACAGACAGACAGACAGACAGACAGACAGACAGACAGACAGACAGACAGACAGACAGACAGACTACCGAAACTACCGGTACCTTTACTCAAGTACTGTACTGTACTGTACTTAAATACAATTTTGAGGTGCTTTTACTTTACTGGAGTATTTCCAATTTTCAATACTTTTACTTCTACTCCACTACATCTCAGAGGCAAATCTTGTACTTTTACTCCACTACAATTATTTGAAAACTTTACTTACTAGTTACTTTGTAGATTTCAATTATTATTACAAAACACACTAACCACTTATAGCCTTAGCCCTATATATATTTCGGCCGAAAACTTGTGAAATGTGACATTCTGCATAATGAGTACTTTCTACTTGTGGTACTTTTACTCAAGTAAATGTGTACTACCTGGCAGAGTATTTCTACATTGCAGTATTGATACTTTTACATGAGTAAAAAATACTTTTTTTCCAAACACACACACTCATCACGTGCGCCGCCTAGCCTAGCGGCCGCTGTGCCAGTATTGAGTTAACAGTTCCACTCCCCACGGCCCCCGGCTCCTAAATCAGATCATTTTTTTCTAAATGTTACATCTAAGGGCCCCCCCGACCCCCATGTCTAACTACCTAGTCTTTTGTTTGCTCATGTTTTCCCTTTCCTCCGCGGATCGGCTGGCCCTGACCGTGTAATAGAGCGCATATTGGCCGGGCCAGGAGGCCCGCTGTGACCAGATCAGATGTGTGCTCCTGATTATGAAACTCCCTTTTAGTCACTGACAGACATGGTAATAAATGTGTCCGTAAATTGAATTTGGGGGCTTTTTGAAAAGGGAGCAGGAATATCTAACCCATTTAGACCGGGAGGTTCGGGAATGCAATGTGTCATTGTAAGATTTCTTTGGCTATTCAAAAAATAGCAGATATACAAGCTCATAGCGCGGCACCGAGTGCCTCTGCTATTTTTAGAAAAATTGTGAAAATGTGTGCAACATTTTTAACTCTTCTGGGGGTCCCTGGAACAAAATATTTTTAGATGGGAGGGGGTCCGTGGACAAATACATATTATTTTCGGGGTCCTTGACATGCAAAAAGTTTGAAAACCACTGATACTATAGCAAAATAAGTAAAAAAATAAAATAAAATAAAACTTTTGTAGAACATTTGTAGAATCCCCAGAAGCAAAGATTTGAGTTAAAAATGTTAGCTTTAAAAATACATATACATATTCAAACTAAAGATTTGCACACATTTTCACGATTTTTCAAAAAAATAGCAGATGTACAAGCTCATAGCACGGCACCGAGTGCCGCGCTATGAGCTTGTACATCTGCTATTTTTGAATAGCCAAAGAAATCTAAAATGCCGATGCGTTCCCGGCCTTAAAGGGCTAAAGGACCCCGTTTTTTCCCAGCTGATTGTCTCCAGCCGCCGTGGCAGCGCTTCAGTGGGATTCTGGAGGGGGGGGAAAGTTGATCCTACTGTGGCGGGACTGGAGGGGTGGGGGTGGGGGTGGGGGGGATGGGGGTGTGGGATGGATGCCCAGCCAAGCAAAATAAAGACTGCTTTATTGCTATTCAAAAAAAAAATCATTTGATTGAGCTTGCACAAATAAGAGAGCGGAGAGTGCGTGCGTTCGTCTGTTACTGTACTGCCTGTGTGCATGTGTGTACGCTGCAAAGTACATGCATGTGAACTAAGTTTGCAGTTTCTAATATGACCCTTCTCTTTGAGGTGTACACTACACAGGAGCACATTTTTTTGGATGGTTCCGCTAACTTGTCGGGCATGAGGAGGAGTGCACATATACGGTAGCCAAAGTGCTCCCACTCAGTTAGTGTTGCTCTACTGACTTTAGTCTCAGTGGCGTTGACAGCAGCGCTAAAGGGCTGTGCTATTCTACTTCCACCGTGTTCACTTTGGACTGCGACTCGGAACTGTTAAAAAGTACCTTCGCACGCGTCTGTCTGTCTGTCTGTCTGTCTGTCTGTCTGTCTGTCTGTCTGTCTATTGTTACGTGCTAATGCGTAGATTCTGCTCGTAGCTGTATTTAATCATAGGCTATTTAAGGGTTTATGTCACAGGTTGATGAATGATTTGACGTATTCTTTGAGATGCATATACGGGTATTTCGGGGCTTTGCCGAATCCGTCATTCCTTCACCGAGTGAAACAGCTTTCACCCATTGGAATTGCATATTACGGAACGTACACATTGTTACATTTTGTGGGTTTATTTCGTCACAGCGCAGCATATGGTGAAGTATTGTAGTGCAGGTCATTGCAACAACCACCGATTTTGTGAAAAATGAAACAAAATAATTTCTCGAGACACACATCCGAGTCTTTGCCGGGTCAAACAAGGGAATACACAAGTAAAGTTCAAATACCTAAACATTTTACTTAAGTACAGTAGTTGAGTGAATGTACTTCTGTGTATAATCCCTTGATCCTTTCATTTTCCGTGGTGGCACTAATTATATAATGATCAGAGAAAGTAAGGAGATGTAGGCCTATCGTGTAAACATTCTGACTCGCTTAACATGAAAGAAAAACACAGTGTCTTATGCTGCTATACTAATATAAGCTAAGCTACACTTGTATTGTTATTGTTCCAAGACCCTGTCACACACAGTGGATGCTGTCCAAAGGGAAGAAACAGTTTGTAAGTGTTTAAAGGAGGGGTTCACCCAAAAAATGACTATCAATTGCACACTCCATGGAGCCTTGAATCCATGGATTTATTTTTGTTTGGGGCTGGAGGGATGGAGGGGGGAGGGAGGGGGGAGGTTTTGGTAGAGTATGAGAAGTGGTTCTCAACCTTTTCAGGCTGCGACCCCCAATTTGAACTGGGGACCCCCAAAATAATCATATTTGAACTGGGGACCCCCCATCCTAACATACAGTACACTTGGAATTGTAGGAGTTGAGGTGTTATATTTAGTTTGACTCGGTTCCGCGGATACATTTATTGTGTGTGAAATAGCTGATCTACAAGCTCACAACGCCTCACAACGCGTTGTGAGCTTGTAGATCTGCTATTTTCCACGACATTTGCCTCTTTCTTATATCATTGACAATTTGGCCAATGTTTGACCAGTTTATTGATTCATTATTAATAAAAAAGAGATATTAGAATATAAGAGGTATTAATAAACGTAATGCTGTATATTAGTTTGTTTACCGTTGAGTGAGAAAAAAACACATTAATAAGTAACTCACCTGGGGGGACCACCCCCCCCAATCATGTGGGGACCCCCTGGGGGTCCAGACCCACAGGTTGAGAACCACTAGAGTATAGAGTGGGAGGTATAGCAGGCCAGGCCAAGAGAGGGCAGTAACTTCTCAGAGTGGTGTGACACGAGCTTTCGCTCGGCCACTGAGCGTCACGCGTCCCCATGTGTCTGCGAGGCCCCGTCCTAGTGACTTGACTTTCACTGGGACGTGAAGTGAAGTGATGTGATGTGATGTGGGGCCTGGAAGGCTCCCCTGGGGCAGAGGGCCGGCCTTGAGTCACAAGCCAGAGAATGGATATAACAACAATAAAGAGCTCTCTGTATTTAGAACTGTGATGCTTAACGCCATGTTGTGAAGCTGTCATCCCCCTCCTCCTTCCCCCCATATCTCTGATTTTGTCCGCTGGCGGACGGCGGCTATAACGTAACATCGTCGTATCATCCGCCGTCTCGACCTCTCATTATACCGCTGCCTTTTCGTCCCATCCTCTCTTTTTTCTTCTCTTTTTCCCTCCCCTCTGTCTGTCCCCCCCCCCTCCCTTTCTTTGAAATGATATGATTCACTAGGGCTGTGATCTGTGTGTGAGCTGCCTCCTTGAAGTCTGCCTGTCTCCTGCGTTGCGACCGCAGAATGGTACATCACTTCTATTACATGTAATTTCCTGGGGTTTTATAAGGTACATTTTACTCACCCTACAATGGTGCAGCCTGTTCTTATTGCTTGCAAGCCCCAAGTTCTTCTGAGTATGTGTCTCCTATATGCGTTTGCCTCTCTTGCACCATAGCCCTTGGTTCATGGAAACCATTATCTTTGTGTGGTGGGATCGTGCCAAGATTAGGGCTATACAAGTTTGTCCCAGGGTGACGGTTTTGGATTCGTCTAAAAGTCAAAATCCCACTCCATCCCCGCTTGAATTATAACATCGTGATAGCAAAACAGCACGACGCCCGACCTCCTCCAATAAATCCACCACAGGTATGTCAGCCCCAGTGTTGCGGAGCAGCCCCGGTGTGAAATGACACTCTCTCTCTATGATTTATGCGTTTAACAGGAGGTCCAGCGAGCAGTCGAATAATTCAAATGAAAAGAAATTAAATAACTTGTTTGGTTAGGTTACGGGACACCCCCGGTTACAGGCAATAGAGGCTCTTTCTTTTAATAGACCGTTAAACGTACACCCATTTCAAACCCCTCCACCTGTGTCACTTTTTGTGTTCCGCAACATCGCAGACGTGGGCTCTATTTTACTCCCTTGTTATTCTTTCTTATGTTTCTCTGTCAATTCCCTCTTTCGACCTCGCAATAAAAGAGGCCAATAAATCACTTAGCTGTCTCCGTGGGTTTGGAGTGTTGGTGTTGGAGAACGCTGTCCCCACCGCCCCAGCTGGGTAGACATAACTTCTCAACTGCACCAAAAAAAAAACTCTGCTACCCCCCCCCCCCCCCCGTGGTGTAAAGTAACTAACTACATTTACTCAAGTACTGTACTTAAGTAACATGTTGAGGTGCTTTTTACTTTACTGGAGCATTTCCAATTGCCTATACTTTTACTTCTACTCCACTACATCTCAGAGGCAAATATTGTACTTTTACTCCACTGCAATTATTTGAAAACTTTAGTTACTAGTTACTTTGCAGATGTAAGTTATTACGTTATAAAACATACATTAACCACTTTAGCCCTATTTTATACAGAGGCTATTTGAAAATAGCAGATCTACAAGCTCACAACACGTTGCGATGCGTTGTGAGCTTGTAGATCTGCTATTTTCAAACATTTTAGTACTTGGTACTTTTAAGTACATTTTGACACCAATACCTTCGTACTTTTACTTGAGAAATGTTTGAATTACAGACTTTTACTTGTAACACAGCACTTCTACATTATAGTATTGATACTTTTTACTCGAGTAAAACATTCGAGTACTTTTTTTCCACCACTGAGCCCCCCCACCCCCTCCGGTTTCCCCCCTCCTCACTCCCCAAAAAACCAACATGGTGAAAATTACATTTCGGTTGAAGACTCTAATAAATCTTGGCCAAAAAGCTGGCCGGAGATGTGGAAAAGAAACGGCCCTCCGTGGTGGTGGTGGTGGTGGTGGGCGCAGCCTCAGTGATGTGGACCCTGCTGCCGGAGAGGGGGGGGGAAGCCACATAAGAGGAGGTTTGTGTTAGCGTGGGGCAAGCGAGGTGCAAACGGAGCCTAGTGGGAGGACTCGAGGCATGAAACCACGTGTGGATTATAGATACTGATAGCTGTAAAAATGTAAAGTGTGCATGTACTGTGTAAGCCGCTCTTTAGATTCCGTTTTTCTTTTCTTTTCTTTTTTTTTTATGAAAACGAGAAGTCTATTTTGATCCAGGCCCGTCTAAAGGAAGCAGAGCTGACAATGTGTTATAGCGTTTCAGGCCAGAAAACACATCCAACAAGGCAAAGAGCTCATGAAGAAAATAAACTTTTTGGAAAGTGCCAGTTTGTTTAGCTAAAAGTTAGATCAAAGTTATATCGTTAAGGGTATCGGGCATGGCCCCCGGCTACTAAGCTGTGTGCGTGTGCGTGTGCGTGTGTGTGCAGTTTATTACCAGGGAATATATGAATCTATCACTAATGTATATATGAAAGGATGCATGAATTTAAATAGATAAGTTAGATCTTGAGAAACATGTAAATGGTCAGTTCACTCGATCCCCGTAAGCAACATGAACAGAGACCCGTGTCTGAAGTGTGTATTTAGTGTGTATACAATACTCACAGCATGAAGAAAACACATGGTAAACTCACCAAGGTGCGGTTGTGAGAACGTGGGTAGAAGGGTGTCTGAATAGCGGTAGAAAAGACAACGGTGTTCAGTCCCTGACACACACACACGCACACGCACACACACACACACATGGTGGTGGTGTGGAAAAGTGTCTCTTCTCCACAGTAGCCAAGGGGATTTACCCTGCTCCACACACACACACACACACACACACACAGCCTTTTTGGGCACAACAGTCCGTTTCCTGTCAACAATTTGTGTCAAAGCAGCATTGTGAAATGCAAGGAGGCCCCAACCTATAAACAAGGGGGAATTACGATAACAAGCCATTTCAAAACAAAAACTGGCTGCCTGATCCCTTGTCTATCAAAAAGAATGCAGATGCACCCAACAGACTAAAGCAATGATTCTCAAACATTTTAATTTCAAGGTCCCCCATAACTCTTAGAGTGTACAAATGGAACCATTTGTACACTCTCAGAGTTACAGACCTTTAAGGATCCATTTGGAACCCTCTCAGGGAACCCTGAGGGTCCCTGGACCGTACTCTGAGACCCACTGGACTAAAGCAAACAAAGCAAGATAGAATCAGACAAGGGCAGACTAGTGGTGAGCCTAGTGGCTCATCACCGACCTTGACCTTTAGACCACCAAACTTGTACCGAATGACAGATATTGAGTTAGAGATGTATTATGAAGTGTCATTGCCTGGTGTTGCGATGTAATAATGATACAGTGTATTGAGTCATAGTAGAGGATAAAGTGACATACTGTACACACACACACACACACACACACACACACACACACACACACACACACACACACACACACACACACACACACACACACACACACACACACACACACACAGCCTTATTACAGTAGTTTTGCAATCACTTCACGGCATAACTAACAACTTTGCTACAGTCGGCTGTGTTTACAGTTCTGTTGTTACCATGTCAAGTGAAGGGGGCTATTATGGTAAACATTGTCTAGTCTCGGGTTGGATTTCGCTGTCAGAGATGTTAATGAAGTGTTATAAAAGTATGAAACTAGCACTCAAAAGATATACGTGATGAAATGACACAGTTTGAACAAGCCTTGGAGAATTTCATCTCGCTGCGACGATGCACTGGGTCCGTTAGGTAGGTCACAAGTGGTGGACAATAACCAAGCACATGTACTCAAGTACAGTACTTATGTACACTTTCAAGGTATTTTTTTACTGTACTGGAGTATTTACAATTTTCTAATACTTTTACTTCTACTCCATTACATGTCAGAGGCAAATATTGTACTTTTACTCCACTACAATTATTTGCAAACTTTGTTTACTAGTTACATTGCATTGATTATTATTATTTCAAAACATAAATGACCCACTTCAGCCCTATATACTTTGGCTATTTGAAAATAGCCGATCTACAAGAGCTTGCAGATCTGCTATTTTCAAAGGATTTTCATACATTTAAAAAAACTTGTGAAATGGGACATTCTGCATAATGAGTAGTTTTTCTTTTGGTAATTTAAGTATATTTTGATACCAATACTTCTAATACTTCTTCTTTTGAACACAGGACTTTTACTTGTAACAGAGTCTATCTACATGATGATATTGATACATTTACTTAAGTAAAAAAAAAAAGAAATTAGTACTTTTTCCACTTCTGGTGGTGACTGAGTTAAATGAAATAAAATAGATAATAAAATAAGTAATACGTAAGTAAATCTGTTCACTGGAAGTGTGCTGTTGCTATCTATTAGAATTAGAATAGAGAATCTATTCAAGCTAAATTATTCTAACATGCCCCCCCAAACAGCCTGTTGCACTTGAGGTATAGGTGCAGAGCAACTTTTGAGGAAACCGAGCAACATTTGGTGATTACAGTAAATGTCACAGATGTGTTTTACTTTCATAGCATACAGTAGTCATACACTAATTTGTGAAAACAAAAAGTGGGAATATGACCTCCCTGGTGGGGAAATCAGGCTGGGCTAAAGTAAATAATAAGAAAAAAATAACTTTCTTAGTAGAAACATCTTCACTGAGCACTATATTGGAGCTTTGAATATGGAGCTAACTTATTAGCGGTAGCTCTGTTTCCTTAGCCATGGGGTGGGATTGTCCGCTGGGTGATCCCATGTGGCTTTCCAGAGACTGAGTGTTTATAAACTTTCCATCTCGGGGGCCTGTTTGACGGGTACAACTTGTGTAACACCATCAGCAGCCTGTCGAACCCTAATTAAAACACGCATCTCCCTTCAAATCTGCCAGCAATTACTGCACCCAGAAACATTTGGTGCCACTCACAAAATTTGAGGCAGAAAAATCTATGTTTACTGTGCATAGCTTTTCATTTCTCTGTGAGTTCCCACAAAACAAATACTGGTTAGGGTCTTGTTTGATACCGCGACGGTTCATATTTATTTTGCCGTTTAAATGTTACAGAGATGTAAGCACTCGGTGAAATGATAATGGAATCCAGATTGCTGCTTTATTTAATTTGTAGCTCTGCATGGAGTCATCTCGTTGCAGATTATAGCCCTTCTCCAAAGCGTGGTGCTCACGTCTCTCGGGGGTAACATGGTGGAACAGTGTTGTGTCCCTGTCATCTGGATGTGCTTTTCTGTCCTCAACAGAGAACTCTCCTGAAGCCCGATTTATACTCCGCGGTACGACGGTGTCGCTCAGCTAAAATAGAAGCGGTGGTGGAAAAAAATACTACATTTTTTACTTGAGTAAAAGTATCAATACTGCAATATAGAAATACTCTGTTACAAGTAAAAGTCCGGAATTCAAAATGTACTGGAGTGAAAGTACAAAAGTATATCAAAATGTACTTAGTGTACCAAAAGTAAAAGT
The DNA here is from genome assembly GCF_963454915.1 of Gymnoscopelus microlampas. Taxonomy (NCBI): domain Eukaryota; kingdom Metazoa; phylum Chordata; class Actinopteri; order Myctophiformes; family Myctophidae; genus Gymnoscopelus; species Gymnoscopelus microlampas. The sequence goes on from NC_139962.1 coordinate 50,506,243, forward strand.
ACCCATTATGCAGAATGTCCCATTTCCAGATTTCAAATGTATAAACATCTTTTGAAAATAGCAGATCTACAAGCTCACGATGCGTCACATTGTGAGCTTGTAGATCGGCTATTTTCAAATGGCGGAAATGTATATAGGGCTGAAGTGGTTAATGTATGTTTAATAATCAAAATCTACAAAGTAACTAATAAATAAAGTTTTCAAATAATTGTAAAAGTACAAAATTTGCCTCTGAGACGTAGTGGAGTACAAGAAAAAGTATTGGAAATTGGAAATACTCAAGTAAAGTACAAACACCTCAAAATTGTACTTAAGTACAATACTTGAGTAAATGTACTTAGTTACTTTCCACCACTGAATAGAAGATCCACAACCGCACTTACTTACTTACTCACTAGCGTCCCTATTCTGGGCTGAACAATCAGTAAAAACAGCAGATTCACAAGCTTGTAGACTAGAGCTTATAGATTGGCTAGTTTTGGCAAAGATATTCAGTGTAGAGGGAAAAAGGAGTGGACCTAGACCTCTACGGTCGACTCAATATAAAGGGATTGAGTGGTTAACCAAACCACTTAAACCCTAGCTACCTATACTTAGTAAACTAACACTTTGTTGACCGGGTTTGGCTCAGTACTTCTGCTCTTTTCCCCCCTCTACACCAAATCTCTTCGCTGAAACGGAAAGGGTGAAAGTTCCCCCCAGAATAGGGATGCTAGGGTTCAAGCAGTGGTGGGAAAAATACTCAAACTTTTTACTTAAGTAAAAGTATCAATACTGCAGTGTTGAAATACATTGTTACAAGTAAAAGTCTGGAATTAAAAATGGACTTGAGTGAAAGTACAAAAGTATTGGCATCAAAATGTACTTAAAGTACCAAAAGTAGAAAGTACTCATTATGCAAAATGGTTTTCAAATGTATAACAATCTTTTTGAAAATAGCAGATCTACAAGCTCACAATGCGTCGCATCGCGACGCATTGTGAGCTTGTAGATCTGCTATTTTCAAATGGCCTAAATGTATATAGGGCTGAAGTGGTTAATGTATGTTTTGTAATAATCAAAATCTACAAAGTAACTAGTTACTAGATTTTTCAAAAAAGTACAACATAAAAGTACAATATTTGCCTCTGAGATGTAGTCGAGTAGAAGTAAAAGTACTGAAAATTGGAAATGCTCCTGTAAAGTAAAAAATCCTCAAAATTGTACCCAAGTACAGTACTTGAGTAAATGTACTTAGTTACTTTACACCACTGGGTTCAAGTGGTTAAATATTATCACTCCTCAAGCCTGTATACACACACCATTGTGTGGTTATCTACTTTGCCCCGGTGATAAAAAAGACGAGCAAGTGGGTCATTTGTATGCAAATTCTGAAATGTGATTTGAATTTCCTAACGTTTTGCATATTGTCATGTACATACTGATCTCCCACAATACGAACAAAAAAAAAAGAAAAAGTAGTTCTGTCAGCCGTGTGAATCCTCAGTTGTCTGCAAACTGGTGATCAGACGTGAAATAATAGCTCTTAGCACAGTAGGTCAACAGCTGATTTCTCATCAGTGGATCAACAAATTACATCACTGCTTTCCCATGCTTGATTTATGGCCTATACAGTACGCATTGGTTTCATCTCATAAAGACTGTAGTGTTTTGATTCCTCTTCTCTTGTTACTCCTCCCTCTCTGGGGGTTTGACTGTCTGTTTGTTTGTTTTTTTGTTTTTGTTAGCAACATTATGGGAAATGGGCTGCAATGGGATAGCATGAAGGTTTCGTGAAAGGTTGCCAATGTTCCCTAGATTACCTCATTAAATTGCAGGCAACTAGGTCAAGGTCAACGATCAAGAAAGAAAGTACAAAATCGTTTCCCCGCTATAGCTTTGTCAAATGTATTCCAAACGACTGCAAACTAATACAACTGTCTTTCTGTGTATGAGCTATAATCCTAACGGTATTGTTTTCATCTGGGTTGTTTGTATGTTTGTCGTTGTCTTTTTGTTAGCAATTATATGGGAAATGGCTGGCCAAGAATAACATGAAACTATACTACTAGATTAAGGTCAAGGGTCACACAAAGTTCAGACTTGTTTAAATAGTTAAGAACTGTCCAGAATAATCCAGTTTACTTCAAAGAACAAGACCTTTCTTCTTTTTAAGTATTTCTCAATAGTTGACTAACAACTTTCAGCACGCAAACTCTCTCTGCTGCCAACGGATACTATTATAACATCAACAGTACTGGAAATCATGATCGATTTATAAGGAGTAGTTATTCTTATCTAAAGTATTACCACTATTTTATTTGGCAGCATGATCTTTGACCTTGACCAACCTGTAAAGATTAAATTAACGTGTCACCGTTTCTTCCCAAAGTGGATCAATGGCCTGAAAAGCTGGACCTAGCCCAGTGTTTGTAATGGTTAAAGGGGGGTGAGGTTTGTTGTGCCTGGCAGCATTTTCTTTAAACCATTTAACCATTTAGACTCTATATACCTCTATATACTCTAAATACCTAGGACCCCAATGGAAACAAGACCGCAAGGACTTTTTATGTGTTACGATCATTTCAGATGCGAAGCGGCCAACGCGCCTATGTAATGCATTTTCAATGAGAGGCGGGCGATTATTTGGGATGCGTGGACAACAACAATGATCACGGCACGATCACCGCTGATCCGAGCGGTAACGCCCGTTTGGACCGCTTCCCGTCTGTCACAACCTTTTTCCTTTTAGACAAAGTGTTTTACTGTACTCGTGCTGTTTTTACATTACTGTCTAATCAAATATTCAATCAATCAATCCATACTAAGTTAAACCCCCGAGGGTACTGCACTTGGCACCCTCCTTCTCCCCCTGTACACCAAATCTCTTCGCCTATTATGACATGCCTAGAAACGGGATGCATGTGGCTTCATGTTTCGTCTGCAATCGTCTCTTTTCTACTTCTAGCTCTGTAAAAACATTTTTGTAGGAAGAAGTGTGAAAAAACTGTCTTCATGTCTTTCACAATCGTACCAGATCATCTTCAAGCTGTCGTTTTCGGTTTGGCTTGTTTCTCGGGCCTCTGTTTGACCTTGGCCTATTCCTGTAACCTGCAGTAGATGGACAAACTGCCACGAAAGGCTGTCTTGAGAGTGATGAGAGAGAGACACCTGCACGGGAGTCTCCTCCAGTCTCTTATTTCACACACTGCCGGCCTGGTTCCCTATCAGATGTCTCCACCTGCACAAGTGAGGAGTTCTGTTCCAAAACGGGATACCCGCTGTTTGAAAGGACTGCGTACCTCAACATGATTGATGACTGTGTTTACAGTAGAACAGATTATGGCATTTCTTTTATGGTACGGTAATGGAAATGGCTAACTGAAATCCTTGATTGACAAAACACTATTTATACTGTTAATGTATCTTGAAAGTTGCACAGATATTGAATGACATGATACCATGCAGGTTGGGACATATGGTATTTTAACCACTTAAACCCTATATACTTTGTTGACCGGGGTCCCCCAGGGGGTCCATACTTGATCCCCTCGCTTTCCCCCCCTACCTCTACATCAATCTCCTCCAAAAATAGCAGATCTACACGATATTCGCCTATTATGCATGCCCAGAATAGGGGACGCTACGATTAAAATGTGGTTAAAATGGCACCCATTTTAGTGCAATATACAGTATATAAAACAGAAAACAGATGACAGTGAATCGGAATCAGGTCAGAAAACCTGTGAGTCCCCAAATTGTTACCTATAGGTTTTACCATTTCACCAGCTATGTAGATTGTTAGAACTGAATAGCATCTGCAATACAGTGGTCCATGGTAGAGTAGAAGCAGTGGTGCAAAGTACATTTACTCAAGTACTGTACTTAAAGGGATAGTTCACCCCAAAATGACCTTTTTCCTATCGATTAGTCACCACATGGAGACTTGAATTCTTGGAGATTTTTTTAGTTTTTGTTGCATTCCTAAGCCAATAATTTGATGACCTGTGGCCGTTCCGGTAGGAGACACAAAGTGTCAACTTTGAGTCTCCTACCGGAGACATTAGCATCTTTCCGCCGGTCATCAAATTATTTGCTTAGGAATGCGACAAAAACTAAAAACTCTCGATCAATTCAAGGCTTCATGGGGTGTGTAATTGATAGAAAATAAGTCATTTTTTAGGTGAACTATCCCTTTAAATACAATTTTGAGGTATTTGTACTTTACTTGAGTATTTCCAACTTCCAATACTTTTACTTCTACTCCACTACATCTCAGATCCAAATATTGTACTTTTACTCCACTACAATTATTTGTACAATTTAGTTACTAGTTACTTTACTTTAGATTTTCAAAAGATTTTTATACATTTGAAATGGGACATTCTGCATAATGAGTGCTTTTACTTTTAGTACTTTAAGTACATTTTTATCCTTTTGCACTTTTACTCAAGCCAATTTTAAATCCCGGACTTTTATTTGTAACAGAGTATTTCTACATTGCAGTATTGATACTTTTACTGAAGTAAAAAAAAATGTAGTACTTTTCCCACCACTGAGTGAAGTTAAACCAGCCACAGCCAAAATGTGTAATCCTTTGGCTGGTGTGTGGTGTTAATTCCCTCCACCCTCGGGTGTCTGAAATCCACTGCAGATTGCATGAGGTGTTTGTGTCTGAATGGAAACACTGAAGCTTGGACAACCTTGTCCTGTGTGTGCTCCTCAGAGGGGAGTGCATGTACTGTAACATCCCCATGTCAAGGTGCTGTAATGTGGGGATATAAAGATACTGCAGAAGAAACCTTGAAAAGCCCAAACCATGTCTGAGGGGAGATTACAGCAGGAGCTTGTCTCCTCTTTCTCTCTCTTGCTGTCTCTTTTTTCTCTTTTTCTCCCATAGAGAGAAAACTGGGCAGTCTAACACTCTACGTTGTTGTTTTTTTTGTTGCTTTTACATGACCAGTAGGACAGCTGAGACAGGCGGACAGCCGAGGGGGTTACAGCAGAACGTCTGGGGGCCAACAGGGGCTCGTGTAGGTCTAGAGACAGGGGTCTTAACCTCTAAGCCTTGAAACTTACACTAACACCGCCAACTCGTCTTATAGTTTTCAACTTTCATCGTACAGGAAAGGTTTTCTGAAGGAAGCATAATCTTGAAGAAGTCAAGTCACTAAGTTGAATAACTTTCACTTTTTATCTGCGGGTAACAGGTCGTTGCAGTTGCACCAATAATATTCTAGTCATGAACATGACTTTGAACCAAAATGGTAAAAAATGGCCGATTTACAAGCTTACTTTAGCTCTTTGTCATAAAGTGAAATACTGTGCATAAAAGACTGAAGTGGTTAATCATTAGCTAGTTGATGAAAAGTCAAATGTAAAATGGCAGGGTTTTATGAAGGCTACAGTGACGGAGAGGCGATGGGGCTTCTGTGCAGTATCATCGTGATTGCAAGGTCAGACGTTGAAACCACAAAACCATAATGGTCTTGTTCGCATACATCCATTTTACTGACATTATTCTCTTTCCAACTTTGTCGTCTGATGATTCCCACTGGAAAGAGGCGAGAAGGAGCCCCAGAGATGACAGCTGACAGGCCCAGGCCTAGTCAGGCCAGGCCAGGGGCAGAGTGACAGCCACAGCATAGCACAGCACAGCTACATTGAACCGGGGCCAGAGTCGTGTCTTTCTATCTGTACTGTGGTGTATGTCCATGTGTACAGTGCTATTATCATATACTAGATTTTTTAGCCATTATTTTATACTTATGAAAATAGCAGATCTACAAGGTCGCCGCGCTATGAGATTGTATACCTGCTATTTTTGAATAGCCAAAGAAATCTTAAAATGACACAGATGCGTTCCCGGTCTTAATGGGGTTAACACACTTTGTATATCAACGGCAGTATGTTCCTAACACAATGTATGTTACATCACCTTTCATTTTAAACTTCTGTCTGACAATGACAGCCTATGAATTATCTTTACAAACGGATATACATCATTCCCTGAGAAAACCGTTTGCCATGTGAGGACTGAATGACAGTTATGTCAGTCAAAGTTAACCGTTAAGCCGGGGTTAGCCGGTTAAACTTTTCAGTCAGTATCATCAGTGGTCTGGGCACGATATTGATGACAGGTGTTTGAATTATGTCACACACCCGAGGGCTACTATGACATAATGCCGTCCTCTCGGCCAATGGGAAGGTGCTTCACGCGGTTATGATGGAAAAATGAGAGCGACGAGATGAAATATGTCATTGAGAAAGTACAAAGTACAAACGTCGGCTAATACAGTACGAGGAGGTGGTTGGGAGGGGAAGAGGGGTCTCCCAGGGCCCCAGAGCAGAAGAGTTTTTTTTTTGGGGGGGGGAGGGGTTGAAGGATTAGGCCGTGGCTGCTGAGGAACACCTGTCCATCACTGACGGATCCCCTCCTGTCGAGTCCCAGATGGATCCTATGGGAGCAGAGGGGGCCCCTCCATCATAACTTCCTCCTTCCTCCTCCTTGCCCCCGCTCCCCCTCCTCCCCCCTTTTCCCCATTAACGCTAATGTTTTTTCTGTCTTAACCCCCTTCCCCCGTATTGCCTTACCCGTTGCATGTCTGGCATTCTGGAGTGGGGGGGGGGGGATTTGGAGGGGAGGAGCCTTTTTTTTGGGGGGGGGGTTTGGGTGACCAGCTGTGTGCCAGCTGTGTGCCAGCAGAGCGCTGAGTGGCGTGGAGAAAGGCCCATTATCTCCCACACGCACAAACTCTCCCTCGCTCTGCCTTCACGCCCTGAACCCTGGGGCTCTGCGAAATCATGAGGACAGCTTCTCCTAAAGCCATCACTCCTCCTTATTACATGTTGCCATGCACACACACACACACACACGCATGCACGCACGCACGCACGCACGCACGCACGCACGCACGCACGCACGCACGCACGCACGCACGCGCACAAACACAGCTCCTAAGGGCCATTTATGATAAACTCAATCCCTACACAAATACATAGACACACACTGTCTGTGAGAGCTATTTAAGACCTTCCCCCCAACACACACACACCCGAGAAGGCCCGAGAGCTTCTCCTCGCTATTCAGCGTGTCAGTGCTACTGTCACACACACACACACACACACACACACACACACACACACACACACACACACACACACACAGGACTAAACACGTCATTAGTGCATGGCGTACGTAGATGATCCATATACACACACGCTCTTATCATCTGCCTCCTCAGTCTCTCTGCCTACCGCAGCAGGCATACGTTTGGACGCCTCTCTCTCTCGCTTATAGCCGCCGTTAGGATATGAGCAATTAGCAAGAAAGACCTTTTACCTCTGCCAGCTGACTCTCAGCCAGAGCGGGGAGCTCTGTAATTCACTTGACGTTTCCTCTCCTCACTTGTCACAGACTTTATTGTGTATTACCACAATATAAACAATAATGATGAAATAATAATCAAATCGGAGGCAATATAATCATTTTTTACTTCCTCCGCCTCCGCCGCCGCCGCCACCGCGTACTCCCTCTGCCCCCGTAGCACCGCCGCGGCGGCCAGCGGTTGAACCGAGTGGTAGACAGGCTGATAAGTGAGAGCGTTCATAAGGAGAGGATGTCCCTGGAGAGAGAGACGGGGGGTGGGGGCGAGTGGGGGAGAGGTGGAGGGAATCCGTCGGGGGAGGTATAAGGGAGAGCCCTTCCGAGTCAGGCCCCGCCGAGAAATGGATGACAGTTACACCACCCTTTGGCCAATTAAACTGTCATTTCGGCTGTTGATTTAACTGGCTGACCTTACCGCTCCTCCACTGTTTGCCTTATCATTTCCGGGAGAAGAGGAGGAGGAGGAGGCCTCGTCTCGTCTGCGTGTGTATGTGTGTGTGTGTGTGTGTGTGTGTGTGTATGCAGAGTTTGGACGACAGCGGTGACCTTCACTGAAGGAGAGCAAAGATTACAGTTCAGCCGCTCCGTTGTGTATTCCTTATAGCGCTATAGCCACGAAATATGCCCGAAAAGGTTTTCTTTTGGGGTGAAAGTTGGGGAGAGGTGGCCGGGCAGAGAAAGAGAGAGGAAAGAGAGAGAAAGAGAAAGGGAGAGAGAGAGGAGTCTCATGGGATTCCGAGACAGCTATCTGTTATTACTCGCAATTACTCCCCAATCTCCCGCTCTATCTACCTGTGAAATGACATTAGCCATGCCTGTTCTCATGGTCTCTACCACAGATGAAGGGCTGTGCGCTGTGCACGAAGGTCCCGCGGGATCTCAAGGAAGGTCCAAACTCCTCCTTGACCTCGAGCAGTCACCGGGCTAACCGAGCGTTTATACGCGGGGCGATCTCAGAGAAGCCACACTGCCAGGCAGTGTCCTCAAGAAGCCTTTGTCTTCGGAGAGGAAGCACGGATATCAGTGGGAGGACACGTGACCGCGACCTCCGTGTTTTGTCTCCTGTGTGTGTGTGTGTGAGAGTGTTATGTGGGGGGCACTGCGCTACTCAAGGGGGTGAATGGAGGTACAGTTCCAGTGAGCTCTGCTTGACTTTAGCATGACAACAGAAAGGGGGCGTGGCCCACGGTGACACGGTGCCCACCCCTCTCCGTTTGTGAGAGCGGCCACTTCATTATGTCCGTGTCTCTTTGAGGGGACAAAAAGCAACTCAGCTGGAGACGTCAGAGAGGACATTCACTCTGGCAAACTGGGCTCGTCGCACATCTCCTCGCCCACATCCTTACTTCCTGTCAGTCTCAGATTGAACAGCGTGGGGTTTGACAGATCTAACCGCAACTTCACCTAGAAAACAACCAGAATGTTGTGTGTGTGAATGAAGTGTCATTGACGCCAACGGCTCCAAGTCAACCAAATTAATTCTACAAAGGCCGATTCTGCAAATGCCTTCTAAATCAGTAGTTCTCACCATTTCAAGATGTTTCAAAAATGTTCAAAAATAGCAGATGTACAAGCTCGCAGCGCGGCACGAAGCTTGCATATCTGCTATTTTTGAATAGCCAAAGCAAAGATCTATGACACAGATGCTTTCCTGGTTTTAATGGGTTCAAGTTTTGGAATTCTGATTCTGGGACTTTTGAAATACAGGTGCACATTTATATCAACATTTTTCTGCGTTGGGGGTGGGACGTTTTTCGGAGCAGATGATGATGAAGGAAAGTTGACTGGCAAATATTTTAGTTGTGCGATCCTTCATCTAGTTTCTCAGTTGACACAATACATAATCTCCCCTTATGTCACTCACTGTTCAATCACTCTGTTAGCCATCCATTCAGTCTCCAATAATAAACACACACAAAACAGAAGTACGCGTGAATGCACACGCACGTACACACACACACACACACACACACACACACACACACACACACACACACACACACACACACACACACACACGTGTACGCTCGCATAGCTGTCATTGCACAGCTCACACTCCCGGCTCATTTGCATGGCAATGCCATTATCTGGCGGTGGTGGTGTCACGCTGCAGTGCCCAACAATGTGTGTGACAACAAGTTTATCTAAGCACAAAGAAAAGTTGTGAAGAATGAAGTGGCTTTCCCTTTCACCCTGGTTTCAGATCACATGCTATGATGCGACTACAGAGAACATTCCACCCTGCATGCCACATCCTGCGTGACAGGCTGGCATATAGAGAACCCACGCAGTTAGAGATAAGAAATAAACACCCTTTTAAACCCTATTATACTTTGTTTTTTCCCGGGATCCTCCCAAGGGGTCTATTTCTTGGTCCCCTCCTTTTCTCCCTGCACCAAAATCTCTTCGCCGGAACAAGCGCACAATGCATCGCAACGTGACACACTGTGAGCTTGTAATGTTTGCCTATTATGATGACATGCCCAGAATCAGGACGCCAGGGTTCATAATATGGTTAAAAATAATATATGAACTGCATCACTCACAACTGCACCGCATTCGTCTATTTCTCAATATGACCCCCCACTCCCCCCCCCCTCCCGTTTCTTTATTTCATCTCATTTCCTTACTAGATTATGCATTATTGAGCACTGTGTTTACTTTGACTGAAATGGCTGTTGTTGCTGGTGCTTCTGACTTGGCGAGGGTCTCTCTCTCGGAAAAGTGATCCCGCTGGATCTCTGTGGGACTGATCAGGTTAAATAAAGGTTGGATGAAATAAAAACATTGGATTTGGCAGTTTTCATTATTGGTTGTGGATATTGGATGCTATGCACACACACACACACACTCACAACCGCACGCGTACACGACCGCACACACACACACACACGCACACGCACACGCACACGCACACGCACACACACAGACACAGACCACTCGCAGCCAAGCCAAAGTAATGTCTGTCTGTGTGCTGAATACAAGGTAATCGATAGCAAGAAGTTTACAACTCATACGCTGGTAGGCATTATCATTACACGGAGGAGGTCTCGCACCTGTGCTATCGACCCCCCTCTCACATTTACAGGAGAGCAATATTACGTACTGTAGGGCTGGCCAGGTGATGTCATCCGTGCTCGTGTGTGTGTGCGTGTGTGTGTGTGTGTCTGGGTCTGGGTCTGGGTCACTGTGGCAAAGTAAACAGAGCTCGTCTGGGTCATGTGGCGGTGTGGTAGGGCGTGAATGGCCGTATCTGTGTTATCCGTGTTGCGGTGGGGTGTTGCAACACGCAGCGCGGCGATAAAGTCGGTGCTGCTGTGTCCAGTGCTGCTACTGGGTCTCTGTTGTTTCTGTGTCGTTGCTGATAAGCAGGCACAGCTCGGACATGGCTTAACCGTTTCCTGGTACACAGTTTACCTATGCAAGAACACCCAATGCAAGAACACCCAAATACACAGTGCATAGTGGTGGAAAGTAGTACATGTACTCAAGTACTGTACTTAAGTACACTTTTTAAGGATTTTTTACTTTACTGGTTGGCTGATAAGCATGCAGGCACAGCTCGGACATGGCTTAACCGATTCTGGTACACAGTTTACCCATGCAAGAACACCCAAGTACACAGTGAGTGCATAGTGGTGGAAAGTAACTAAGTACATTTACTAAGTACTGTACTTAAGTACACTTTTTAAGGTTTTGTTTTTACTTTACTGGAGTATTTCCAGTTTTCAATCATTTTACTGCACTATATCTCAGAGCAGGCAAATATTGTACTTTTTACTCCACCACAATTATTTGAAAACTTGAATACTAGTTACTTTGTAGATTTAGATTATTATTACAAAACATACATTAACCACTTCAGCCCTATATACTTCGGCTATTTGAAAATAGCAGATCTAGATCTGCTATTTTTTAACGATTTTGTATACATTTTAGACACAACTTGTGACACGAAAACATAATGAGTAACTTGTACTTTTGGTGCGTTAAGTATATTTTGATGCCAATACTTTGTACTTTTACTCAAGTACATTTTTAATAACAAACTTTTACTTATAACAGAGTATTTTTACATTGTGGTATTGATACTTTTATTTAAGTAAAACATTTGAGTACTTTTCCCACCACTGCTCGAATACCAGAACAATGATTAGCCAGTTTGTTTGTTTTTTTAGACACACATATACCTTACAGACACACACATGTACGCAAACACTCATGCACATGTGCTCTGACCATACATGACATACAGTATATGTGCAGGATACACATGCACGTTCGTGCTTAAAGGACAACTTCACCCATTTTCAACCTATCTTTGTATAATTGGTCCTCACTAATGCCCATGATAAAATGGTAAAAAGGTTTATTTACTCTGTCTGGGTCTCATAGGAGGGCTGACTGTGGACACTTAAGAAACCCACCTACCAGTGACATCTTTAGGCAGGTTTTTTTAACAAGATTTAAAAAGGATATTCTTATTTTTATTAATGCGAGAACTATGGCTTCCATTATAGCATGCTAAACCTTCTAGAAATAGAAAGCCCAGTTGCTATTAGCTTGGATTCCCCATCGATGATGTCACTGGTAGGCGGGTTCTTGAACTGTCCACAGCCCTCCTCTGAGACACAGACTCAGACAAGACTTAGACAAAAATGGTTACATGTTATAATGAGCATTAGCGAGGAACAATGATATGAAGATAGGTTGAAAATGGGTGAAGTCGTCCTTTAATACACTTATGGAGTACACTCATACAGTCACTGAGACAGGTATGACACGCACACTCACACCCACATACTGTTTTAACACATTCATGCACACACACACACACACACACACAAACAAACACGAGCACACACACACACACACACACACACACACACACACACACACACACATGCACAGTCCCACACAATATGCTATGTCACAATACAAACAGACGCAGAGCCATATAATCTTCACTTACTTTCTGATATATGGCCTATTAAAAATGTTTCATGGGTATTGAGTCATTTTCATTTAGCTGTAAACTGCCAGCATGGCTCCCAAATCAATCCTGCTGCCTAAATTGCCCAGGAGAGAGTTCAGTTAGCCAGAAACAATAGGCTTTTTCTTTATTTATAGTTCCACACTGGCAGTATATGAAAACACGAACGCAAAATACCCCCACCCCCATTTTATTCACAGGGTTTCATATAAAGAAACATAGAGCTGTATCTGTGCTGTATACGTTGTGTGTGCGGCGATAGTGAAGTGATGGATATGGCTACGTGGATGTTGTGAGAATTAACCTTCCAGGAAAGAGAATGTGGATCAAAGGACGGGAGAACACCGGTGATAGTCAGTACATTTCCTACACACGCGCGCGCGCACGTACGCACACATGCGCACACATTATGTTTGGATCACTATAGTTGTGAGGACATCAACATTTTTAGGACAGCAATTTTAGGTATGCCATTTTTACCCTTTTTGGAATTTTGAATTCTAACCCTGACGTCTTAGTTGCGCGCAGCACAGGTGTCGAGCACTGAAAATACTGATCTACACGCTCATGTGTTGTGAATTTGTTGATTTGCTGCTTTCGGTGCGTGACACTTGCGTGCAACTAAGTATAAATTGGAATTCCTTAACCACTATACCTTAACCATACATCCCTAATCCTTACCCCAGCCCCAACCTGAATCTTTTCCTAATTCTAAACCTAACGAATCTTTTTTAACCATAAAAACAACCATTTATTTTTTGAAGATCAGGAAAATTGTCCTCACACTGCTGTCTATTTCTCAGATTCTACTATACTTTCGAACATTTGTTCCTCACAAGTATAGTAACACACACGCGCACGCACACACACACACACACACACACACACACACACACGAACACGCACACACGCACGCACGCACGCACGCACACGCACACGCACACACCTCCCTTTACATTACCATTATTAAAAAGGAGAGGACTCTCTTAATAAAGTCTATTAATCACGCTGGGGGAGCCGGTTCATTGGTTCACCCTCTCGCGAGGGTCTCTAATCAATCAAGCACGCCTGTAATGTATTCATGGGAGATGTAAGAAAGGACTTGTTTGACAGTGTTCCAAGGAGGAAGAATTTATTAAGTCCCCCCCCGAACCTCCAAGCCACCCCCCACCCACCCACTGCACACACACGCACACACACCCCTGCTTCGCCCCTTAGCCAACCAACGTTAAAGACTTGTGGAATAAGGAATACAACCTCTCATAGCATCCACTTCACCACACACACACACACACACACACACACACACACACCCACACACACCCACACACACACACACACACACACACACACACACACACACACACACACACACACACACACACACACACACACACACACACACACACACACACACACACCCACACACACACACACACCCACACACACACACACACACACACGCACCATCCTCAACCCCCCCAGCCCCCGCCCTTGTCCTTTCCACCGTCACCGCAAATGAAAGGGCCCTCACGATGTACGAAGGTCTGTACAAATATTGGAAACGTCCAAAATATGTCTTCTCATTAACAGTGATGAGTGAAAGCTGGGGTATTGGCACTTGTCAGATGTTGCATGGAGTGTAAAGGCACTGTCGTACAAGGCCTCCGCTGTGTCGGGGCCAGCCGGGGGCCTTGCCCCCGTATCGCTTATACACCTCACTCCCTCGCGATGATCTCAAAAGCAGGAGAAAATGTGTCTTATTAGTTCACGCGCGGCGGTGAAATTCCGTGCTACAACGCTGACTAATGTACAAAGCTGAGAAAAGCACCGGGCTGCTGGTTTTGCTGGGCCCTTGTTAGTGACGTGAGAGGAGAGGAGAGGAGAGGAGAGGAGGAAGAAAGTGGACAGTCATGGTAAAAGCGTGCAGCTGTTTGCCACAGCTATATGGCCAGCCATTTTACATAGCCAGCCCACACTGCTCATCTCTCCAGCCAGTAACGGACCACGAAGACACCCCCCTCCCCCCCGAAAAGAAAGTCTGGCTAAACGTTCCTATCGTATTCCTATACTTTTCTTACACCTGATTTAAATTAGATTTAATAACAGGAACATTTACACTATGTTGTCTCAAGACAGAAAAGGAATGGAAGAAAGGAACATATGTGTGCTTGGGCTGAACCATGTTTTATAGAAGCTACATAAAAAGCCCCTTTTGCCTTTTCTTTGTCAGGAGGAATGAAACAGAGAGTGAGAGAGAGAGAGAGAGAGAGAGAGAGCTGTGCTCAGCTTCAAAGCAGCATTTCCATAATTGCCCCTGTAACTCGGGCCTGTGTGAGGGATGAATCCGAAGGCGGGCTGAGAAAAGCACAATCTTTCAGCTGGGTGCACGGCAAAAGCCCCAACGCCTTCCCCTCTGTCCGCCTGTCGCCCCGTTCCCCCACTTGTTGCCTTTCGGATTCAGTGAAAGAATTCCTCTCTCGCGAACCTCAGCCAACAATAGGCATGAAATCAGCGCCCTCCCTTTCTCCCACTTTGGCCCCAGAGAATGTCACTCCTCCTGGGTCCTTTGTCCTCCCCTCAGCCCAGTGAAACACAACAACCAGTCTCTCTCTCTCTCTCTCTCTCTCTCTCTCTCTCTCTCTCTCTCTCTGCTCCCTGGCTATTCTTTAACATGTTGCTGCACTTTCACTTACATTCTCAATAATGAATGTACCATTAAACATGCAGAAGACACAGAAGTCGCATATCTTTGGCAGGAAAAAAACGGGCACCACCCCCCCACCCACCCGCTCTCCCTTCCTCTGGCTCTCTTTCTCTCTTCTCTTCTTCTTCTTCTCCTCCTCTCTTTTCAGCTCCGAAGTGTAAACTCTGCAACGGGCAGAAGAAGAGTGCGGTGCTCCTGTAAGCCATGTATATTATGAAGGCATGTAGTGTGTGGGACATGTGTTCCGAGGGGGGGGCAGCCAGATGCCTGCTTGTCCTGCGGTCAGCTACGACACAAAGGCAAAAAGGACAGTCCCCTCCTTTCTCTCTCTCTCTCTGTCTTGCCAAGGTGGCAGGGTGGGTGGGTTGGAGGGCACAGTCAAACAGCAGCTCATAAAAGGATTAGCCCACCGGACAAAGACTGAAGGATCACTTCAAAGCCCCCAACTAGGTCCACAAAGGGGGGTGACATTTGTCTGTCTCAGTGGCAGGAGAGGGGATGGCGGTGGTGGTGGTGGTGGTGCATGTGGGTGGGTGGGGAGGGAGGGGGGCCGGGTTAGGGGTGGGAGGTGAGGGGTTGGATGGGAAGGGAAGGGTTGCCACAAAGACAGAAGGGGTGGGCGAGGTGAAAAAACGCAGGGCTGACCCTCTTTATTTGGCGCTGCCTCCGTCTGTCACGGGGGGCACCTCTGGCCCCTCCAATGGGCAGCTCTAGTGTTTATTTACTCCATGGCTTTCCCCCCATTCACACAGGCCTTCTCTGATGGCTCCATTGGCTGGCTGCACCCCCCCCCCCCCCCCCTTCCCTCCTCCTCCCAACAATCACATGCACACATGCAAACACTCACATGAACACACCACACACACACACACACACACACACACACACACACACACACACACACACACACACACACACACACACACACACACACACACACACACACCCTATCCAGCTTCTTCGGCTAGCCTGGCACTGCCGTCTCACCCTCTCCCCCCCCCCCAGATCAATGGATGCTCAGAAAGACAGATTAGATTTCCCTTTAATGATTCCATCTTCCTTGGCTTTTTCCCCTCGCAAATGGCTATTTAACAATGCATTCCTTTTTTTTTTCACCCGTGTAGCTATGTACCCCTGTCTTAGTGCTTTGGCGGTGGAAGTTAACAGCGGCAAACAGCACTTAGGACAGCATGAGCAATGTGATTAGCAATGGACTGAAATGCCATTTATTTGCAGTGTGTCAAAAGGATCCGTGTTTCCCACAGTCTCCATGCTGCACAACTCCCCATTAATTTACTGATAATTACAAGAGACTCCAACTTAGTATATGATGTTAAGAGATGTGTGTGTGATCCATCCAGCAAATTAGATCATGTTTATTTCATATGGCTGTAATCTTGCCCTTGAAATATGTAGACCCACCAATGTCTGTAGGCTATTATGTCTTTAGTTTCTCTCCTGTGTGGATAGTATGAGTGAGTCTAGGTGGATTTGCAGGTGTTATTTAAACACTACAGCAGTGGTTCTCAACCCTTTTCAGGCCGTGGCCCCTAAAATAATCATATTAGAATTGTAGGAGTTGAGGCATTACATTTTGTTTGACTCGGTTCTACAGATAAATATTGTGAAAATAGCCAATCTACAAGCTCACATGCTTTGCCTTGAGGTGTTGTGAGCTGGTAGATCGGCTATTTTCACAATGTTTGCCTCTTTCTTATATATTTGACAATTTGGCCAATGTTTGACCCGTTTTTATAGTTTGTTGATTATACTTTTGATGCAGTAATGGTATTTTTTTTTCCTTGTTCTTTTTTTAGGTATTAAAAAGGTCTTAAAGGTCCTTAAATTGTCACTTCATTGTCATCTGCCACCTCCCCCTGCAGGGGTCCCGAGCCACAGGTTGAGAACCACTGGGCTACAGCACTGAAGCACTGCACGACCCCGCAGTATTTAACACAGGCTGAACCCTGGAGTAAGGAGCTCCTTATTAGGGAAGTCAATGTTGATTATTGCTCATTAGCCCCGGCGAGGACATCCACTTAACTTGCGGGGGAAATGAGTGACACGCCAATGCAATGCCCCCGCTGGAAATGACGGTGTATACCCGTGTTATTTAGCTCAGAGCGAAATGTTACGTTACCTAATGCAATGCAATGCGTGCCTTTTTGCTCTCTCTGCCACCGGGAGCAGGTTGGACACGTATGGCGACACACAGTGCAGCCGTGATGACTTTGTTTCTGCCGAGGAATTCTAATCCCCTAATTTCATGCATCTGATCAGAGAGGAGGAGAGGAGAGGCCCCTGAGCTCTCCACGCGATCACTAACACTGTATTATGCTATGGCAGTGGTTCTCAACATGTGGGTCGGAACCCCCCAGGGGCGTCCCCACATGATTTTTTCGGGTCAGGTGCATTTTACATTCAATTCTCGTTAGAGAGATTGTCGCCACGTCCCCTTCAGGAAGAAGAGGGAAACATAGATAAATTATTATTATATCAATATATATTAATAGATAAATATTATTATAGTAGCAGCATCAATATTTATTATAAAGTTGGCCGTGCGGCAGACACAATAATGTAACATCCGCAGAATTGGACATTTATCAAATATTTTATTTTGTATTATTGAGTGATTATCCTATTTCAATTTGGTAATAAGTGGTAGCCTACTGGGAGCCGATTTTGTAAAAATATTTTGTACTAAATTGTACTTATTAATTTCTGGTATAGGGCCTACATTATGGTCAATTGTCCTGACAATGAATAATAGTGCGTTTTTCTCTGAGCTGTCAACAGTGGGTCAACACAACAGGGTTGTTATGGTTATGGAACCACTTCCCCAGCCAGTCATCGAGGAGGTCCCGATCGCGGAGAAGATTGCCCGAAAAAAAAGACCATGACATCAATCAGTGTCATCGCAACTGTCCTGCTCCGCGGTGACTTTATGAATATGCATGATGGCCGCGGTGAGATTAGAATAGAGATACAGGCTCTCAGGATGGAAGATCATTGATTAGACAGGAAGACGACATGGTGAGAGAGGAACCCACTCAGTGGCCGGTCAGTCTGTCCCTCGGCTGGGCTGCTATGGGCTCTCTAATGTGTCCCTAAAGCAGGAGATAATACAGTTGTGTCTTATCTCGCTTTTCATCTGTTTTTCTTTCGCCATGACATGAAACCAGACCGGATAAACAGACGTAGAAAAATCCCTTCTTCATTAATAGGTCAAATCAAATGAACACACATGCACGCGCGCGCGCGCGCGCACGCACACACACACACACACACACACACACACACACACACACACACACACACACACGGGGATAATCATACGTATTGGCCCACAAGGCCTAAATAATTAAAATACAAATAAATACAATTAAAAACGGGAAAATATTTTTGATTTTGTCTTTATATAGAGGCTTAACGAAAATTAAATAAATAGGCCTCGTTTCTTCGAGTAGGCCTACAATTTAAAAAAAAATCAAATGGAACGAAAATGTAACTTGCATTGGTTCTTGGTGTAGCCTATGTAGGCCTACCAACTGCATTATACAGTATAATGGCTATGTGTGTATAAATAATATGCTATATGCGTATTTGCAATTTTATCTCGCTCCTAACATTGACGTTAGAAGGTTATATCAATTCCAGAAGTATTTAGAAGTCCTATAATGTAATTTAAAACTGTTAAAATATGCCTAGATTTGTTTTGCAAAATACATATATCGTTTTTAGACCCCTGAACGCAAGGTTATCCATTGCATCTACATAGCCCTTTTTATTTATTTATATTTGCTTTGTTTTCTTGTACTTTCCTAAAAAAAAATCGTTCAGAGTATTTTTAAGCATGTTGTCCTCAACTGAAAATGCTAAAAAATAGGCGTAGTGTAGGCCATTCATTATTTCTTTTTAAAGTAGGCTAATTGTTTGTCATTAAAGGTTTCGATGCATTGAATACGCAGGACCCCAATGGAAACACGCCATATTATAGTGTCTTCTTGGGTTTTAATCCTTTTAGCATCCTTTTGTATTGAACTGTACTTTCTGTGTTTTTTTTTTGTTGATAAAGTATTCAATCAATCAATCAATCAATCGGCTACTCAATCAAGTAATAACATTGAACACTCAAAAAGCTCAGCCTATTCACCAAGTGCTCTCCTTGTGTCTGTATAGCCTGCATGCCCTAGCTGCGCCATGAAATTACAAGATCGAACCCTAAACAAACTTATGTTACTTGGAAACGGGATGGCATCATTACAGATTTACAAAGCATATAATATTACGATCGAATGTCACATTAACCCACACATGGTGGCCCAATTAGGACCAAAAACGTACCCAAAAAAGGGGCAAAAACTAAATTTGAATGATCAGTGTTGAATGGGGAGTCTCAGAGGAAACAGAATAGACTGTAGAGGGCGCTCGAACGCTAACTTTACATAAACTTCCTCTGATAAGGCTCACTTCTCAACATGCATAATGATCCATCAGGGTTTAAACACAAATAAATGGTGTGATTTGGAATTATAGCGGTGGTATATTGCAATTAGAGCACACAGCAGCGTCACCACCTGATCAGAATGCATGACACATTTGCAAACTAAAAAGCATTACAAATAGCCTAATACCGCACAGCGCGCGCGCACACACACACACACACACACACACACACACACACACACACACACACACACACACACACACACACACACACACACACACACACACACACACACCCCACATAAATCCATCTCTGATACGGAATTAAACAACCCACTTCCATAATAATTCATTACTCAATTTCTCTTTATATGGGACAAAATTAATGAAATAATGATTCATTCAAACTCGGCTCTTATGCTTTCTATGGGGATAATCCCACAACATTAATATCCAAATGTGCTCCGCACATTTCTCGGCTAATTACTCGTAAGTCTTTCCATAAAAGTGCCTTTAGATCCATCTAGAATATTTACTTATTACCGCCACGCAGAGAAGGAAAGCTTGCTGCGCCCCAAGCCATCCAACACACAGCAAAGTGAGCAAAACCAAAAGGCAATGCAATTGAAAGGTGGAACGCAACAATAATTGGCACCATTAACTCTCCCTATAATTATCCATAAAAAACCGCCTGGGTTCAAAAATCACAATTTTCTTTAAAGTTGCAGCAGTTCATTTATTAGCCAAAATATAGACTTTCTTGTACAATTTGGTTCACAAGTATGTACATTTTCTTTAACTTTATATACAAAACATTTTTGAACATCAAATTCCTCACAGAAACTTACAAAAAGAAAAGAAAAGGAGAAAAGAAAAGAAAACCTCACAGACTACAGGATCATACATTATTACATTAGCAGGTTTACACAGGACATGCTTACAAGGTAAGTATACAGAGGTGTAGTTATTCTTATTTTACATTCCATACAACATATTCGAATGAAATTAAACAAAAGAGGGAAAGGAGTGAAGAAAAAGGGAGAAAATAAACTAAGAGGAAGAAAGGGCAGAAAGAAGCATCGCTGCTTCGAGTTGGTTCTGAGGCCTGCAAACACACGGAGGGAAGGAGAACAAAATGAAGTAGGCTAGAATACCAAAACAAATGCCTAATAACCTTAGGCATAAAGAGCTAAAATACAAAGTGATATAAAAGTGACGATTGCTTTGAGAAAAAAAAATGAAAAAAGAAGAGCCTCTGTGTTTCTGAGTTGAATATGAATCAGGCTAATTTGCATGACCAAAAAGAATTGCTTTGGCGAAATTACACAAACGCAACACAGCATGGTGGGATCCAAACAAGGCTGTGGAAACGCATGGAAAAAAACTAAACAAACAAAAACAAAAAAAGAAGCTAATATGGATAAATAACGCAACAAAAACGTGATATGGCATCAAAAAGGAAAAAAAAAGAATCCCAAAACGCCATTAAAATGACAGCCTCTTACCGTCTTTGAACAGGATGGAAAGCTGTTTTTAACAACCTTATTTTCTCTGCTTCCAAGGCACTAGATCTCTCTGAAATAATGGTAATAAAACAATGAAAAAATACATTAATTTAACTACCTAATTATTATTAAAACACATCATCACAGATGCAGCGAGTCTGGGTCCTGAAGAAAAAAAGGTCTGGGAAAAAAATATCTCTGAGATTTCACTTTAAAACCAGTTGTCTAATGCATTGGTTCTCAAAGTGGGGTCCGGGGACCCCCAGGGGTCCTTGGGTGGGGGAGGGGGGGCTAGCAGGGGGTCCCCAGCAAAATTAGTTAATATAGCGTCACAATCATTTTAACCACTTCAACCATATTTTATACTTTGGCTATTCAAAAATAGCAGATATATACAAGCTCATAGCGCGGCACCAAGTGCCACACTGTGAGCTTGTAGATCTGCTATTTTTGAAAAATCCCTGGCACAAAACATTTTTGAGATGGTGGGTCCGCGGTCACATACATATCATTTTGGGGGTCCTTGACATGAAAAAGTTTGAGAACCACTGGTCTAATGCAAACACATGGGGCCTTCCTTCAGTAACACAAGGTGTAACAAAAACAAACCGGGGGAGCCATAAGCTATCACACAAATTTCCCCCCTAAACCCAATCCAATTTTAAAAATACTCTCCTGGGCACTTATTAAAAACAAATAAACAAATTAAAATAAAATAAAACAAATCAAAGTCTAACACACGCTCACTTCGAAGCATTCACACACCTTGAAGATCAAAAGAAAAAAAAAAGTCCACGTCAAAGATATTATAACACTGAAACACATTATGAGCATCTGTATGGCCTCAAGAAAAACAGAAAGAAAGAAAGAAAAGCCGGCAGGAATAAAATAGTGAGAAATTAGGGTAGAAAATATTGTCAGGGCTGCAGTGGGCCCTAACCCTTCTGTATTATTTTGTGACCCTATACAGAATATAGGGTTTTGGGGAAGAAAAGAGGGCAAAGAACGAGTGAAATAATAATTAAAAATAACAATAACAATAATAATAATAATAATAATAACAATAATAATAATAACGGGGTGGGGGTGCTACAGCCTGTATATATATAGTCTGTACATGCTCAGTCTCAGT
Organism: Gymnoscopelus microlampas; assembly: GCF_963454915.1. Classification (NCBI taxonomy): domain Eukaryota; kingdom Metazoa; phylum Chordata; class Actinopteri; order Myctophiformes; family Myctophidae; genus Gymnoscopelus; species Gymnoscopelus microlampas. Next base: position 50,528,395 of record NC_139962.1, read on the forward strand.
GTCGGGGACATGTACCTGTGACTGTTGTCTCTGAACTATGGCTCTTGTCCTCTGTGTGTCTGCTGTAGAGCGCCAGGCCGGTGGCTGTGGCCTGGTTCGCCAGTCCGAGGTAATGGTTCGAGTTCAGTAAAGCCAACTGGTGGGCGGAAAAGGCCCGGTTTGTCCAGTTCTGAATTTTCCCAACTGGACAAGAGATGAGTCTGTGGTGAGGGGGGATGATAGTAGTGGTGGTGGTCTGGCCGTTGCTGCCGTTCATGGCCTGGTGCGGGGATTTGCGTGGATTGTCCGGGGTCGTCGCCGTCTCCGCCAGGGACCAGATCTTTGGCTTTTGGGCCAACGGGGCCGCGTTGTTTTCTGACGACGGCGGCGGGGAGCTGTTGTTGTTGTTGCCGGACGCCGGGTTCAGCTTCAGCTGCTCCGCGTCGGCCTGCAGGGACGATTTGATCTCGAACGCGTGGTGGTGGTGATGGTGGTGGTGGTGGCCGTTGTGGAAGTGCTGGATGTCTTTGCCCTCCTTCCCCACAGCCTTTAGAAACCTCTGGTCGGGCCCTTGTAAATCCTCATAGCCGTCAGAAGCCTCAGAGTCACTCCGACCGTCCAGTTTAATGTCAGAATGCAGGTCGTCCTGATCGTCCAATAAGTCATCGTCCTTGTTCTCGATATTCTCCGTGTCAATGTTCTCCAAATCGATCTCCTCCTCGTCCTCGCGCTTGTCGTTGTCGTTGTCCCCCTCCTGATCGTCGCTGTTGTAAACGTTCCCCTCCTCGTCCGTGCGACTCCGCGGCGTCCAGGTCATCTTGTTCTCCTTCTTGAGCCTCCTGCGGGCGTTGGCGAACCAGGTGGACACCTGGGTGAGGGTCATCTTGGTGATGATGGCCAGCATGATCTTCTCGCCCTTGGTCGGGTAGGGGTTCTTGCGGTGCTCGCTGAGCCAGGCCTTCAGGGTGCTCGTACTCTCCCTTGTGGCGTTTTTGGGTCTGGACGGGTCACCGAACTGATACTGGCCATATGGGTAGAAAGCAGGGTGGTGGTGATGCGCGAAGCCCGGGTGCTGGACGCCTGGACTGTCTTTTAGCTCATACTGAGCACCCTAAAAACACAACAAAAGAATATGAGTATATATGTTAGACATGGTGAAATATTAACGTGGGGCTGCCTGGCTGGCTGCTGCCTTAAAGCCTGCTATTAGCCTACTTGCAATGGAGAATTTCTACCGTATCTTAAATTAAACACTGCCACTGCAATAATGCAAAATGTGATAATTTTTCGTCGTTTTTCCAAGTGAAGATTGATGCCTTATTTATTTTAAACGTCACTACTTTTTTTCTACCACGTTACTACACACTTTAACGCTTAACAAACCATCCTAACACACTCATGTAACATCTTTATCAAGGTTTACATTTAAAAAAAAAAGGACTAGCAATAAAGTTTAGCTACGTTCTGTTTCATAAACTACTTTTAGCACACTTTTACCAGTCCCAAAAAAAAGCCTCACGACAAAGTCCACCCGAGTAAACTGAACTCCCCCCTCCAAGTTAGAATTACTGCCAAAGTTCACTCTCGACTGCATCTGCATTTATTAAGAAAGGGAAAAAAACGAAAATAGCACTAATGCCACTTAAACCCCCCAGCATCGGTATTGTGGGGAAAGCTTTCGCTGAAAATAGGCAATCGACAAGCTCACAACGGCAGCGTTAGCGTGGCTTTATGAGCTTGTCGATCTGCTATTTTCAGCCAAAGCTTTCCCCACAATAACAGAAAGCAGAAAAAACACTAGTATTGAGCCCTGAGGGACTCCGGTTACCCATTAGGAGTTTAAGAAGAAAATAGAAAAAAGTCAAATCAACGGCAAAAAGTTATGCGGAGCAGCTCAACTCACCAATTGATTGAAAATGGATATATCATTGGAGTAAGGCAGAAACGCTCCGTAGCCCCCCTGCGCCGCCGCGGCGGCGGCGAAGGGAGCTCCGTACATGGACGACAGCACGTTGGAGAGGGTCGCCCCGGACGCGCTCAGCTCCGTGCGGCCGCTGCGAGCCTCCGGCCCGGGCGGGTATATCGGTCGGATGTACTGATATCCTCCCAGCTGCGGGAAAGACATGGTGGTGGGGTGAAGAAAAGAAGAAAAAACAAAGTCTCTCTCTCTGCTGCTGGTACGATCACACAAAGCAGGGGGGGAATCTTCTCTCTCTCGCCCTTCTCGGTGATATTATCCACTTTACACTGAGTGTGTAGTACCCGACAACAAAGTGCAGTATAGGGGGAAGTCTATATTTCCTCAGCCGGTGTGTAAACGATCCTTCCACTCCTTCCCTATTGATCCGGACGGACTATAAGGTCAGGTCCTTACAGATTGCCTTAGATTATTGGGGACTCCTTGCTCAGATTGACATTTCTAGTCGTTTAGAAGCCCCACCCATTCCTCAAATCTCACACGGCACAACACACCCTCATTCTCTCTCTCTCTTTCTAGCTCTCTGTCTCTCTCTCACTCTCTCAAGCTCTCTAGCTCTCTCTCTCTCTCTCTCTAGCTCGCTCTCTCTCTCTCTCTCTCTCTCTCTCTCTCTCTCTCTCTCTCTCTCTCTCTCTCTCTCTCTCTCTCTCTCTCTCTCTCTCTAGCTCTCTGTCTCTCTCTCCCTCTGTCTCTCTCTCTCTGTCTCTCTCTCCTGGATAAGTGCACTCACTGACGTCGCGGGCTCTTATTTGAATGGGTTTCAAATCTCATTTTATGGCTCGCCAATCATTTCGTTTGTTATTTGTTCGTCTCAGCCAACCCCCCATTTTTGCACTAATTTACAATTTGCGGTCATTTTTTTTTTTGGAAGGGGAAACGCTAAATATTCAGGTGTTGTTGTTTCTTTTTGTTTTCTTCTTTCTTTCTTTTTTCTAAAACATACAAGTACAGAGTAAAGCAGTCTTTGTGTGTCGACTAAACTTGGACGTCCTTCGCATTAAAAGGAACATCGGTTAAGCAAGTCTAAAGGGAGCAGCAGGCTGTGTTTTCTTACACCATTTCGAGGTGTTACGGGATCAATTGGTTCTTTAATTTGGGACATCAAACGGCTCGCACATGTAGCCACTTGACATCAAAGAGAGCGCTGACAAGAAACCAAAAGCTCCATGATAAGCACCGCTAATGAATTCACAGAGTTAAGTAGCGACAATAGGCAACGATGACTAATAAACATTAGGCGATGTGGATTCCGGTGGAGCTTGTGTTTATTCTGGGAAATCACACTCTCTTGAGGACATTAGAATTAGAATTAACTCCAAATAAAATTAACTGAAATTCACCATAAGTAGTCCATCAACATAATTCCCAACATCAACCAAACAATAATAATATTAACGACAGCAATAACTAAAAGTAGGCTTTATTATTATTACACTACACTGCTATAAACAACTACTAACAATAGCCTAATAATGATGAAAATAATTTAAAAGGATTCCTTGGCTTGTCAAACCAATATTTTATTTGCTGGGGGAAAAAAGAGTATAAAATAAACAACTGAAGTTGTGTGTGGACTGGAGGCTTTAATTCCAATGCAAGCTGCCATGCCCCAGACAGGCTCGGGCACCTTTAACAAAATCCATCTGATTAATTTGATAATAACCTGATGTTTCTTGTGCTGAAACAGATTTAAAAAAACAAAGCAAGGGGGAGTCAGAATTGAAATTCCACGAATCAATATATAAAAACATGTAGGGAACATCCGTAATCGCATTACAAAAGCCCCCCCCCTTCTCCCCCATCTTTGTATACAATCATCTGTTTTGTTGTTAATCGTTTGCAAAACAACTTGCGGGGGTTGAATTATTTATTGCCCGGGCGGGTTTATTTGAATATGGTGTAAAAGTCTGAGTGAGTGCAATATTGACAGTGGCATGGATGAAATCCCATCAATCTGAGTTAGGTTTGGATGATGTGATCCCGTTTCCAAGAACTATAGCACTGACTTGCATAAACCTTTAATCTTCTTTTGGAGGGAGCTGATAGTTATCATTGTCTGAGAGGGATAATAGCAGCTATAATTTCCTCTCATACAGACCCAGCCCCTTGTTTCTGTAAACTCTGCTGTCTCTCTGACATCCAGCGCGGGGTTATTAATTACTGATGCCACCCGACCGGAATGGTAATCACTACATTGCAGTCAATAACACTCACACCATACAGACCGCACGCGCACGCGTGCACGCACGCGCTCTCGCTCGCTCTCTCTCTCTCTCTCTCTCTCTCTCTCACACACACACACACACACACACACACACACACACACACACACACACACACACACACACACACACACACACACACACACACACACACACACACACACACTCGCACAAACATGTGTGTAGATTTTGATTACATACATTTCGGCCATTTGAAAATAGTAGATCTACAAGCTAACAATGCTTCACCACGCTGCACGCACAGTACTTTCTACTTTTGGTAGCCTACTTTAAGTACATTTTGATACCAATACTTTTGTACTTTTTGACACTGTGTGTGTGTGTGTGTGTGTGTGTGTGTGTGTGTGTGTGTGTGTGTGTGTGTGTGTGTGTGTGTGTGTGTGTGTGTGTGTGTGTGTGTGTGTGTGTGTGTGTGTGTGTGTGTGTGTGTGCGCGTGTGTGTGTGTGCGTGTGCGTGCGTGTCGCACATGGCACATACACACACACACGTCGAACGGACAGGACGTGCGAACTGTGAACACAGGGGGTCCAGACATTTTCAGGGTGGGAATTAGCCTTTAGTGTTCAACATTTTTGTATCAGTAGATTAGAATAAATGTTGACGTGTCGACAAAAAAAAGAAAACACAAGTATTAACCCTCAAAACTCCAACCATGTTTTTTGTGTGTATGCTGCTGAGCTGAACAGAGCTGTGAGGATAAATCTGTGAGTCCAGCTGAGTAGACTAGCACTGTTTCCCAAAGAGTGGGTAGGGACCCATGTTTGGGTCGCGGACCAATTTGTATATGGGTCGTGAGTAAATATCCACCTTTTTTCTCATTCATTTCCTACACTTTGTTTTTAAATATTTCAAAATATTTAATACATTTTCCAAAATAAATGTATGAATAAATACCAAAAACCAAATAAACTCACAACACGTCACATCGCGAGCTGTGAGCTTTATCTGCTATTTTCACTAGTTTAGGTCTTGGGCTAAAAAGTTTGAGAAGCACTGGGCTATAGTAGAGGGATCCGCCGGGCTGCTCGTGTCCGCTCAGCACAGCTCCCAGTCCGGATGGACACGTGTCTCTTCCCCGGGACCTGTCGCTAGGCCCCCCCGGAGGACAGCAGCCTAAAGATTTATTACACCAATCTCACACACACACACACACACACACGCACACGCACACGCACACGCACAGGCACACACACAGGCACTAACTTAACACTTTCACACCGGCCCGACAAACTAAGCACAGCCATAAAAGCATTAGGAACTCTCTCTCTCTGCAATCACCCCCCCCCCCCCCCCCCCCCCCCACACACACACACACACACACACACACACACACACACACACACACACACACACACACACACACACACACACACACACACACACACACACACACACACAGTAACACACTGTCCTCTGTCTGACTTCCAGATGATCACACTCTGAAGCACAATGGGACAGCCGCACAGGCTACTGTAAATACACTAAACTAATAAGGTTGTCATTGTTAGTAAAGTCATAATGATGACGAGGATACCATTAACAAGCAGAATAATAATAGGTAGGCCCCATATGTTTATTTATACACATAGGGTTATAGCCTAATAATAGCCTTATAAAAATAAAAAACTTCCAGAGTTGGCTCTATATACAGCCATATAGCCAATTTAGTGTTAAAGTGCTGTATAAAGGAGGACACGCGCGAGTAGTGGTGGAAAAAAAGCACTGCAATGTAGAACTACTCTGTTACACGTAAAAGTAGGCCTACGGAATTCTTGGAAACTTTTAGATCGGCTATTTTCACATGGCCTAAATGTATATACGGCTGAAATGGTTATTGTATTTTTTTGTAATAATAATCGAACTCTACAAAGTAGTAACTCAAGTTTTCAAATAATTGTAGTGGAGTAAAAAGTACAATATTTGGCTCTGAGATGTAGTCGAGTGGAAGTAAAAGCATACTGCAAATTGGAAATACTCCAGTAAAGTAAAAAATACCTCAAAATTGTACAGTAGGCCTTGTACTTGAGTAGGCCTACATGTAGCCTACTTATAGTTACTTTACACCAGTGCTGGAGCCTAGGGCTGTTTGAGACTGCTTTGACAGTAATTATGCACATGGCACAATTTCACATTCTCATAAGCAAACATACAGCAGCATAGGCCTATCGCTGAAAAGCACAGAGCTCTACAGCAGTGGTTCTCAACCAGAGGTCCGGGGACCACCAGTGGTCCTTGAGGGGGTACCAGGTGGTCCCCAGCTATATGGTTAACATAGCGTCACAATCATTTTAACCACTTAGCTTTGGCTATTCGAAAATAGCAGATATACAAACTCATAGCGCGGCACCGAGTGCAGCACTATGAGATCTGCTATTTTTGAAAAATCTTGAAAATGTGTGCATATCCTTGAATGTATATATATATTTAAAGCGAACATTTTTAACTCAAATCTTTGCTTCTGGGGGTCCCTGCCACAAAACATTTTCAGATGGGGGTCCACGGCCATATGTATATAAATGTAGGGGTCCTTAGCAGGAAAAAGCTTGAAAACCACTGCTCTAGCACCGACCGGCGACATGTCACAAATGATCAACTGCACAAGAGGCAACTATAAGACGACATCAAAGGCTCCAGACAGAGGCTTCAAATTACATATTTATTTTTGATTTAAATAAAAGTATTAATACTGTTACAAGTAAAAGTCCGGAATCCAAAATTGACATGAGTAAAAGTACAAAAGTATTGGTATCAAAATGTACTTAAAGTACCAAAAGTAGTATAGAAACTACTCATTATGCAGAATATCCCCATTTCACACTTTTTCAAAAAATCTTTTGAAAATAGCAGATCTATAAGCTCACAATGCCTCACTCAGCTTGTAGATCGGATATTTTTAAATGGCCAAAATGTATATAGGGCTGAAGTGGTTAATGTTGTATTGTGCTTTCTGCGTTGGCAATGTAAACGTATGTTTTCTCATGCCAATAAAGCCCTTTGAATTGAATTGTAGTTTTGTAATAATAATCCAAATCTACAAGTAACTATAAGTGTTCTTATCACAAGGTGATTCTGATCAAAATCGGCCAATTAATTGCGGATCTGGGACCCTTGGAGTGCGTTGTGCGCGCGTGCACGTGCGTATATGTTGACCAACCTGAACCAGCACACGTGTGTGTGTGTGTGTGTGTGTGTGTGTGTGTGTGCGTGTGCGTGTGCGTGTGTGTGTGTGTGTGTGTGTGTGTGTGCGTGTGCGTGCGTGCGTGCGTATGTGTACGGCCTTGCGCATAATATGCGTTTGATTGGCTATTATTTATAGTCAGATATTGACTTTATCACATTTTGTTTGACAAACAAGCTTTATAGTCTATATTTTATTTCTTGAAGGCAGATTTATATATATAAATATTGAAGAGAAGTAATTCCATAAAGTTGAAGCAGTCTAAGATGGACTAGTTCCTAAAAAACAATAAGGCCTATTTATATTCAGTCCCATTAGAATGATGGGACTTACAGGCAAGTCTGTTTGAAAAGCACCAGGGATTTGAAGCCTCAGAGTAATTAATAAGATGTGATTAATTCATTGCGGTATAACCTACCATTTTACATTGGAATTGTTGTTATATAGCTGTTGGAAATGTGTTCACTGTATAGCATTCCTCAAAATCAAATATACAGGTGCAATAAGTTATAGATAACCTATACAGAAACCACTGTGCAACTTATTTAATCATAAACACACTCTTTTAAACTCATGTCCCATTAAGGGTGAAATAAAAAAAAAGGGCTCCAATAAATCTTGCGTGTTGGTGCTTAATCCAGTAAATGAAGTAGTTTTTAAAAATTAATTGTTCTTAGCACCAGAAGCGAGTGTACTTTGAAAATAGATTTAAAGTTTAATTTTTTTTCTCCTACTGTAGGGATAATTTAAATAGTATTATTTTAATTACATTACACTAACCAATCATGCATATTAAATAGATAGGCCCCTAACTTCGATTTGCATTAGCGACCAAAGTAAAACGTTTCGAAGCAAGTCCGCCATCATTTTGAAACAAATTAATAGTCAATGGACTGCAACTTATTAAACTGTGTTATGACAGCATGATCAAAGTGCGAATTAACATGTTACCTTACATGTGTTTTACATTAACTTGTTAACTACAGACTGCAAAAGGCTACTGTTCAAAATTTAAACAGTCATTTAGGATAAATATATAGGCCCAGGAGAGAGAGAGAGAGTGTACGTACACACACACACACACACACACACACACACACACACACACACACACACACACACACACACACTTGGCTGTGTATACACACGTTTCTTTTCTATGATTTGCAATGTAGGCGTATATCAATTACAATTTAGGTCTACATATAGTGCAGGGGTTTTCAGCCTTTACAGGCCGCGACCCCCCAAAATAATCATATTTGAACTGGGGACCCCCCACCCTGACAAGCACTTGGAATTTAGTTTGACATGGTTCCACAGAGAAATATTGTGAAAATAGCAGATCTACAAGCTCACAAGCGTTGTGAACTTGTAGATCTGCTATTTTCACAATTTCCGCCTCTTTCTCATGTTACAATTTGGCCAATGTCTGGACAGTTTTTATTTATTTTTGCCTCTTTTAAATTATTTTGTATTTTTTAGGTATTACCTTAAATTGTCACTTACTGTCATCTGGGAACCCCCCCAAAATTATGTGTGGACCCCCTTGGGGGTCCCAACCCACAGGTTGAGAACCACTGACATAGTGTACAAGGTCTGCAGCTTGCTCTGCTTAGCACTGGAATAGATCCTATCGCATGGGCTCGGTCTCCTGAGAAGCAGCTCGGCAAGCAAAACTGACAATGCATTTAAAATTTAATTCACACAACTGGCAGTATAGTAGCTCGACCGTGAATTATCTTAAAATCCTTTTACATCTCCTGAAGCGAATGCCTCATAGCCTAGCGTGCTCCAAAAACACCGTATTGCTTTCTGGCTTTGGTAGGTGTGTGTGTGTGTGTGTGTGTGTGTGTGTGTGTGTGTGTCTGTGTGTGTCTGTGTCTGTGTGTGTGTGTGTGTGTGTGTGTGTGTGTGTGTGTGTGTGTGTGTGTGTGTGTGTGTGTGTGTGTGTGTGTGTGCGCGTGTGCGTGAGAGAGAGAGAGTGCGCGCGTGTGAGCGCGTGTTTGTGTGTGTGTGTCACATACAGACAGGCCTGAGATTTTGTCGGCTGTTTCTTTTCATCAGAGTGAAGAGGGAATGGGCAGAGTTAGGAAAACAGGCCCATAATAAAGCATGCATTTCGGGGTACATTGTGTGCAGTCACCCAACAGGCTTAAAAATGCGGAAGGTCATTGCGCACGGTGCCAGAAATGTCCCTCCCTAGTACCCTGGGCCAGCGTTCTCTTGCTTTGGTAGGGGCCTAAATATTATGCGGTCTGATACTTACCCAGAGGGATTCACACTTGTTTTATTAGTGTGGTCCGGGGTCATTTTATACTGCCATTATTTATAGGTAACAAACGTGTCAGGCGGATTCATGCACCTTTCCTATAGTGGGGATTAAAACTAGCACTCCATTATATGTCCACCTCCCATCATGCCCATGGGCAGGGTCAGGGGGCCATGATCAATTAGAAATTGCCTGTGTAAAGGATTGTATAGCCTTCATTGTCATTATTTTACACAGGTTCTTTCACCAATGACAAGTCAAGCTACATAGTTTCATGACAATTCAGAATTTAACTCTGCATGCCAATGACATGAACCATAAAACAATCCATCAAATTGGACTTTGACTCAAGTTGAATACGAATAATCATAATAAAAAACAACAACTGCGCCCTTAGGGTTATCCGGCGTATATGCACCACCATCACAATGACATTATGCGCTTATACAATGGATGTATAGCCTATGCAGGCCTTTGTCAGTGCCTGGGCTTTAACAACAATGCATTGAAGGTGAGTTGCTTTTTCCCCCCCTGCCTGCCCACTCACCCTCCATCCGCAGCAGTTTCCCCTGTATCAGTAACACAAGGCATTGATTTTACGGTAAAGTCACTTTGTAAAAGCGAATGAGTAACTCTGGGCCGCGCTATCACTGTATTACACGGGTATGGCCCACGTAACAAGATGAACATTGATTCAGCATTACGGCTGATCGATAATGAAATAAGTAACTTCGGGGCCAAATTAAAATGCAAGCCGGCTTGATGCTGCCAGGACTCTGCTGTGAGAGGTGACAGCAGGAGAGAGAGAGAGAGAGAGAGAGGGGGGGGGGGGGGACTGGAAGAGTGAAAGAGGGAGGGAGGGAGGGGGGGTGGGGGGGCTGTAGGAGGGAGAGAGTGGGGGTCGGGGTGCAGTGGGAGTACAGAATGGGAGTGGCGAAAGACAGTTCCGTCTATGTAAGCAGTGTCCTAGGAAATTGTCCATGGAAGTTAGTCCTTGACAAAGCCATTGAATGTGGTGGTCACCATGACAAAGGTGCTAATGATGATGACATTTATAATGATGATGATGATGATGATGATGCACAACAATGTCCAGTTGTTGTGTTCCAGTATTTGCATTTGAAAAACGTTAAAAAACATTGTCTTTTTTGCAATTCACTAACGTATTATCAATAATGCAAGCAGGATTGCACAGCAAAATCCGGTGTGTGCATTTTTTTCTGGGTTAGATTTGACCCATAAGGTTCTGTCTCCAGATTTACGAGAGTTAAATTAACACACCGGATTTTACTGTGATGTGGCCAGCACACTTTCAATTCAATCAGGAAGCTCTCCAATAGGCCCCGACCAATGGTCATATACCCTGTCGTGGATGAAATGACTGAGAATGAATGCCCTATCATTAGCCATGTTATTAGCCATGTCCCTGTGCCATTGTCCCTGATTGAATTGGAAAATGGATAGAGCCGGGTCTATAGTCTTTGCGTAAGGAGGGCCCTTTGCTTATTCCCTTGGAGGCAGACATCTGAAAGGATTCAGTCATCACTGGACATCCCATGGAGAGGGAGACACCATAGTCCTCCTGACCCCCACGGCGGGTTGACGATGACAGGGATGAATTGAAGTGATGAGGTGATGTGTCCGGATACAGATCTCACTCTGATGAGTAGGACCTCCATCACGCCACATTCTACAGTTTGAATGGGAATCTATTTATTATGATGTTTCAAAAGAGCAGTGGGTGGTCCGAGTCCCCCTTTTTCTATTTTATTTTTTTAATGAGATGGACAGTGGGGAAAGCTTAGTGGGAGACAGGAGGAGTTCACCAAGCTAACTTGGGGTATTGTATGTGTGGGTATTTTCCAAAACGTAACTAATTATAAATGAACCTTATAGTTGTGCGCTGGTGTTGTCGCACTCCAAAAATAGCATATATCTACAAAGCTCACAACACTTGAGATTGTAGATCTGATGTTTTCAATGCACGACACAGCGCACAACTAAAGTAGCAAATCAGTAGTGGAGTAGCCCTGCATCAAGCCAACCCAGAAGCCTATATACCTCCCTCGGCCAGTGGGGGATCCCCCCTTTTAGATGATAGGTTTCATCATGCATGAGACCCCCGGATGTTGGAGGGTCCCCCACCTCACCATGCAGGAAACCTGATCCCAGACGAGCCCCCCCCAATATAACCACCGGGATTCAAAACCAGGTCTCCCACAAAGAATATCAAACCAAAGGGGGGGTAATCCCCCTTTGGCCATAAAGGTGATATCAGGCATCTGGGCATCAGGCAAGGTCTAATTGCAGCGCAAGGCATATTGTGAGCTTGTAGATCTGCTGTTTCCGGTGCGGGACACGGCATGCGACCAAGTATAAATCAGGCATTATTACACTGCGTTGGAGCCTCCCAGTGCCACAGCCATGTTAACCCATTAAGACCGGGAACGCAGCACGTGTGTAATTTTTAGATTTCTATGGCTATTCAAAAATAGCAGATATATACGAGCTCGATACGATTTTTTTTTAATCTTGAAAATATGTGCAAATCTTTGAATACATATATTAAAGCAAACATTTCTAACTCTAGTCTTTGCTTCTGGAGGTCCCTGGAACAAAACGTTTCACAAATGTTCGCTTTAAAAAATACATATTCAAAGATTTGCATTTGCAAAATAGCCCAAAGATATCTTAAAATGACAGAGATGCGTTCCCGGATTGAATGGGTTAATGTTGGCCACGGCAGAGCCGGCTGGAACAGTCGGGGGTTAAACGCCCGGCTCAAGTGTACCTCATTCACAGTTGTTAGGGAAGGATAGAATGTTTAATGATTCATTTTTCCTGGCCCAAGATTTTCCCATCTGGTCTAGAAGAGAATTGTCGAACCCATCATCACGCTTCCGGTCACAAACCCGTGCACATCATTCAGACTGTACCACCGGCCGCGTTTAAACACTATACGGTGCGCCGAAAACAGCCCCCAAAAACACACACACACACACACACACACACACACACATAACATCAGTCAACGTGATTGTTTCTCCTGTCGCAGAGAGCTTTGGTCCGGTGGTATAGCCAACGGTGCCCTTTTTGTTGGCCCCCAGCATTTTCGGCTGGCGTGGCCAGCGAAATATCAGCTTCCTCCCCCTTTGCTTTTGGGCCTACTGGGCCAGACAAAGCCTCCCTCTTTCCAGCTGCTATAGCTGCTGCTGGAGTGAGCCTAAAGGAGAGGCAGCTGTAGCAACATGGGTCATCCTCTGCCAGGTGCCCTGGGCCCTGCAGGGAAGCTTGACAGGGTTTTTGGAACAATAATAGACCCGCTACTTCAGTGGCTGTTTACATATTCACATGTTGGGCACATCCAAAAAGTGGTTGATGATGGTCTAACTAACCCATTCAATCAGGGAAAGCATCTGTGTAATTTTTAAGATTTCTTTGGCTATTCAAAAAATAGCAGATATACAAGCTCATAATGCGGCACAGAGTGCCTTGAGTAGTAGAAATTAGTTCCAAGACTGCATTTCATAAACACAGCAAATTTGGCAAAGCACATACCCTATGACCTCTTCAGAAAAAAGAAGAAAAAAAATTCAGTTCCCCTCCAGTGGGCTTGTTGATAATTTACATCCCATCAGAAATAGATGTTACGAGTACAAGCATGAACATCAAGTGATCTCATACAGGGAGATTCTTCCATATGCCACATGAGCAGCATTACCTGTAAATCAAGCTCAATCATATACGACCTGGTGAAAAAGAAGGACTATATAACTATAACACTACATGCCTCATGGGTCTGCACATGATCTGGACTTGTTCAGACAAACTTTGATGAATATACGGTCGCTGTCAGGCAGAAATATTGTATCTTCGTATTTCATCTTTTTATGTTTTTTTTCACAAATTAACAGTGGTGGAAAAAGTTCTCACATTTTTTACTTAAGTAAAAGTACAAAAGTATTGGCATCAAAATGTACTTAAAGTAGCCTACCAAAAGTAAAAGTACTAAAATGTTTGAAAATAGCAAATCTACAAGCTCACAACGCGTTGCGATGCGACGCATGTGAGCTTGTAGATCGGCTATTTTCAAATAGCCTAGGTATAAAATAGGGCTAAAGTGGTTAATGTTGTCAAATAATTGTAGTGGAGTAAAAGCACAATATTTGCCTCTGAGATGTAATGGACTAGAAGTAAAAATATAGACAATTGGAAATACTCCAGTAAAGTAAAAGTACCTCAAAATTGTACTTAGAACAGTACTTGAGTAAATTAACTTAGTTACTTTACACCACTGTACGTACGTGTATTGGATCCATTGGAACACAGGTCATTTGTTTTCCACTTCCTGAAAAAGTAACGGTTTTGGACAAACAGGGTTTGTGCCCGACAGCAACTACAGGCCTACTGTATACAGCTAATACCAGTCATCAAGTGTGTTCTTGGAAAAACCCATAACAGACTTACTTAGTTTGAGGGGGCAAAATGGTGCACTTGACTGATTACCACCCAACACAGTGTTTTCTCTGAGTTCCAACCAGGCACTCTCAAAATATAACATGTTCAGCATTGTTAACGCCAAAGGTAGGCTACCTGACAAAGTATCAAAATATGATTCCTATATGGCATAAGAATGGCCTGAGAAAGCCGTTGGATGTGGCGTTAGTGATGTGCAGTGGTGGGAAAAGTACTCACATTTCGTACTTAAGTAAAAGTATCAATACTGCAATGTAGTAATACTCTGCTACAAGTAAAAGTCCGGAATTCAACATTTACTTGAGTAAAAGCACAAAAGTATTGGCATTAAAATGTATTCATTATGAAGAATGTCCCAAGTTTTCAAATGTATAAAATGTATTAAAATCTTTTGAAAATAGCCGATCTACAAGCTCACAATGTGTCGCATCACGACACATTGTGAGCTTGTAGATCGGCTATTTTCAAATGGCTGAAATGTATGTAGGAATGAAGTGGTTAATGTATGTTTTATAATAATAATCAAAATCTACAAAGTAACTAGTAACAAGTAAAAAGTTGAAGTTTTCAAATAATTGTAGTGGAGAAAAGGCACAATATTTGCCTCTGAGATGTAGTGGAGTAGAAGTAAAAGTAAAGAAAATTGGAAATACTCCAGTAAAGTAAAAAATACCTCAAAATTATACTTAAGTACAGTACTTGAGTAAATGTACTTAGTTACTTTACACCACTGCTGATGTGGGTGTGGCAATATTCTGGTAACAACGTGCAAGTTGGACTGATGACGGCCAAACTAATTGTAAAGCAGCATTGACTGACCTCTTCAAGTGCAGCCATTGTTGTTGTTTCAAATTCGAAGCTGCTCATTGGGTTGTAGTAGTAGTCACCATCTAAACCACTCCCCCTAGTTTACTGATTATTCCAGCTTCCAGCTGCCAGGCTCCTATGTAACTGAAAAGTCTTGAGCCACATTGGCACAGTGTTGCATGGTGTGGAAGTAGAAAGCTATTGATAGCCCTTTTCTGTATAAAGTATCATAATTCATAATTCCACCAAAATGACCACTTCTGGGACGCTTCTGAAAGCGGAATCACAATCACAAGAATGGCTGTGATCAGGAGATGCTGCCTCATCACGGCCAGAACGTGGCGTTATATCGTGCCCGGAATGTGACGCTATACCGCACCCGGTGGAATCTGATGTGTTCATGGATCTCATGTGGTCGGCAGGCTGTCTTATCTGGCTGGGCCCAGAATCAATATTGGTGGGCCCGGAGCCCACCCAGGCCCACCCAGTAGATATGACCCCTGATGTGGCCTCAGTCACCTTGTATTTGTCTCTCTATCGCTCTGGTCATTGCCATGCTGGCTTGTGGTGGACATTTTTGTGAAAATTCTATTTTTGCCATGGACATACAAAATGAGCGACACTATTATTACCAGAAACACAAAGAGCTATAGCCTTAAATGATCTTTACAGGTGTGCACAAATGGAACCAAATGGACCCGTTGAGCACTATCAGAGTTATGGGGGTCCTTGACAATAAAAAGTTAGAGAACCACTGTCCTAGTGGACTCCTAATGTGCCATAGTGTCATAGTATGATCAAAATGACAACATTATAATATTATATGTAAAAAAACTAGAAAAAGTGCTCCTCGGAGCACAGGTCTCCGCCAGGTCAGGTACGTTATTGTGGCCTCCTGGTGGCGCTATAATAGGCCAATGTGAAAGGGGTGTCATATTTCTTCTTAGGCTTTTCATGGCAATCAGACACTGCATTCATGATTTGAGGCTTTTGTTCCAAAAATGTGTTTTGCTAAGATTAGACCTGCTGGTGGCGCTATAACAGGCCAATGTGAAAAGGGTGCCATTTCTTCCTCGGCCTAGTGGGAATGTGCGTGTGAAATTTCACGGAAATCGCAAGCTGCGTTCATGATTTGAGGCATTTTGTTCAAAACGGACCAATCCTGCATGCAAACTTTGGAAGCCAACCTTAGCCAATGAGGATAGAATATGGAAAATCGAACAGATCCGTGTTGATCACATGACTATAGAGATAATGTGTACCGATTTGCATGACGTTTGGATGAAATCTGTAGGAGTAAATGGGTTTTGCACAAATCGGCCTCCTGGTGGCGCTATAACAGGGCTATGTGAAACATTTGGGGCAGAGGTTCTGAATTGGCATCCAGGGAGTGTGTGTGCACAGTTTCGGAGCGAGCGGGCCAACGGTGTCGGAGATTAGCTGTTCACAGACGGACACACACACGGACGGACGGAGGGTAAAACATACTCTCTTGCCATGCCTTCGGCCTGGCGGAGACAAAAAATCGTAAGAAATTTGCCACGGTCAAGGCCACGTCTTGCCACGGCCCACGGACACATTTGTCCGTGTAGGGACACATTGATGACCCCTGCTCTGGTTTGTCATGAGCGTCATCGTGACCCGAGGTTGCTGTGATGGCAGACTATTCTAGACTACGCGATGGCAGCGGGAGGGCGTGGGCCTTTTACTTTTGTAATCAGCCCTATTGAGTGGCCCAGCATGCCAGCAGACTGAGGTCAGAGGAGCCCTGACACGCAAACACTTGAACCTCAGCAGGACAGCTTTGATAAGGACTTACTCACCTAAACATTGTGCTTATTAACCACTAAAGCCCTATTTTATTCTACCGTTGTACGACGGTGTTGCACGGCGAAAAGTCTATCTTCGAACTCACAACGTGACGTCACGCACTAGGAGCTTGTATATTGGCTATTTTAGAAAATACGTTGAAGGTTTAATTCCGCTTATATAATGACATGCCCAAATTAGGGACGCCGGTTTGAAAGTGGTTAATGAAGACGGTGCCAAGCAGTGAGCCGCACCACAATCAAATTTGCGTAGGTGTGAATTTGCGCGCGCTCGTGCACACACACACACACACGCACGCACGCACGCACGCACGCACGCACACACACACACAGACACACACGTTTTGCATTGCGTATTGTCTCGGCACCTGAAACAAATTATTCCATTAGCCAGTTTATTGCCAGAACAACACTTAATAGACCCTATTGAGGGTGAAAACAAGACTTTTATGAGCGTTAGAAAGATAGCGACAAATTAGCACTCTGGAACAGGTACAGTATGTACACGCATGTTGTCGGTTTACACAGAGCAAAGTTGGCGGAGCTATCGCTGTTCATCAAAAGCATGGCAACAAAGCCACAGCGACACCCCCAGCAGATTGGCCAGCTCAGCTCTTCTAACCTGCTGGTTTTGGCTCGGCTGCGTGTCGTTTTATTTGCAGCCAACAGTAATTGTTTGTAGATTCAGAATGCAGCAGTTGAGTTGACTGGTGAAAAAAAGAGCAAACGTTGACGCTTTCCCTTTGTGCGTGTGTGTGTGTGTGTGTGGGGGGGGGGGGGGGGGGTTGTTTTTGTCTGTGTGTTTGTGGGGGGGGGACATTAAGTGCATATGATTGTGTGCATCTGTGTTTTTACTCTTCTCTCTCTGTGTGTGTGTGTGTGTGTGTGTGTGTGTGTGTGTGTGTGTGTGTGTGTGTGTGTGTGTCATGCTTCTGTGGTTTGTCAGTTTGCACTTCTGTGTGCATGTGTGTGTGTGTGTGTGTGTGTGTGTGTGTGTGTGTGTGTGTGTGTGTGTCTGTGTGTCTGTGCGCGTGTGTGTCTGTGCACGTGTGTGTGCTTGTGCGTGCTTCGGTGCGCGCATGTGTGTGTGTGTGTGTGTGTGTAAACTACGTGCATGGCACATGTATGTGCGTGTGTGTGCACACACATGTGCATTTGTTGTCCTCCTGAGCCAGTGTGTTGTACAACAAGCACTGGAGCAAGACTGGACCCAGCTGTCAGGTCAGCGCCGTCACAACCAATAATGATTAGCCCTCTCCTCTCCCCGCTCCTCAATTCCTCCTCCATAACCGCCAAACGCTGCTCCGGGACGATCCGCCCCCTTTAGGAGAACAATGCGTCCATGAGTGGGCCTCATCATTGTCCCACGCCCACTCTTATCAACCCTCTGGGGCTCTCTAGACCCCGTCCGTCGCTCCGTGTATGTGTGTGTGTGTGTGTCTCTGCTAATCTTTGTGTATCTGTCAGATTTTCCCAAAGAGCCACCCTTGGCCCCTGATGCTCCTCTCTCTCCGGTCCTAGAATGATTCCAGCCCTTCTGGCGCTGGCAGATTATATACCGATCAATACACATGGCCTGCAGATTTTATAAGGCGGAAAAGAGCGGTCGGTCCGTCGGCCCCTCTTCAAACGCCGTTCCCTCACTGTTAAGTCGACGTAAATCACAAAGAGGAGAGTTAACGTTGGAGTTCTCCCCCCTGTTTCTTCTTCTTTTTTTTTTTAAAGCCCTTGGCTCTGAGGTTAAGAGGACACAGAGTTCACTATACATCACCACCACCACCACCCCATCCTCATCCTTGCGCTCAGCAGACTTAAACAATATGCACATCGCTCATCAGGATCATTTGGCGGGATTGGAACGTTAAACGGTAGCCATCAGAGCATATATTAAGCAGGGCCCTGCGGACTGTCAGTCTTGCCTTTTCGCTGTGCCTAATGGAATGAGCAGCACAGCCCCAGAGCAGCAGTGGATTAGGGCTCCGAGGCAGGCGGAGTGTATATTCATGTATATATACACATGATTATATATTGGA
>NC_139962.1:50552187-50559687 GCF_963454915.1 Gymnoscopelus microlampas
GCGGCCTATTCTCTTTTTGCCCTAACAATAGGCAGCCACAGTATTAGGATTGAAAGAGGCCCTTTGATAGCCCTTTCTGATTTAAACATCATCGCCATAGGCATATCCATCGGGGACACCTCCGAGCCTGGCTTATATGTCACTCTGATTTGTATCTGAATGCTTACATTAACAAGGGGGGTGGCCTGCACCCATGCACCATTACCTGGGTTTTAGACACTGTATTTCAACCCTATACCAGCACTCCCCGACAAGGCCCAGACACAGCAGCTTTACTGTGCTGCTTGTATTTCCTTGGCAGACGCGTCCCCAGTCAAACCCCATGGTCTGAGGTTGCCGTGGCCAGTCGAGGGCCAGACGTCTGCGGGGAGGAGTTGAGCGGTGGCCTGCATGGGCCGGGGACAGGAAAGAGGACCGCTAAATCAGCCAGCAATCCAACGGGCCGGCCGTAAATCCTCCAAATGGGCTCGGGTGGGGAACGTAAAGCACACCTGCAAGACTTATGTAAGTCTTATTAAACCATAAATTGCTAACACCACCAGCCCCTTTCGCCGGAGCTGCTCCCCGCTGGAATAAATCTCGGCGAACGCCCCGCTCGCGAAAGGTAGAAAGGGAGAGTGAGAACGGGGTAGCAGATAAAGCAGTCAGGGGAGAGAGAGAGGGCGGGAGAGAGAGAGACAGACATAGTGAGAGGTTGGAGGTAGAAGCGGTCGGGAGACGTTAAGGACACAGTAAAATTACAATAACAGGCTTTGATTGGAGCTAACCGGTTAGCGCCATCACTCCAGCTGCCTGCGTTGGTTTTGTTAGCATCTCTACCCTGGAGCGAACATTCAGCTAAAATAACCGCTCTGTGCGAGCTCACAATACGTTGGGATGCGACACGCATTGGTGAGCTTGTATGTCGGCTATCTTCGGCAAAGAGATTTGTTGTAAAAAAACAAAATAAAAAAGGAGGGGACAGGGATAGAACCCCTGGGGGCATCCCTGTCAACAAAGTATGGTTTTAAGTGGTTAAGGTTGTAGTGGCGGACATGATGGCAGTGATAGTGAGTTTGATAAGTTGGTATTGGTGGAGATGATGGTGGCGCCATGTGGTCAGAAACACCAACGTAGGGGCTGAAAAGGTTAGAGGAACATCCAAGGACCCCCTCGCTCGCTCGCAGTGTACAGTGAACCAGGAAGCAGCGAGTGATGCTGTACATGGGGGCATATTCGTTGGATGAAATCAGGAGTTCCATAACTCCTGCACGGGGCTCCCGGCGAGTTCCCAACACGCCCACACTCTCCTCCCTGCCTGGTTGCTGGGGTCCTTGAATTAAACATCAAAGCACGCAGGAGCGCAGGGGCCCAACCTGCCATAAATAACGGTGTGTCGGTGGCAGAGGAGAGAGGGCGGGGACGCGGGGAGGCGGGGATAGGATGTTCAGACGGGGAAGAGAGCAGGTCACCAGATCCCTCATACATACACTGTCAAAGCACATTCATTTGTTCACAAAATGGGGTGATGTTGTGCGAGCGGTTATTGATTTCCGCAATGCCATCTGTCATGGCCCGTGGCGTTGGCCCCGCGGAGCAAGCGGTCGCTTTGGCACTGCCACCGCACTCAGGTTTACTCTGAGCTGCTCTCTAACAGCTCGGGTACAACATGAAGGTGTGCTATAGACATGATAAGGCAGGGACTGTATACAAAGGTTAGAGACTGTTGATGTTAGGTCCTGAGTGGTTGGTTCTCACACTTTTTCAGGTCAAGGACCCCCATCTCAAATATTTTGTTCCAGGGACCCCCAGAAGCAAAGGTTTGAGTTACAAATATTCGCTTTAAAAATATATATATTCAAAGGTTTGCAAATTTTTTCACGATTTTTCAAAAATAGCAGATGTACAAGCTCATAGCCCGGCACTCAGTGCCGGGCTATGAGCTTGTATATCTGCTATTTCTTGAATAGCCAAAGTATAAAAGGTTAAAGTGGCTAAAATTATTGTGATGCTAAATTAACACATTTTGCTGGGGACCCCCTGGAACCCCCCCGATGACCCCTGGGGGTCCCTGGACCTCACTTTGAGAACCAATGCTCTATATAGTGTAGCATAGGTGTATACTATTGTACACTGTTGTTCATTATTGATCTGTTATTTATTTCCATAGTGCCGTATCTGACAGTACTTTTCATACACTATCTGTAACTTTAACTGCTGTGCTTCTTCTTGGCGACTGATTTCCCCCTGCGAGATCGACGATAATAATAATTTATATATTTGAAATGTTGCTTTTACAGTCTTTGTTAATGAATGAGGTTCATGTGGTTATCAATGAATGACAAACATTGTACAAGTTCAAACAGCTCATACAGGTTGTTAACCATGCACTTAAACCCTCTCGACTTGGTAACCTGGACCCCAGTTGTCTCTGCAGTAGGCCTACTTGGACCTCTTTTTTCTGTCTACACCAAAGCTCTTTGCAAAAAAATGCTGATCTACATGCTTGTAGATCTGCTATTTCTGGCAAATGTTCCCCCCATGGATGCTGGGGTTACTTAATTTGATATAGAAAAACTGCACAAGA
The DNA here is from genome assembly GCF_963454915.1 of Gymnoscopelus microlampas. NCBI lineage: Eukaryota > Metazoa > Chordata > Actinopteri > Myctophiformes > Myctophidae > Gymnoscopelus > Gymnoscopelus microlampas. The sequence continues at coordinate 50,554,754 of NC_139962.1, forward strand.
TATTATACAATGTGGTTTTATATTATTCTTTGGAATAAGGGACGCCCCGGCCAGTATGTTCCCTTATTTGAATTCCAGGTAGTTGTTGGCAACCCTATTTGTCACGGACACCTGCACACACAAGTTGGAGCCCACCCCCCGGCGGTCTCCTCCCCTCACTAACTAGACTGAAGTCACAGTGTAGCGACATGTTTGGGCTACGAAGTGTGGAGGGCAGGCCCTTCAAACATGGAGCCCAGCTGCTCCTCTGGATGTTTGTCAGCCACAGAACACACACAACACACACACACACACACACACACACACACACACACACACACACACACACACACACACACACACACACACACACACACACACACACACACACACACACGCCACACACACTGTGGCATCCCTCTGTGTTTACGCTTGTGGAGGGCACATGTTACTGGGTAAATTATCATGGCGACAGTAAACAGTGTTTTTTGTGTGAGGGAATGTAGCTTGGTTGTTATATTTAAAAGCCTGCGCTTTGTACACAGCCAAGATATTAGTACAGACGGATGGAAGACACACGTATACACCCCCCCCCCCCCCCCCCCCCCCCCCCCCCCACATACACACACACACACACACACACACACACACACACATTAACTCACACATCACATGGAGTGTCAGTGTCCCTGTCAGGTCAATGTTAGGTTAACATGAAGCCTGTAGTATTCTATTCTGGACACGTTTTAATAGCAATCATTTGATGTAAATAGGGAAACATTTGATGAAAATAGCAGATCTCCAAGCTCACAACGCACCGCGACGCGTCATCACGCGACTCGTGAGCATGTAGAGCAAAGAGATGTTTGTCAAAGAGATTTGGTGTAGAGTAAAACAAAAAAGAGGAGGGGCAAAGTATTGAACCCTGGTCATCTTATTCACAATGGGAAATATATGTTGCACGGCAACGCTTTGCTAATAAAACAACATTTAGTGTGGGGAGCAGCTTTTTAATTTGATGTATTACACATATGTGATGTAGCGTACACATACACTGGCAAGCTTTATTCAAAGACATTCTTAGCAATGGCATCATGATACAGCTGTAATGGAGGCTATAAGCGCTGTCCAGGGTTGGATTTGGGGGGGGGGGGGGGGGGTTCTGGGGAAGATGGGCGTGGAGAGCCATGCCTCTGCTACTTTTGATATCCCCCCCTCTGGTCGTTCATTTGTATCACAGGTGGGGATATATTATTTCCATGCTTCTGGTCAAACTGAATTACATGCATGTCCTTATGGGAAATGTATACAGTGTCTGATATTTATGTTTACTAATATCACAATGTAACAATTTAATTAAGAAATAAGAAAAAAAAGTATCATAACCAAACTAACCCTGGTGTCCCTATTTTGGTCAAATTTGTCAATTTGTCAAAAACATTTTTATGTTTTATTTGAATTCAAAAATAGCGAATATAGCAGACCTACAAGCTCACAAAATGTGATGTGTTGTGAGCAGGTATAGGCTATTTTCACCATTTGTCACACGAAGACGTAATGGGGCTTAAGTGGCTTAAGACAATGTCCCCTCTGTGTTTATTTTAAACAAATGGAACCATGTCAGTGCCGGTTGATAACCAGGTAATCAGATAATGAGAGAGTCAAACAGATGGATTATCCAGGGAGATAGAGGATCCCTACCTTAAGATCCCCACTTTTCAATTAAACTCATTAGAGCCGTGCATGTGGGGTCTCGTTAATTCCACTGACACCACAAACTACCCATCGTACACAACACCTTAATGGAGATAAAGTGGTGGCGATGGGCTTTGGTGGGACTGAGAAGGGGGGGGGGGGTGTTACAAAATGATGACATCTCACTTAGATTTGTTTTTTCCGGCTGTGTGTGTGTGTGTGTGTTCAGAACCCCAATTATCGTCTAATGCACATGAAAACCAGAAAAAATGGACAGCCGTCCCGCACGGTGCCTTCCATGGTATGAGGACATCCGTCTCATCAACCCCTCCACCCCCCCCCTGCCTCTAACATCCATACCAGCCACCTCCACCTTCCCCAATTTCCGGGGCTTGGCGTATATAATCACGGTTTGTCCCAAACACCTGCGCTTGGATTGCCCTGACCCCGATGCTCAAATGAGTGCAATTAATGACAATTATCCTCCAGGTGTCACAGCACAGACGCGTTCCCTGATAGGGACGCAGGCTATCCGCTTGTCCCTCCAAGTAAATATGTAATGATTACAGCTGTAACGCGGCGGGGCCTGCAGGTTGGGGTTTGGGTGTGTGTGTGTGTGTGTGTGTGTGTGTGTGTGTTCGTGGTTGCTACCAGTGCAATCTATTTGTGTTCGCCTCGGTTCGGTGCCGCTAAACAGCCTGGACAAACTGGGATGGATGGACTTGATTCCCTCTGAGCCTGCTGGGAGGAAGGGGAGAGTTGACTGGGGGTGTGCGTGTGTATTTGGGATTCCTCCATCAGGTGCGGTTCAAAGTGGCTGGTGCTGCAGCCTGCATGTTGTGTGTGCCAGGTTGTTGTGTGTGTGTGTGTGTGTGTGTGTGTGTGCGTGCCGGGAAATTACTCCTGATTTATACAAGGTTGTGCATCGTTTCGCGCACCGAAGCTAGCCGATCTCACAAAGCTTATAGATTAGCAATGTTTTATGCGCAACACACCGGCAAGCCTTGTACAGACCTTACAGTTTACTGTACATGATTTGAGATCTTAGAATGGTGTACGGGGCTCACTGTGTGACAAGGGAGTAAGATCAAAGCAAATTGCATGATTGTATATGCACTGATACATCGTCAGCAGAATTCACTGATTTGAGAATTTAGAATCACACATCATATAGTTTGATAAATGACCGCAGGCATGCATATTATAAGTCCGGCCAGGCTTTTGAGCCCCATTCCTTTATGAGAAGGAACTGCAACAGCTGCACGATACGAGACCCCGGGTTTATGGGGTGAATTCTGTAAATGGTGATAGCAGTATAAGCCTGGAGCTTTCACTCCATTTCTCTACCAGAAGAAAAATACGGTGCCACGAATTGAGACCTTAGACTCGTATACGGGGCGCTGTTATGTGAATTGTGTAAATGGTGGGCAGCAGTGTTACGGCTCTTTCTGCGCGCGGAAAAAGAGATTTCTCAGGTGCGGCGGTCGAACTTTAACCCTCCTTCTCCCGTGGGCCCGGCCTCAACCCCCCCCCCCCCCTCCATTTGCATAAGGGCATTAAAATGTGAATAGGAATTAATTTGGACTTTCCCCTCCATAGGAATTAATGGAAGTTGTTCTGCCGGGTTTCCCCCCCATGCACACCGAGGTGGCTCTCTCTCTCCCCCGCTCATCCACAGTCCATAAATATTAATATTAATACGACGTCGCACTTTTTTTTTTTTTTTAAGGCAGCGCTTGGCTGCGGCCGTATACAGAATATTATTAGAGATCGCGATACGTTTCTCATGAGGAGTACAGCTGAGTGAATGCATTGCCTTGCCGTTGTGATCTGTAAAAATCCAATCTTCATACAGCACAAAAAGTTATTTTCAGAGAGACGGAAAGATTAGCAGGGCCGAATGGCTCCTGTCTAAAGCCATTAGGCAGGTTGGAGGGGGGGGGGGTCTCTCTCTCTCTCTCTGCACAGTGAGAGAAGGGCCTGCGTCGCTCTATCGGGGGCCGATTCACAGTCACACCTCCATAGCACTATTATCCCCCCCCACACCCCCCACCCCAGAAGATCATCATGGCAGATAACCATTATCACCGTCTCAGTGCGTCGCTCCAGTCTACTCACCCACATAATACCCACCACAGAAGTTTTGAAGCCCCCCCCCCCACCCCCAACCAAAAAAATAGAAAGAATCACCATATTTGGATTCTTTTCTTTTCCCTTCTGTCGCGCGGTGTTTGTCACCTTCTCACTTTGTGCCACGTTTCAGGTGTATATCTCACATCTTCAAGGCCAGTGAGCTCACTGTGGCAAAAGGAGCATGTGATTAATTGATCACAAGTTCGTTTTCGGGGGGCCCCAATCCTTTCTTTTCCGGCCCGACTGTGGCCCCATCTTTGTTAACGTATTCTTAACCAATACAAAAAAAATGCGAAAATACCATATCTACACGCTCACAACACTTCACATAGTGATGTGCTATAAGCTTGCAGATCGGCTATACTCACTATTCATTGCTCATGTGATGCGTTGTGAGCTTGTAGAACGGCTATTTTCACTATCTGATCGTACAACGAGGTATATAGGGCTTTGTAAAGTGGTTATAAGAACCTCCTCTGTTGGTTAAAGGTTAAATAATAAATAGAAATTTCGTTTCCCTGCCGTTGCTCCTCCGGTCTGATAGTTTCATCACCAGTCAGGGTGAATTGGGCAACACAATTGTTTTGGGTGTGTGGAGTTGTATGAAGACTGGTGGGTTTGGTGTCAATACATCCAGCGGGTCTCCTCTCCTCTCCTCCTGCCAGAGGAGTGCTGATCCTGACAGGTCAACCCGGTCAAGGTGAGACTCGCCACGCCGACGCTGGGCCTGGGCGAGGGAGGGATGGGGGGGAGAGGAGCTGGCTTCAAAGACCCCCAGTGTGTGGGTGAGAGCAGCAGGCGGCCACCGCGGTTAGCTCCAGTCGACGAGTACCCACCTTTAATCTTTCCTCCCCTCACATTTAGTCGATACACTCTCACTTTGTTCTGGGAGGAAGTCGGGTGCGAAGGCTGAGAGTGTGTATGATGTAAAAGAGGGAAGAGAAAGTACAACACACTACACAAATCAATTACCGGGGGTTGAGGCGGCTATCATGGCCAGCTTGACGTTGGGTCAATACCATGCACATGCTGAACGATAGAAGGCCCGAGTGTGATGCCTTTATATGCTAAGCATTGTGATGTAGTGATAATTCTGTTGACAACGGCACAATGCAGGTAATTACTAG
>NC_139962.1:50562187-50579687 GCF_963454915.1 Gymnoscopelus microlampas
TGTATGTATGTATGTATGTATGTATGTATGTATGTATGTAGGTAGGTACGGTATGTATTTGTATGTATGGGTATACAGTATATCTGTGAATGCATGTGTACGTATGAGTATGCCTATATGTGTGTATACATGTGTTCCTTTCCTTGTGTGCACAGGGTGACCTTGTACGGAGCGTGTGTGTGTGTGTCTGTGTTTGCCGCGTGACAAATGGGGGTATTGTTGATACACGGCCTTATGTTTTTTTAACCCATACGTGACACCCATCATATTTATGTGCGTCCGTGTACATGCGCAGTATATACGTGCAGCCTTCATTCACGGCGGCGGTGCAGTTTGTAACTGGCTTATGTGTGTGCTGGGCGTGTATACGAATGGACCTGCGGTGTATCGCAGAGGTTAATCAAACACAAGGCGAACATAAAAGCCGCCGGGGGTCAGTCGCCGGGTTTGGGGTGGGGTGGGGTGGTTTGGTGGGAGACATAGTGGAGAAGTGAGCGCAGAAGTATTTACAGTAGTAAAAGTTAACAGCGGTCAACCCCTTGGGGATCGCATTACCGCTCCCTCAGACATGTGGCTGCAGCTCCCACCTCCTCCTCCTTTGCTCCTGCTCTTTATGGACTTTGGTCCCTCCAGGAGCAACCTGCAAGGAGCTAACCCCCCCCCCCCCCCCCAGCCAACACACACACACACACTCCTTGTTTTTCAAGGGGGGAGGAAAGAAAACACGTAAAAGCAAACTTCCACCGTCACCCTTCCAGAACAAGCCATTCTCCTCTGCCTGCGTCCCACCCTTAACCCCTGGATGATAAATCTGTCCACTGGAGGCTGTGTGGGGGAAGGACCCCCATGCTGGAAGCTCCCTGTGTATCCCCCCCATGCCACATCCTGTTTGGGACAGGACTCCAACCGATGGCCTTTACGCTCGTAAGTCATAGCATGACAACGCACTCATTTATGTACAGTATTTACATGCACGCACGCACGTGCACACACACACACACACACACACACACACACACACACACACGCGTCCGTGTGTCCGTCCGTCCGTCCATCTGTCTGCGAGCAGCTAATCTCCGGCACCGTGGGCCCGGTTGCTGCGAAACTGTGCACACACACTCCCTGGATGCCAATTCAGAACCTCTGACCCAACATTTTCACATGGGCCTGTTATAGCGCCACCAGGAGGCCAATTTCTGCAAAACCCATTTTTGGATATTACTCTTACAGATTTTACCCAAATATCACGCAAATCGGTACACAGTATCTCTATAGTCATGTGATCAAGACGGATCCTGATTCCTGATTGGCTACGGTTGGCTTCCAAAGTTTGCAGGATTGGTCCGTTTTGAACTCAAAATGACTCAAATCATGAACGCAGCGTGCAATGTCTGTGAAAATTTGCACGCACATTCTCAGTAGGCCGAGGAAGAAATGACACCCTTTTCACATTGCCCTGTTATAGCGCCACCAGCAGGTCTAATTTAGCAAAACACATTTTTGCAACAAATTCCTCAAGTCATGAATGCACGCACATTCCCACTAGGCCGAGGAAGAAATGCCACCCTTTTCACATTGGCCTATTATAGCGCCACCAGGAGGCCACAATAACCTACCTGACCTGCCGGAGACCAGTGCTCCGAGGAGCACTTTTTCTAGTTTGTTTTGTATTTAGTTTTTTGTAGTTTGTGTTGTCTCACAACTCCTTGTGAGTGGTCCTCAACTCTTTTACTCTGGTACTCTTTGTATTTCAATATGTGTGTTGCGGAGTGACACTTTAATAAAGATATCTATCTATCTAGAACCTCTTATGCCCCTCGTTTGGGGCCCTTAACCCCCAGTTTGCAAAACTTTCAAGTTACGTCAATTGAGGTTAACCTTTATTTGGACCCTGGTCTTGCCAGGCTATAACCACGATCAGGTAGCCTATCGGTGATTTGAAAAGCATCACAATTTCAAATCATCTCACTGGTTGCACTGCCTTCATGGCCAGACCAGTCCTCCCATTATTTCTCCGTGTGCTCATGCAACGCAACTTGACTCTTGACTGTTGAATAAACAACCAATTTGCCAGGCAGGTTTAAACAAACATGTCCGTATACTTGTCACATAGATTTCCCTGGGTGGCCCCCGCGATTCTCTTTGTTTCCGCGGCTTCTCTTCAACGTGTTGACTGACTATGGGAAATTGGAAATGATTGTTGTGAAGCAGCTGAAACACTCTTGTGACAGTGTATAAGAGTTGGCAAGGGCCCTGGGGGACTCGCTCACACTGGGGCCCCTCTGTTCGGCAGCCAAAGCCCTCTCTCTCTCTTTTGTGCGAAACAAAATGTCAAACTCTGTGACAGCAAGTTATGCTAACAGCTAAAGCTACGGCGGGCTAAGCTAATGTTCACAGTGATAGCAGCTTGCCCAAAGGGATTGGGGAGGACAGGCATGGTGGTCTCTGGACAGGCCTTTGAGGATGTGTGTGTGTGTCTGGCAGGCAGATTAGAGGAGAAAGCCATTCAACAGCGATGCTACAGTTATCAGACTCACTATAACCAGAGTGATTTATAATGTGGGGACATGATAAATGTGGTCGTAAGGGAGAGCTAGGAGTGCGAGTGGGAGGTAGACAAGATGGGCTATAGGGGGGTTCGGGGGGGTTCTGTCAGTGCTGGCCTGTGGAATGGAAGTGTTCCTCGCAGGAGGAAGAATAACAGAGGGACAGCACACTTGAAGGCTGTGATCAGAGAGAGTGGGGCGTCCTTGCGCCCTGGCCGTCGTAAATCAGGCTCTGCAGGGCTCTGAACACCCTCCCCTCCTTCCAGTCCAAGCTCCTCACCGGTGTTGCCATGAGTACTTATTATAAGCGACTTTTGGGCTTGTTTTTCTGTTAAGTCGCTTTTAAATATGGCAGCTGCACGGGTTGCAGTTTTTTTGGGCTTGTTTCTAAAGTGTAGTTGCTTATTTGGGGCTTGTTTAAACCGGTAGTTATCAAACACATTCATGTCAAGGAACTCCCAAATGAATATGTAATTGCCTCCGTGTCCCCATCTGAAATCATTTTGGCCTGGGACCCCGTACCAGATTTTTTTAAAAACTTTTTCCCAAAATGTTTTTGAAAATAGCAGATCGCACAGATTGTGAGCTTGTAGAACGGCAATTTTCAAATGTTTATAGCAATGTTTATAAAGGTTTAATGTGCTGTATGTGTTAGTTGCTTCTTTTGGGCTTGTTTTCGTAGACGTGGTTGCTTGTTTTTCTTGCAAAATCTGGCAACCCTATTCAAGCTCCTCACTGTTCACAATTCTCTTCTCAAAAGAAAAGCTCTCTCGCCAACAACCCCACACAAACTCAGCTACTGACCTTTCATGTTGGAATTCAAAATGTGCTGCATTTTCGTTCCCTCATTTTTATGCGTGTTACGTTATGGCCTTTGTTGCTCTTTTTAAGGGCCTGTTGTGTTGACCCAGCTCATTAAAAGGGCTATGTGAATACATTAGACTCGTCTTGACCTCACTGTCACCACGTCAGAATCCCGGGGGGAGTTGGTTGTGTTCTTTGATATTTCACGTTGTGTGGCATATTAATTACTGTGATCTGTGGTCTGAGGGCCACCCTGGCTGATGACAGTGGTTCTCTCTACATGTGTTGCCCTGATTGCTTGAGAAGGCAGATCTGCTCCATTACTGCTCATGGTGACTCTGTGTTGTGACAGAGGCAGCAGATAGAATCAATAGCTGTATCAACAGCGGCCTAAGTGGGTCAACAGAGGAAGACGCTCGTCTTTCATGAGGCTACGATGGCCAGAGGACGTTTTAAAACAAATGGGACCGTCGTTGAAATAGATATAAAGTATCTAGCAGATGTGCAGGGGAAGGAACAAAACACACTTTTAACAAGATTTCTAACGTTCCGTAAAATAGCCATATTGCAATTAAATCTGGTAAACCAGTTGAAACGTTTATTGTTCATCCCAAACATTTTCATTTAAAATGTTTGCATTATGGTCCAATTCTATGAAAAAAATCATTATCTTCTCATTATGTCTTCTCTTCCTGAGCTCATTCTCAATACCATTGTCTCATGTCGTCTGTCATTAGCAGTGGATTGAAAGTAGCAGTACCCTTGTAGAGTAGTTGTAACTTAACAGGAGCTACCCCCCCCCCCCCCCGCCCATTCATATGCAACAGGGCCATTGATGCTGATCTGTGCCGCTGCACTATGTTTCGTGGGGTTTCACTTTCAAACCACCAGGCCTGAGTGATTGTTTTTGTAGGACAGCGTGAACGGTTGTGTTTGATCAACTCAAGGGATTAACTCAATAACCAAATCGGATCACCTGGTCAAGCAAAAAGAGGTGGTGGTCAACCCCTGTTATAAAACGTCACTCATACTATGGGTTACATATAGTTTACAAAAAAAACTCATTTATTAAAAACAAATAATTATATAAGCCATATATGGCATATGGCACCAACAAGACAGAGACAGAAAAAAAAATCAGTAGAGAGACCGTGTGTGTGCATGTGCATGTTCAACTACATTCATAGGCTATGTGGTTATACCGACTAGAGGGAGAGTTAAGTTGTGAATGGTCCTGCATACTAAACACAAACACACACACACGCACACACACACACACACGCACACACACGCACACGCACACGCACACGCACACTCTGTCTGTCTGCTTTGCTTCAGTCACCCGTCAGCGAGGAGATGCTATAGCCGCGTGTGATTTGTGCGGCTGTGGCCGCTGTATAAATCCCCCGCGGCCTCCAGCGACAGTAATTCAACACAGAGTATATTTTCCATAAATAATTTGCCCGCTCATTGATTTCCAATGTGGGAGGAGAAATAATGCTGTTCCCCACCTCGGGGGGACCCGCGGATGTATCAGGTGCTCACTTTGTGGTGAAAGTTGTGACAGCCGGGAACCCATATCTCGCGATCGCCTGTCCCGGCGTGGATTTATTGCCGTTCGGAGGCCCACTCGTCAGGGAGAGGGGGCGTCATAAATGCTGCTCGCCCGGGGAAGTGGAGACCGTTCGGATGGAGGGCCCACGGAACGGGACCCTTTGCCCCCAAGCCGTGGCTCTCGCTTCAGCCGGTCCCTCCTCTCCACCAACGGCCGACCGGCCGGCCGGTCCCTGGGTGACTCTTATAGAGCCAGGCTCGATAATGGCTGCCACTAAAGGTGAGAGGTCAAGGGGTTAAAATGAGAGGTCCTCAGCTATTTTCTCACTCCGCCCTTCCTCCCAGTGCAGGGCCAAAGGGTGGGCTATAAGTCTCCCGGTCCCTGCCTCTGTCGTCGGGTGATTTGGGGGGGGGGCGGCCATTTTGTTTTGTGGTGTCACCCTCTGAGTGATCAGGTTGTGGATTGGGCTGTTTGTTGGCACCTCGGAGAGGGATGGCAGGAATTGATGAGGTCTAATTGGTCTGTCTCTTGTCAGCTCTCATTAGTTCCTCATTTAACACTATCTGATGGTGTGACTGCATCACACCTATACTGTGTGTGTGTGTGTGTGTGTGTGTGTGTGTGTGTGTGTGTGTGTGTGTGTGTGTGTGTGTGTGTGTGTGTGTGTGTGTGTGTGTGTGTGTGTGTGAGACAGAGGTGAGAGGAAAAAGGGGGATTATTTGTGGATTGTGCTATCGAATCAAAGTGTTATCTGGGTTCACCTTGAGTGTATTGGGCTATTGTTTGTGATCAATAGCGTGAATCACCCACAGAGATGAATGCAGGGCCCACTCGGTTCTCCTCTATACAGTGATCATAGTTTTCATTCGGGGCTGATGAGCACTTTGAAACTCCATTATCACATCACCTGTGTTCACCTGTGGGCTTTGAACCCAGCTTTCTCAAAGGATCTGTTTACTCAAGTCATTACAACTTTCTTTTGAAAGATCAAACCGAGGGGTTTATTATGGTAATTAATGGAGGTGTCGCAGTAGCCTACCCATTCAGCTGAATGCCTTGTCACATTCAGGACAGCAAGCTACACTGACTCTACCATCCAGACTGACTCATGCTGAGTGCAGTCAGTGGGGAAGAACACGCTTTGGCTCTTGAATTGAATCCAAAATATTTCAAGTGCCCATGCAGTCATGGAATACGAGGATGACAGTCCCCAGAAATTATTGCTGTGTTCCGGTAAATATCACCAGTGAGTGTCAAAAGGGCCATATTTAGGATCGCTAGAGGTGTGGTGATTTTTAATATGTGCATTCCAACTTGGACAGAAAGTATGCACACAATCGCACATACGTAGCAGCCCTCAAACACCTACCTCAACATTTAAACACACTGGCACATGATACTTTGTATATGCACTCACACACAAACACATGCACCCATAACTCATATGTACATACACATGTTATATCCACACACATGTAAATAGATACTCACACACACATACTGCACAGTGTGCACATATCATCGCTGTCGGGGGGGGAAACTCATATGTCCATAACTGTTACTTTTCAGGATTCAAATTCAAAAATAGCAGACATAGCAGTAGATCTATGTGGCATTATACTACAATTCTGAAAATGACTAATACCTGAGACATTTGTGTTAGTGAAGTTATCCCTAAACCTAGCTCTAATATAAATAAGTATATGAAAATATTGCTATAGCCTCGCAATGTTTTTTTTTAAAAATGGTTTATTGAAAGCATGACTGTGTTAAGATACTTTTATTCTGTTCTGGCTTTGAACATTTGTTTTATTTTTCTACAAGCTCAAGACAAGTCACGATTACAGAATACAGAATTGTAAAAAGTCACGTGAGCAATGTTAATGTAAATGTTCAACTTTGCAGCATTACTTGGAAACTACATAATTAATTTTGTGCCTTACAAATGTGTACACACAGGTGAAATGAAAACATTAAGAAAAAAAAAAAAATCTGCTACTAATGGCCAAAGGTTGGTGGCCACTATTGGCCCCTTTATTTTCATATGGCTGCATGCGTCCCTAAATTAGATTGACATTCTTCGGGTTAAGGATGTAGCCATTTTGTCAGTGCAAATTAGCATGTGTGGATACCGATACCTTCCCATAATGCCGCCGTGGGCCCCCGCCACTGACGTTGAGCACTCATCCAGCACGGCGGTGAGAATTGGTGCGGACGTGGCGAGGCGACCTGTTGGAATTCACCGTTCTCCGAGGGCTTGGGTGTCTCTCCAGTGACGGCCGAAGAGAGCTGTTAATTTTAGACCCTCCGGAGTGGCTGTCGCAACACTATCCCCTCCATACCCCCCTCCTCCCCCCTCCCCCCCTAGCGGCAGGGCTCCTAAATATACATTTATTTTCAGGAGGGAGTCCCCCCCTCGTCAGGATATGATGGATGTCCATTAGGGCGGATGAGTAATTGGATCGCGTGCGAGTGTGTATGTGTCCGTGGCCCGGCCCGGCCTGCCCCCCCCCCCCCCTCCTGCGTCAGTGCAGCGGCTAGTCCGCGGTTGGGGTGCACTTGTTTCAGGAGGTCTTGTCTCTGGTAAGGATCTCAGAGATATGATACCCCCGCACTGTTGCCGCCTGAGTGGGTCTATCTTAAGACTCCACATGGTGGTCTGGCATTCACTGGCTCCCTGAGGGCCCGGGGGGTGGCGGTGGTGTTGGTGGTGGGGGGCAGCGGGAGGTCTCCTGTCTATAGCGTACAGTTACCCAGAAACCGTCCACCACTTGACTTGTCCCCCCCACCCATCCATCCATCCATCCATCCTCCTCCACTTGGCACAGGCCCCTGTACACAGCGAGGTATCTGGGAAAGCAGCCCCCCTCGCCTGGCTGTGATGTTGATGCTAAAATCAACCTTTGTCAATGTTTACGCCATCATGCCCCCCTGCTTAATGACTGTTGACGGCTGTCGTCAGAATAGCTTTAACGATATCTAGATCGGAGATCAGATTCACTAGGGTTTGATTTGTCACTCACTTGTCATACAGGTACAAGCAGGGACATGTTGGCTAATACGATATTAATAATTATAATACTGTGTTTAATTAAAAAAAGGTATGAAGATATAAATAAAATAAAGTTGGCACTAGTACACGTAAAACATTTTTAGCAGTAAGGGAATATGTGCTGAATATGGGGGGGATTTTGTATCTGGAAGAAACTAGTGTTGTACTGTATACACACATACACTTATATATGTACATACATTAACCACCTAAACCCCAGCATCCTTGTGGGGAAGACTTTCACAGAAAATAGCAGATTGATAATTGATCGAGATTGATCGATCTGCTATTTTCAAAAAGCTTTCCCCACAATAACAGAAAAGACACTAGTATTGAGCCCTGAGGGACCCCGGTTACCCATATGGGGTTTATGTGGTCAAGTGCCAGTGTAAACAAAAACAAAAAAACTCGGGAATAAACTCCTCCCCAGCCCACACATAAAACACTTGGTGTTTGGTGGTGTTTGTCCTTCATGTTTTTTTGCTCTGCTCAAGCACCTGCCAGGACGGGAAGGAGCTCCCTTGTGGTGCGCCATCCGCAGCTAACGTCCCTGATAGAGCTAGAAGGTGTTCCCAATTAGTCAGAAACGCCATTCCCCCCACTAGGTAGATAAAACGTCTCCTTATACAAGCCCAAGTCCTTGAGTACCACTCAACAAAAACACACCCTCGGTGACGGCCACTGGGATTTCTGGCGGAGCGTTTTTAATCGGTAAGATGTCATGGAGACCCGCTGGGTGCTGGGGTCGGTAGGGGTAAGGGGTAAGCAGGGCTGCTGCTTCTCAGAAGCTCTGCGGGGTAGATCCTGGCAGCTCCCGGGGCCCGCCAGATGGTCGAAGGCCGGGATGGGTTTGGGGGGGGGGGGCCTCCTGGCAGGGCTGTCTTTGACCCGAGACGCCATCTCTCTCTCCTCCCTCCCTTTCTCCGCCCGTCCATTACATACGGCATCGCTCCGTCACCCCGCCGGTTAGCATTTCAGACGGGGGCCGCCGGCCAAGGGAATCTGCGGTATGACGGCCCTGTCCTCATCTAATTGCCTTGTCGTCATCTAATTTAACGGCGGAAGGACGGATACAATAATGAGCTGCAATCAAAGTGTTTTACGCCTTTCGTTGCCACTCTCTGATTTCACCATGCAACACAAACAAAATTAGCCGCGTTCTCCTCTTCCAGGCTTGTCCCCAAGTTCACCTCCGGCACATCTACGAACAAAACGTTCCCTCCCTGCCTCCCTCCTCCCAGCCCTCTGCCCGGGCGGTCCTCACATGGGCAGTCTATTTCTATTTCTTCCCGTTTCTATTTTTCTCTTTCGAGCGAGGAAAGCTGAGAGGGGTGGAGGGAGGTGTGCGTGTGCGGAGGGACAGTGTACGAGGGCGACAGGAGGGGAGGAAGGAGGCTCTGGTGGGATTTTGATCCTAGAGGTACGGTGTCGGAGGCGTGTGTCATTTCGGGAGCGAGCATCTTAACTGCTATCTTGCCGCCGACGCTCACAGGATGTGCCACTAAGCCTTGGGTGGTGAAAGTATTGGAGGTAGAAAAAGGAACATGGGAAGACAAAAATGGTTGGGGGGGGGGGGGCTAGGGTGTGTGATGGTGGTGTTTAAGTGAAGAACGTGGTTGTGTCCTGGAGGAGCTAATAAGCAGGTTGAATCCCGATAAGGATAAGCTGTCCTCTGGCTCTAGGGAGCCTAGATTTCAACCCCCCACCACCACCCCCTTTCTTTTTACTGGGTACTACAGCGCGAGAGAGAGAGAGAGAGAGAGAGAGAGAGAGAGAGAGAGAGAGAGAGAGAGAGAGAGAGAGAGAGAGAGAGAGAGAGAGAGAGAGAGAGAGAGAGAGAGAGAGAGAGAGAGAGAGAGAGAGAGAGAGAGGAGATGGTGGGAGGATATACAGTAGGAGAGATGGAGCAGTAAGACGAGCAGAGAGGAAAAGAGAGAAGAGTGGAAGGAGAGAAGCAGGAAGAGAGAGGCCATGAGGATAAACAATGAAAAGAGAGAGGAGAGGAGAGGGGGAGAAAGGAGTGGAGGCAGGAAATAAAGCAGAATAGATGGACATTGCAGTGAGGAAGGAGAGGACGGGGAGGGGACAGATAAAGGGTCTGAAGAAGGGGACCTGCTGGACCCCGCCCCCCTCCTCTGGGGAGACGGCAGAGAGGAGAACACAGGGGGAGAGGAGAGAGAGACACTGACCTTGCATTATTTATACTTTAGTGGTATTGGGCCAGGCAGCCGTTGCTGCCCATTGTGTCTTCATAATGAGGAGCCGCAATGAATCCAAGGAAGGGGAAACGCAACCGGGAGGACAGCGCGCGCGTGTGTGTCCGTGTGTCCGTGCGTGCGTGCGTGCGTGTGTATGTGTGAGTGAGAGAGTGTGTGTCTGGGGGGTTGGGAGGTCATTATGGAGTGTTGTGCAGGCAGTTAAGTGAACAAGGATACAGGTCCAGGAGGCCCTCTGTGTGTATTGGCAAGGTAGACTGCACACTCATTCACTTCACGCACACACACTCACGCATGTGCGCGCACGCACACATACAGAAGATGTCCGTGTGTCAAGAAAGGTGCGTGTGTGTGTGTGTGTGTGTGTGTGTGTAAAGTGTTAACAGAGGGATTGAATATGAAGGAAAGGGGAGGGCAGCGAGGGTCAGCCATCATTTCCTAAGCTCCGCCTACATTGTCTTATTGCTGCCCCGGGCCACGACACACTGTGAAACCCTGAGTGGTCCCTGGTCCATTCTGACACACAGTGAAACCCTGAGTGGTCCCTGGTCCATTCTGACACACTGTGAAACCCTGAGTGGTCCCTTGTCCATTCTGACACACAGTGAAACCCTGAGTGGTCCCTGGTCCATTCTGACACACTGTGAAACCCTGAGTGGTCCCTGGTCCATTCTGACACACTGTGAAACCCTGAGTGGTCCCTGGTCCATTCTGACACCATCAGAGTCACATGGACATGAGTTGAGAGAGAAGCTGATAAACGGCCAAAAGACACACACATCCCAGCCCTACTAGTGCCAGTGGTGTAAAGTAACTAAGTACATTTACTCAAGTACTTTTCCCAATTGTCTATACTTTTGATTCTACTCCACTACATCTCAAAGGAAACTATTGTACTTTCACTCTTACACTCGTACTTCTACATTGCAGTATTAATACTTTTAATTAAAACATTTAAGTACTGTTTCCACCATTGCTGGGTGCTGGATCAAAAACAGTTAACATTATATAAGAATAAAAACTCTGCACATCAGTTATGCTGCTCCCAATTGCAAGTAAACTAACGTTTCGGGCCACCAGGCTCTTCCTCAGAGCAGATCAGTATATTACATGAACACTCATGGTTTAACAGTGCATGTAAGGATGGAAGACGGGGCTGGGAGAGCAGCGCGGTTCAACATCAATTAGTTCACTGCTCCCGTCAGTGAGGAACTTGGCTTCAACTAGAGTGACCATATTAAAAAGAACATACCGGTATTCAAAAACCCAAATCGGCACCACACGGAGCCTGTTGATCTGCTATTCTTGCTACTTGATAGAGTGCTGATGACAAAACATCCACTCTTGTTTCAACATACCCCCCCACCACACACACACACACACACACACACACACACACACACACACACACACACACACACACACACACTACTATGTAAAGAAATACAATTTTGCAACAAAAAGAGGCTCAACATGTTTCGTCAGTGTGCAGGCTTCTTTCTGTTTACACTGGCCTATTATGCTGACTCACATTTTGGTAAGCCTTGAGTCAAGAGCACAAACCTTTCTAGATTAATAGCCATGCAGTTGCCAATAGAAACCTTTATATTGTTCGAATTATTTAGAGTTGCAAGACATTACTTATTGCAGTTTTAAATAGTTCACAGAGCTCACATGTCTAAGGCCAAACTTGCGAGTAAACAGTATACTCTGACATAACCCCTACCTGCGACCAGTGCAAAAATAACGATGCAACCCTCATTCATCAACACTGGATGTGTCCACAATTACAACCATTTCGGGAAAACGTGTTCAATACCCTATCTAATACTATAGCTCCCCTCCGAATACGATAACAAGGTGTTATTTTCTTTTGCAGACATTTATTGAATGCCGTGAGAACTGAATAAATAAACATAAATACAGCATAAGTTAATTTGGTATATAACGTTCTCTCAAACAGAACAAAACATACAAACAAATACACTGGCAACAATGTTTACCTCATTGGCCGCATCAAAATATGGGAGAAACACTCTTGAACTCTTCTTTACATCTTAAACTTAAACAGCATCCACAACACTCGACATCCTCTGCTAATCTGCCTCTGTTCTGGTAATTAAACCATGATCTAAATCACCTTTGCTGATTGATTGATTGATTGATTGATTGACTGATCTGATTCAGCTGCCAGGTCAGTGTGACCCTATAGTCATCACCAAGGAAGCTTTTGAAAGGAAAGGACATAAATTCTGTCCGTTCTCTAGATATCTCATGGGTGGCAAAACTCGCACCGGAAGTTTGTTGAAATACATTGTAGTGGAAGGAGCCGGCTGGAGCAGCTCATGAACAAACATTTTTTCTGAATGATTGAGACCATTGTAGAATAATAGCTTCTAGAAAATAAAAGAAAACATATCACACATTTTTTTCTGCTGTCTTGTTTTTCCATGTACACTCTACATAATTTTATTTAGGTATCCAAAGAGCAGAGAGAGAGAGTAAGATTCGCACTGGACAGCCATAAACTCTCAGGTGTTGATAGACTGATTGACAGTCTATCAACACTTGAGATAGATACAGCCCCCCACCCACAGAAGCACAGATCGTTAAAAAATGTTCGCTTTAAAACATATATTCAAAGATTTGCACAAACTTACCACGATTAAAAAAAAAGAAGATCTACAAGCTCAAAGCTCATCTATGAGCGTGTAGATCTGCTATTTCTGAATAGCCAAAGAAATCTTAAAATGACACAGATGCATTCCCGATCTTAATGGATTAATTTACGCCCAAAAAAAACACAAAAAGTTAGAATATGGAGATAAGAGGTTTGTGCCCGACAGCAATGATATGGCAAAGTGTACAGGGCTCAAGTGGTTAAGTGCTCACACTGTGGCTGTGATGATGACCTTATAATGCCATATGTTTCAAGTGTCCTCGTGTCATTCAACACTCACAGGGTTTGTTTGCGTGTGTGTTACATGTGGGGACATTGTGTCCACCCAGCAAGACACTGTGAGACAGAAACCTCCTATCTCCGTATTCTAACTTTTTGTGTTTTTTTTTGTGGTAAATTAACGCCCTACTTGATGATCATACTGCATAGCGTCACACGGTGCTTCGCGCCGCGTTTGGAGCTTGTAGATCTGCTACTTTTTGCTACCGTTGAATTTGAATCCTGAAAAGTAACAGTTTTGGACATATGAGGTTTACACCCGACCGAGACAGATATAGCATTGCTGTTGGGGCAGAAACCTCGTATCTCGATAAATAGTAGTATAGTAATATTTCGTAAATGAATGCCCTGTGTTGTATGTATGATGATACAAGAGTGTCGCACAAAAATAGTGAAATTAGCAGATCTTTGTAGATATGCTGTTGTTGCTATTTAGGAGGGAAAAAAAGAAGAAAGAAAGTGAAAGGGGTTAAGTGTGTCTCATGCATTGAAGGAGGCATGAGCTCGGCTCTGGGCTCTCCCTAGGCTGGCAGAGGGAGTGTAGCGCCCAGGATTACTTAGACAATTGGCAATGGGTGAAAAAAATGGGGTTGCAAAATCATGGGATACAAATTTTAAAAAAGGGGGAAAAAGAGCTTAATACTATGTAATCAATTACTGCACTGGATGAATTGGAAGACAGGTTGTTTTTTTCCCCCATTTCCTGAAAAGGAACAGTGTTTGTAGTACCAGGTTTTCACCCGACAGAGACGGATATGATAGGCCGTCTCCATTAAAGGGCCAGCGTGGGGGCAGCTATATACACCAGGCTCCTCCCACTTACCTTTCACCCCCGGCGCATGTTTGTGTGATCCCACTGTCACTTTCACATTTAATTACATACACATGACACACATACAGCCCTCACCCTGTCATTAGTCTGTCTGGATCCTCCCACTCATCATCATGCACTGGCTTATGCTCCCTCTCTCTCTCTCTCTCTCTCTCTCTCGCTCTCTCTCTCTCTCTCTTGCTCTCTCTCGCTCTCTCTCTCTCACACACACACACACACACACACACACACACACACACACACACACACACACACACACACACACACACACACACACACACACAAACCCATGTGTGCAGAGGACAACCTGCCTACTGCAGACTTTTTACGTGTGTGTGTGTGTGTGTGTGTGTGTGTGCGTGCGTCCCTCTGTGTGCCTGGGATGTGGAGATTTGTATGGCATGTTAGTCACACCCTGTGTTATCAGCATCTCTGTGATGAGCATAAGCCTAGCCTGAGGGGACGGGGGGGGGACAGGGTTGGTGTCACAGATGGTACGGTGTCAGGGTCCCTGAGTGTGTGTATTCGGGGGGGGGGGGGAGTTGAAAGGATGGTGGGTGACTCTCCTCACCCCTTTCTTTCCCCCCTGTTACCTGCTACTCTGGCACTGCCAAGGTGCTCAGCCAGGACAGGACAGGACCCACCTCCCCCCATCCCCCCTAGCCAGCGACCCATGTCGGACCACCACCGCCCACCCCATCCCACTCTTTTTTTCTTTTTGTTGTTTAACCAGTCCCACCGAAATTTCTGCAATCGATGCTTCCCAGAAAACCCCCCTCAGCCCTATAATCCTGTTATGCTCTTCCTTCAGCAACCTGGAAGGGGACATAAGGGGCGGGATCCCAAAAAAAAAGTAAGGCAGCCAAGAGAGCCTCGCAGGGCCTGCCCCCGTCGCCTAGTGAAAGCTAGGCTTAACCGTGGCACAATAGGTGTGTAATTTCAGGTTTTTGTTAAGCCAAAATCCAATCACATACATGACTGCGGGATCACAGAGAAAACACAACGAGGGGGAGACGATGACGGTGGCCGTCGGAGGTGGAGGTATACACACCTTTACATCCCGCAAACCAGCTCCCGCTCGCAACGGAGACGACCGCCGCGGAGCCAGCTCTGTGGACCAGCAAACCAGCTACCGTTAGCCACTTGAACCCCAGCAGCAGCATCCGTATTGTGGGGAAAGCTTTCGCAGGCAATGTCGCATTTGCCACGTGTCGATCGGCTATTTTCCGACAAAAGCTTTCCCCACAATAACAGAAAACAGAAAATACACTAGCATAGAGCCCTGAGGGACTCCGGTCAACCATATAGGTGGTTATAGGTGAGATTAGCCGGTCTATCTCTTTGCTCTCCCCCAGGTCTGCACATGGGGGTGAGGATGGGTGGACACCTGACTCCCAGGTCTGTATACCTGATGGAGCTCAAGCTCAACTTATGTGTGTGCGAATAAAATAAACAAAAAACGAAACAAAAAGTTAACACATCCTTTAAAATGTTTTAAATACAGAGATAAATGATGAATGAATGGGGAGGAAAGAAGAGATCACACTACACAAATTCAGCAAAAGAATTGCCCACAGTTTTCTCCCTCTCTGTGAGTTGTTTTGTGTGTTGGGAGCTGTTGAAATAATGGTCTCCATTTTGACCCCATTCCAGGGTCTGAGAGTTAGCCTTTGAAGTTGTCTTCGAGCAAAGAAAGATAAATAAAACCTAAATGTATCTATCCGGGAAGCCCTAATGAACACAATACCTTAAAGCCTGGGTAATACTAATCCGTGCTTGCTCAACAACGCGGACAGACACCATCATTACCATCATCATAATTATTATTCATGTAAGGCAATTAATGTTTTGCTGGTACCTCTGTTGTGATGACTTGATTAGCATGGGTCTTAAGGCATGGAACGGACAGATGCTGTTAGCTATAGCCGCGAGAGCTTAGTGAGGCAGCGATATCTATTATTGATATGGTGGGAGCGCCGTCAGCCACCATGACGCCGTTTTCCCTCACCCCTGGCAACCTGGACAATCCTCCTGGAACCCCGGGACAGAGATTTACAACTTCCCCAATGGGTTTTATACGTGTTAATCTTCAAAGACACTGGGGTTTGTGGGGGCATAATGGACCTTAAGGAGGATCCGATTGATCACGGCCATGGCGGCTGCCCGGTGGCGGGTATTTAGTAAACTTTATAACTTTAAGAATGTGAGCACGACTCAGCGTGATTAGCCAGTGGTGTAAAGTAACTACGTACATTTACTCAAGTACTGTACTTAAGTACAATTTAGAGGTATGTTTTACTAGTATTTCCAATTTTCTGTACTTTTGCTTCTACTCCATTATCTCAGAGGCAAATATTGTACTTTTACTCCGCTACAATTATTTGAAAACTTTAGTTACTTTGTAGATTTTGATTAGTATTACAAAACATACATTAACCACTTCAACCCTATATACATTTCGGCCATTTGAAAATAGCAAATAGAAATAGAAATCCTTTGAAAAAAGCAGATCTACAAGCTTTTTTCAAAGGATTTCTATACATTTTATACATTTGAAAACTTGTGAAATGGGACACTCTGCATAATGAGTACTGTCTACTTTTGGTACTTTAAGTACATTTTGATACCAATACTTTTGTACTTTTACTCAAGTAAATTTTGAATTCCGTACTTTTACTACAGTATTTCTACATTGCAGTATTGACACTTTTACTTGTGTGAGTAAAATGTGAGTAAATGTTGGTACTCGACTGAAAACAGCGACTCAAAAGAGTTCATATGGGTAAAAAGATCACCTGCACTCACAAATGTCTTTCGATAGGCACGGGCAGCACGTGCTGCCGTGCCTATCGAAATAAAGAGTACCTAAAAGACATTTTGTGAGTTGCCGGTGATCTTTTGGCGTGTATTTAGTAAACCTGTCATGTGAACTGTCCTGTCCCCGCTCTGGACCAGTGACCCTAATACTTTGAGTATAAAGTCAAACAAACTAAAGGCCTCTCCCTTTCATCTTCTGTTACAGTGGCTGTGTCCATGGGAAGGTGGAAAAAAGAAAAGAGCTGGGGGGATTGCTTTCTCCACATTGTCTCTTGTGGGGAGTTGTTTTTCAAAGAAAAGAATAGTGTGCTTAACTTCATCCTCATACATTTGAAGTGAATATTCATGCGAGGAGGAGAGGAGAAACAGAGAGAAACCCCATCAAATGCATTTAACCATGCGGGCTGAACAAAGTGGACCGCCGGTGCTAAATGCCTTGGAAAGCGGACCGGGCCCCGGCCAGCCGGCCCTGGCACGGTTTAGACGGCTCCTTTTCGAAATAAGAAGTGAAACAAATGCAAGATAAACAACCCCATCGACCTGTTTTCATTTAACATACTTTTTTTGTGTGTGTGGCCGTTTATATCTGATTTTCTTAGCGCTGAAAAAAGAGAGTCTCTGATCTTGAAACGTTTAAGACGTGGAAAAAAACGGGGGGAATGGGCAGTGCTCTCAGGCCCTATAAGAACGAAAACAGCAGCCCTTCCATTAAATAACGG
>NC_139962.1:50584687-50586888 GCF_963454915.1 Gymnoscopelus microlampas
CTCGGGGGAGGGAGGGCGGGGGGGGGAAGCAGGGGCTGGTTCGGCCTGGTTCGCAGTGTCTTCATGGCTTGACAAGCTCCACCTCCGCAGACATACATACCATCTGCGGTTTCCGGACCGTTCATGCCTTCGTGGTGACAATCTAAG
The DNA here is from genome assembly GCF_963454915.1 of Gymnoscopelus microlampas. Lineage (NCBI taxonomy): Eukaryota > Metazoa > Chordata > Actinopteri > Myctophiformes > Myctophidae > Gymnoscopelus > Gymnoscopelus microlampas. The sequence continues at coordinate 50,584,835 of NC_139962.1, forward strand.
GGTCGACCTCTCTCCCTCGCCGCCCTCGTGTCACTTTCATGGCGGCGGGTCTTCGTCACGGTCTCGCTCGCACGCCCACCCTCGGCGCAACCTGCCGCCATGATGTCACGCGCTGACCGCACACGACAAATACGGCGTGTCTGTATTGTATACCAAAGGAAGCATGAAGCGATTGTATAAGCCCACCACGGCCACCACCCAATGCCACCACCTGTTGTGTGTGACTCCAACATTGCCAGACAGGCCCATTACCCCGCCCCGCCCGCCCACCCAAACCACCAACAATCATCACAGGCAGCTTACTGGGTTATTATAGCACAACCCTAACACATTTGCACTGACGGCGAGATATCCCGGCGGGTATGACTCTTCATCTGCCTTCTTGATGTTTGTTTCCTCTCAACCCATTTCATCCCTCAGGTTTGCTGAGACAAGCTCTCTTTATTTAGGGCAGGTAATAATTAGAACAGGCAGCCCGTTTGATTCCAGCCTTGATAACAGCTTCAGAACGCTGTCAGAGAGTGTAAACAACGCCGCTGACACTAGTTGGGCTCCTTTCATTCCCATCATTTGTTCACGTCTCTTATTTCTTTTTCTTTTTTTGCTCTTTTTCTTTTTTGAAAAATCAGGTTGTCGTAGTGTTTCTGTCTGTATTTACGTTTGCATCGGTGTATGTGTTTGTGTCCTTATGTGTATTTCTGTGTATATTTAAATGTGTGTGTGTGTGTGTGCGTGTGCGTGTGCGTGTGCGTGTGCGTTGTGTGTTGTGTAGAGGCAGGTCTTTTTGATCTTGGTGGGGAGACGTGAGTTGCCCTGGGCTGTGAGTCTCATTAGGTATGTACTCCGTTGAATGTGAGAGTATTTGTTCAACCACATGACAAGAATGCCTCTCTGCAGCAACAGATGTGCTGTAATTAGAGAGGGCTTAAGTTGTCTTAGACTGGTGCGAAAAGTCATCGCCAGCTGAGAAGTTTACAACCGTGCCTTACAACTCACCCTCCCCACATGCACACACACACGCACGCGCACGAGCGCGCGCGCTCACACACACACACACACACACACACACACACACACACACACACACACACACACACACACACACACACACACACACACACACACACACACACACACACACACACACTCTCAAACACACATAGATGCACAGACAGACGCACATGCGCATATAAACACTGTACACACGCGCGCAAACACAAACACTTGTGCACACAAGCACACACACACACACACACACACACACATTCTGTGTACATGTACTCAGGCACAGACGTATAACTCACAGAGCTCCACAAACAAACATTCATCTGACACAGGAATGGAATGTGCAAAGAATGCGTATGGATCCAGACACACTGAACCACGTATGCTTTTATCACCTACCTGTCTCTGAACTGCACTTACACTCATTTTTCAAACAAATACAGTAGGATACACATACAGTCAATAGCAAAGATAGAGAAATACTTTTCAGACATTGATTTGACAGGCACTATGCCCCAAATAGGAAACGCCATGTTATATCAGACTCATGGGACTCATTTAACAAACAACGTAAGAGCAAACCTGTATTATAAGTTGTTATAACTTCCATAGTGTGTGGTAGCACTGAACAGAACTCATTTCCCAGCCTCTTCCCCCTTTCTTCCAACTGGGAAAGCAGTGAACTCTGAACTCTGGACTTTTGGGCCCTTAAAAGAACTGAAAAGGCCTATGTTTATTATTCATGTTTATTTATGTTGCTTATAATGTTGGCAATACAATATCTATTTCACATGAACCCTATAGCGTCCCTATTCTGGCTTATGTCATAATAGGCGAGCATTTGGTGAAAATAGCTAAAAAAGCAAAGCAGCACGTTTTGTCGATGCGCTATTTTTGATGCTTTTGTGTGACGCTGTAGTATGATCAAGTAGGGCATTAATTGACAAAAAAAAGAAAAATATGGAGATAAGAGGTTTCTGCCCAACAGCAACGATATACAGTAGGGTGTATAGGTCTGTACTTTATTATTTAGATGCCGACGGTGTCTT
>NC_139962.1:50587088-50777088 GCF_963454915.1 Gymnoscopelus microlampas
ATTGCTCACAATAATCGCATCGCAGAGATTCACGTTTATCGTGACATTGCCCTCCGTCATACGCTAGGATGAATTAGCTTTTGTTGAGCTGAAAATTCTCTACCACTTAAACCCCTCTATACTTGATAAAACGGACCTGTAAGAGTGCATTTAGTACAATTATTTATTTCTACAATATTTATACTCTACACAAATCAATTCGCCAAAAATAGCAGATCTACAAGCTTGTAGATCGGCTATTTTCGGCGAACGTTCGCCCAAGAATAGGAATGCTGGGGGTTCAAGTGGTTAACAAAAGTGGTTTTATGCATATTTTGATTATCGCGATAATACCATAAATCGCAATAATCTTTGCCACAATAATCGTGACATGTAATATTCATATCGTCTCATCCCTAGTGATAACATGAAAATCACCCAAGCCTGGCCACAGGATTTAGTGTCAGTAGCAGTGGTAATACCAGGGTATGGCGCTCAGCTTGTGTTTCACTGTGTGCTCTCGGAGTGACAGGCATCGCTGCAGGGAGAGGCTCCATGCAGGCCTCTGCAACCTCATTTGTTTTTACATACCAAACTGTGATGGGCTTGGATAAGGGGATATGTACTGACGTAGTTAAGAGTGATTACTGGCTCAGTCAACAAGCCCCGTGGTCTGTGCGCGCATGTTGATCGGTGGAGGGGGGGAAGAGAGCAAGAGACAGAAGAGAGAGAGAGAGTGAGAGAGCGAATTGCACAGATTCCATCGAAGTGTCAGGTTGCCAGTTGTATTCCTGGGATTTTATCCCTACCCCAACTCAATAAATAGTAAATCTATTTCCAAACGCTGGAGCGTTGTGTATTGTCTGCGCGGCCCAATGGAGGCTGACCTTTAAGTCAACTATTTAGCGAATCAACATTATCATTCCGGGCTCCTCTTGCCGGCTGAAACACTAGCCCCTCTCAGGGCTGAGGCATTCTGGGATGTTTCCAGTCTGGCCCCACCAGCGAAGGCTCGTCGGGGACTGCTGGAGCCAGCGCAGCCGATCTCTGTACCCTTCTGTGTGTTGCATTACAAAAAGAGCACATTTGGCCCCGCTAATCGGCTGTAATGCTATTGCCATCGATAAAGTGTGCGAACATCATTCTTGAGAGATCTTCCTCAAGTCATTTAGCCCCTGCTAATTGACTTTTAAAGTAGTCTGGGCCAAAGAGTGATACTGCAGACCAGGTGGGCTGGAGAGAGAGAGAGAGAGAGAGAGAGAGAGAGAGAGAGAGAGAGAGAGAGAGAGAGAGAGAGAGAGAGAGAGAGAGAGAGAGAGTGACGAGAGAGAGAGAGAGAGAGAGAGAGAGAGAGAGAGAGAGAGAGAGAGAGAGAGAGAGAGAGAGAGAGAGAGAGAGAGAGAGAGAGAGAGAGAGAGAGAGAGAGAGAGAGAGAGAGAGAGAGAGAGAGAGAGAGCACTAGTGTTAATGAGAGTTGGAGACAGACATCCTCCAGCTCCCCAAAAGTAGACACACAGAGACACACACACACACACACACACAAGCGCAGATAAAGCAGAAATCTCCCTCTCCTGAGCCGAGGAGGAGGCGGCATATTGATTTTGTCTTAGATGAGGTCTCTGAAACCTCATTTACTGGCGTTGTCATCATGGTGGAACACCGCTGTCTGACAAGCAGCACTCCCCCCCCAACCCCCCCATATATCTATCTATCCCGACGGCGGCCATATTGGAAACTTGCAAGGGATGCTAATGCGTGTGACCATTAGCGTCACAGTGTTCCAGTAACATTGTTGACACAGCGCTGGCATGATAAGATGTATGAGGCCAGATAGTGTTGCTGCTGACTGAACCATTGTGCCGTTTAAATGAAGGCCTTACGTGTTTAGTAAAGCGCCAATCCCTGCTTATTATGTTTCACCGTGGAACAGAGGAAGAGCTGCCATGTTGGCACGCGAGGCACGGGGTGAAACATGGCACTCCTTCGCCCCAGAGCACTGTTGGCATCCCGTGATACCCCGCGTTTGCGCCGTCCAAGATTCCAGCCTTACTTAAACTGACAATCTTCAATAATTAACTATTGTATTATTTACCGTTCAGTGATTGCCCAAACAAATACACTATGATTTCAAGGTTAATTACCAGTGGGAAAAAGTAACCAAATGTTTTACTTAAGTAAAAGTATCAATACTGCAATGTAGAAGTACTCTGTTACAAGTAAAAGTCCAGAATTCAAAATTTACTTAAGTAAAAGTACAAAAGTATTGGTATCAAAAATGTACTTAAAGTACCAAAAGGAAAAGTATTAAAATGTTTGAAAATAGCCGATCACAACGCGTCGCGATCCGACACGTTGTGAGCTTGTAGATCGGCTATTTTCAAATAGCCTAGGTTTAAAATAGGGCTAATAGTAACTAAGTAAATGTACTTAGTTACTTTCCACCACTGTAATTACATACAGCACATACTGTACACAGTGCAGTGTATGCACCACAACAAGGAATCATTTTGTTTATGTTTGTTTTCATCTGAGCAAGACTGACACTAACACATGATACATTATGCTAGTGTAAGCTCTAGCTTGGCAGAGCAGCACCTCCCTGCTTTTCAAACAGAAAACAAAGCTTGATTGACAACAAAGCAGGTGAAGTGAACCTGCCCCGACCGACATCGCATTGCTAGTAGTACCTCACAGTGCATGCCCTCCTTTAAACACACACACACACACACGCACGCACACGCACACGCACACGCACGCACACGTTAACACACACACACACACACACACACACACACACACACACACACAACACACACACACACACACACACACACACACACACACACACACACCCCCCCGCAGCCAGGGGGCAAGGATTTTTATGTATGCACAAATGGCAGTAGGGATTTTGTCTTTCATTAAACAGGAGGGGTGGGGGGGGAAGAGAAATTATGCACAAAGACGTGATTCTACGTAATTAAACTAATTAAAGAACAGCATTAATAAAATATCAGTGAAGCCAGCTGTTTACAGTGCCGTGATGGGGCCTGGGGACGTTGCGAGGATAGAGAGCGATGGGGGAGACAGACAGACAGACAGACATAGAGAGAAAGAGAGAGAGAGTGTTTTAATATGTGCTTTTAAAGACTTCCCTGTGGTGTGGGGCCCTTCCCCAGAGACAGGGGGCCCCTATGCCGTGGAGTCCCCGTGGAGAAAACAACAGTAATATCAACAACAGCCTCAAACAACTGAAATACTCCATTATGGAGAGAGAAACTGTTTCATTTCTCCTCCAGATATGTGTCTTTAACGCCATATGAAAATGGTGTACAAAGACAATGTTGAGAAAGCAGTACAGTACACCATTGGTGCTGCTACTTCTACAATTACTATTACTACTACTATTACTATTACTATTAATATTACTACTACTATTACTACTACTATTAATATTACTACTACTACTACTATTACTACTACTATTATTACTATTATGATTACTTATGCTACACCCTGGACTCACGCCAAAGCGTCAGCATTTGTCCAAACTATGAAATATGGTAATATTTGAAGTCAAAAGGCAATTTAGATGTCCGCAGGTGACATCTCAGGCAAACTCATCAGAATTCAACATTTATCAATATATCAATATTTGATGAAGGTGGACCGTGTGGACAGTGTGGAATCGATGTAGTGCGCCTGAAACCAGCAGATTTGACTTTAAACTAACCTTAACCATAATCCAGACTCTTACCCTAAACGTAATCACACCAACAGCCTAACCATAACCATAACCAAAACCAAATAATGTTGACAGTGTTATTATTAATACTGGTGGGTGTAATACAATTATATTTTGGCTTCAAATACTGACGCATTTGTGTTGGACGAGTGTCAAACTCTGACGTCTTCTGGCATGAATGAACTCATGTTGCCTGCTGCTACTACTGTTGCTGCTATACTATATGACCGTACAAATGAGTGTGTCTGAAATAACATACTCATTCACTACTCCCTACTCTCTATAGAGCATCGCAGTTGCGCAGAATCCGGGTGCCGGAAGTAAATACTCAATGCATTTTTCCCATTGACTTTTCCAAAAATATTTATATCAATGAATTTAAGCCTAGAATCAAGCCATCCAGGATTCTGGTGAATCATGACCATAAAACCTTTTTTTCTGTGATTTTAAATTTTTTATATTTAATGATATGATATACTATGTTTAATAAATACCCTTTGTTTTGCCGTTTTCAAAAAAGTTTTTTTCACAGAATCAAACGTTTTATGGTCATGATTCACCAGGATCCTGGATAGCTTGATTCTAGGCTTAAATTAATTTATATAAATATTTTCGGAAAAGTCAATGGGAAAAATGCATTGAGTATTTACTTCCGGCAACTGGAAGTGGGCGGGAACTGCGACGCTCTATACAGGGACTATATAGGGTAGGTGATCTCGCCTAGGGTGCCGGGAAGGCCAGAAATGTCACTCTGTGTACAGTGGTAACATTTCTTTTGGGTTGGGTGATTGGGTTGATAGGATATAATAATCTTCTAATAATTATTCACTATGCCACTACAAAATGACAAATTAGAGTATGTAGGTAGTGATTTCAGACACAGCCCATAACTACTGTTGCTACTACTACTACTACCACTACTACTACTACTACTACCACTACTACTACTACAACAACAACTACTTGTGCTAACACTAATATAGCACGCACAAGTAATAATGAATGAATGGTCTGTACACTTTTAACATTGTAGGTTGACTATGCTTAGATGCCTATTTTAGATGTATTTTTTATTATAGTGTGTTTTTTTCTTATTTAATTTTTATGTCTCTATGAGAACTGCTGTAACTGCTGTATCCCCTCGGGTATGAATAAAGTACTACCTACCTACCTACTATTACTACTATTACTACACTTACCACTAACTAACACTGTTACTACAACTGATAATTACATGTGTATCTCTGGTTGTTGCAAACGGTGCTACTGAATCTGATGATGCATAATACATCCCAGAGCAATCTGGCAATATGGTATCATCAATCGATCAATTAAGATGATGATGATGATTACTATTGTTTAGTATTGATTTTTCATTAACACCCATAACTTTACAATGATTGCAGCTGTAGTGACTGTTGGCAGAGGGGGTTAGCTTGCTCTGTGAGCCCATGCAGGGCCCTCTCTCCTCTCCATCCAGATAAATCTTTTCCCCTGTCAGGCGGAGGGACTCTGCCTGCGGTTTTGTGTACACATGCTGTGTCCTGTCACTTATAATGGGGGCCCCCTCTTTCTGAGCCGATAAATGAGGGGACGTCTTTCGCGCCGATCGCCGACACGCTGATAAAGAGAGAGCTGCAGTGAAAGAGAAGCCCAATTAATAATGCATGGCTGTCTGACTGTCTGGCCCTCTCCAAGGACGGGCCCTGATGAAAAATGGAGGTCAGATGTCCTCCTCAAGTGGTCAGCGATGCCTCTGTGACTCCCCATGCACCCCAGTGTCCAGTGTCCAATCCCTACTCCCCGTGTCCTCGTCAGCCAAGGACGAGGTGTGCTTGATGATGAGACGTCCTTTGCATTATATATATATATATATATATATAGCGATTCTCAACCTGTAGGCCGGGGCCCACATGGTGAGCCGTGAGAATACTGCAAGTGGGACCCCCAAATAATTGGCAAAACCGTAAGATTTTAATAACATTAATATTTGAAAAAACAAATAATGTAAAAAAAAAAAAGAACTAGTTTGTTTTCATTGTGATACAGATAAAACAGGAACTTAATGTTAGTTCCAGTAATCCGAGCCAGAACACAAACAAATGCATGCCGAAAAGGCTGCCGTGTTAAGTGGTCAGATGGGTGGGCCGCAAACACTATGATTTTTCAAGTGGGCACTGATCCAGAAAAGGTTCAAAACCACTGATATATATATCGTTGCTGTCGGGCAGAATCCTTGTTCGTCCAAAAAACGTTACTTTTCAGGAAATGGGGGGACAAAATGGAGCCTGTGTTCCAATGGATCCCATGTAGTAATTGTTTAGTCACAAGCTCTTTGTTAATACTTTTCATTGGTTCAATATAAAACCCACAAAACAGATTGTTAATTTGAGCATGTCATTATATAGGCATGGCTGTCAGCTTGAAGATCAGCTGTTTCTGTTACCTTTGCGTGCCACTGCCATACGACAAAGTATAAAATAGGGGAAATAAACTCGTTCAAATATACTGTTGCAGTGTTGATTTTGTCGACTAAAACTATGACGTATGAATGTTCGTTGACTACCTTTTTTCACTGACGAAAACTAGATAAAAACAAAATACAAACTAAGCTATGATGAACTATGGCTAAATATACTGACAAATAAAAACTAGACTAAAATTTTAGGGAGGGACGAGTGGAGGAGAGATCCAGTAGTACTAAAACATCAGTCATCATTGGTCCGCGTGGGTGTCACAGACAGAAAATAGCTGATCTACAAGCTCACAACGCATTGCGCTGCGACGCGTTGTGAGCTTGTAGATCGGCTATTTTCAGCATGCAGTTAAACGAAAATCAGCCATTTCGATGGCATCACGGCCCGCCAAAAAATGTTAGTCGACTAAATCAACTGTAGATTTAGTCGACTAAAATCGTATAAGTCAACTAAAAGTAGACTAAAAGTAAAACATTTCAGGTGACTAAAATATGACTAAAACTAAAAACTATGACTAAAACTAAACAGAACTTTATTCAAAAGACTATGACTAACTACTATATCAAAATGTGCTGTTAAAATCAACACTGGTCTGTTGTGCTAAGCTCTCCAGTGTGCTCATGAAAACAAGTCATCTTTTTTTTTTTTACGTCCCACCTGTCATCAACAACAAGGAAATATGGGAAATGAGATTTTAATGGATTGACGGTCGGCACAACAGACGAATCTCTCACACACGTTTCGGGCGATGAGGACGGCTGCCTCTGAGAATGTGAAACATAAAGGTCACATACTGTCGGCCATTAACTCTTTGAATGTGTGTGCTGTAGCCATTTGTCACACTTTAATGTGTGATGATGCATCGCTACGTGTGGATGGCATACATGCAAATGCTGTGTATATATATATCGCCGCCGTCAGGTGGAAAAACCTCATATGTCCAAAACTGTTAATTTCTGGATATAGAAAACAATGTTTCAAAAAATGTTTCCATTTTTTTCTCAAAAATAGCACATCTACAAGCTCACGATACGCAAATAACATGAAAAAAAGACAGATACAAGGTTTCTGCCATATACATATATATCTATATATAATATATATTCCTGTTTGGTCTCCACACTCTCCCAGTGTCGTGCTGTCAGCGTGTGTGACGGATGGCTGCGGGGCTGACCTCTCTTAAGAGCGGTCAGTGGCGAGGGCCTGCCTGTGACCCCGGGCCACTTAACCACATTAATCACAAGCCTCTCCTCCCGTGGTGCTTTTATCAGCCTTGCTGAAAGCTACTGTCCAGTCCCCTTCCACCCACCTCCACCCACTCCTCTCCTCTGGACGTTAGTCATTCATAAAGCTCTCATCAACTCCAGGCCACAGGTATCAGTCCATCACAACACATTTATCAGGGGCCTGCTCTTATCACAAGAGGGGGGGGATATGGAAATGGGATCCCTGCCACTGATAAGGAGGAGGGCCTGGATTATCCCCCCCCCTGCTCTCTCCTTCATCAGATAGCTATGGAGAAATGGCAACAGTCCGGAACATTCCCCCATTGTTTTGTGTCGGTGCTGATAGGAGATGGAGGGGAGAGGGGGGGGGGGCATATGCAGACGAGCAGGAGAGGTGTGTGTGTGTGTGTGGGGGGGGGGGGGGGGTCTGTGTGTGCGTACATTCCTTGTTATTCCACGAATGTGCATATTAGTGTATGTCTACATGTGTGTGGATGTAGCGCATGGGTGTGTGTGCAACCCCATGCACGTAATGTCCGTATCAATGTGCGTGTGTGTGTGTGTGTGTGTGTGTGTGTGTGTGTGTGTGTGTGTGTGTGTGTGTGTGTGTGTGTGTGTGTGTGTGTGTGTGTGTGTGTGTGTGTGTGTGTGTGTGTGTGTGTGTGTGTGTGTGTCTCCCTCCTGGCTGTATTAATTAGTCTGTGTGTTGTGTGTTGAAGGATGAAGACGAGGCATGTGTACTAATGTGACCTGCAGGGTTAGAGGGTCCCGTGAGTGACCAGGTCAACGCTCAGGGTCGTGCAGAGTGACCAATGTGTATGTGTGTGTGTGTGTGTGTGTGTGTGTGTTGAGTGGTTGGAGTAGGGTCAGTATGAGGCCAGGTGATCACGATCACCTGGCCTCGCACCTCACTTCTACCCCTCGCTCTAACACGCTCGTACACACACACACACACACACACACACACACACACACACACACACACACACACACACACACACACACACACACGCATATTCAGGCAGGATTCATAAAGTACACTCATACTGTACAGACAAATTCATAGAGAGCGATTCAACCACTCATATGTAAACAGAGAGAACATACAGTATATTGTACATGTTCATGAAGCATTTATAAACGCATACACGCACACATAGGCCTACTCTGCGCGCACACACACACACACACACACACACACACACACACACACACACACACACACACACACACACACACACACACACACACACACACACACACACACACACACACACACACACAGGCACACACGGAGCACGCTCTCTCCTCAACATGTGTTCGAACTAAAATAGGCCATGGCTAATTAGGGCCTTGTTACCTGAGCAGTTTCTTCAAAGCCCGCCGCCCCCGTGCTAATCTGAGGCTACGCTTCATTATGGATTCTTCAAAGTCCCACCCAGCTGTCAAGTGATGATGTTGTGGAGAGGGCCGTCATTAGCACGGCTAGCACGCCAGGTACAAAGCCCGCTCTGTTGTTCTGCGTTGCACCGCCTTGACTCACACTTACACGTGCGTGCACATACAGTACACACACACACACACACACACACACACACACACACACACACACACACACACACACACACACACACACACACACACACACACACACACACACACACACACACACACACACACACATGTTTAGAGTGTACCCAGCCTGATGCACACTCACACACACACACACACACACACACACACGCAAACACACAGGTGTGCATGCACACGCACACGCACACACGCGCAGATGCATACCTGCAGGCCCTGACCCATGCCTACATATCTGCATGTGCTAATACATAAATATACAAGTATATGCATAGATACATCTATACACATGCAAGCACACGCTGCCCCGAGAAGAGTTTGGCTGCTGGTCTGTGCCTTCTGATGCGGTCAGGTGTGTTGGCTGGGACACACATCCTCACAAAGGATTATTGACACGACTAGGAGGGTTCCTGTGAAATCCCTGCCACTAAAGAGAGGCACCGCCGCTCCTTATCTTATCAGCCGGCGTTATTAGCAGTGATCAGCGAAACTATCAAAAGAACGTTAGTGGACAAAGGAGGGCCCTGTCTGACGGCCAGCATTAAAGCCAGGCCGCGGTTGGCTGCTACATGAAATATATGTCTTTAAGATACTGACACTTTGATAAGAGTCAACACTGAGGCAGAGCCTGTGTGATACCAGTGGTTGAAAGTAACTAAGTACATGTACTCAAGTGCTGTACTTGAGCAGGTTTTGAGGTATTATTATTTTTACTTTACTGGGGTATTTCCAATTTTCTGTACTTTTAATTCTACTCCACTAGAACTCAGAGGCAAATATTGTTATTTTACTCCAGCGCAATTATTTAAAAACTTACTAGTTACTTTGTAGATTTTTATCATTATTACAAACATACATTCACCACTTCAGCCCCTATATACTTTGGCAATTCAAAAGTTGCAGATCTGCAAGCTCAAGATTTCTATCCATTTTTTATACTTGCCATGCCAACACGTTTGTACTTTTTTACTCAAGTGAATTGTGAATACCGGCATTTTACTAGTAACAGTATTTCTACATTGTGGTACTGATACTTTTACTTTAATTTAAAAAAAAATCGAGCACTTCTTCCACCAATGGTTGACACACTGTAGCTGAGAATGAAGTGACTCCACTCCGCCCTGCATGGGCCAGAGTCAACAAGAGCTACTACGTGTCATGATGGAACACATGCCGCTCATGTTACACACAACTTATGCGCTGTCATTACACTCAGTGTGGTGGAAGAAGTTAAAGTCCGGTATTCAAACATTTACTAGAGTAAAAGTACAAAAGTATTGGCATCAAATATACTTAAAGTACAAAAAGTAAAAGTTTTCAAAATATATGCAAATATTTTGAAAATAGCGACTGTGACTCCATGCCATGCATCCATTTTATAAACAAGAACAAATGAAGAAAAGAAAAGAAAAAACGTAAAGTAGCCTACATCAAAGGACTTCAGTGAAGTGCTATTTCTTTATGCCGTGCCATGATGTGTTTTCACAATGTGGTGTCACATTATTGTGGTGTAATTTTGTTAAGTAGCAGTAGTATTTTTGGCCTGACCGCAACAGTGGGGCCAGCCCTGTATAACGCCAATGTCTCTGAATGAATCATCACGGAGTGATGAAGTTATAACATTGGTCAGCCGGTTGGCCTAAGAACAAACTTAGACAATCATAGAGAAATTGTCCCTCCAGGCTATGGGATGTACTGTAGTCTTAGTTAATAAACAAACTTTTCTTGTCATTTGATGTCTGTATGAGACGTACCACCCTGTTTCAAATTCATATCATTTATACATTTCCAGAGCTGCCAACTCTCTCCCCAAGTAGGCTACTAAATGGATGAGAAAAATGTTCTAAGCCATCAGGTGCCCAGTTTAGGAAAAGGAAAGAAGAAAACATGAGAGAAACACAAAATATAGCTGCATTGCAGCTCCGGTATTTTAATGAGTATTACGCATGTAATGAAATTGGATATGTTGGTATGTTTCGTAGCCTATGTTCCTACTGTATGTTACTTCCTATACTATTACATGACAATATTCTGTTTTCTGTCCAACTGTCCTGTTTGTTTACATAAACTATCAAATGATTAATAAATAGATAGACAGGTAAAAACAAACTGAAAAATATCTACCAAGAGCTGTTATAAACCATTATAAAATGTTAAATGATTTGACCAATGACCATGCTGGAGCGTTCCAACATGAGACAGATTGTTAATATACACATCATTATGATGAAATTGTGAAATGATATACAGTGTTATCATAGTTTTACAGTTTCATCATGATAATGTGTGTAACCTGCAGTAGCACTATTACCATCTAACTAGCACATTATTGAGTCGGTTAACTTTCTTTGAGGTGACATCATAAATGTTTTGATTAAAATGGTAGCACAGTAAGGGAAACTAACAACAACTTAAGCTAACTTAACTTGGACTCTTTTCAAGTCAAATGTTTGCCCAACCATTTAGAGTAGTTTTCAAAGTGCAGGGTCCGTGGACCCCATGGGTCCTTACTATAAACAAATAATAACATTGTTCAGTGACTGTAATGTCATAAATGTTAGTCATTTATTATGGGTAGTAAAAGCAGATGGATTTATTTATATTGGATTATGAAGTTTGTACTTGGTTTGAGAACTCTGACACTGTGTCAGAAAATGTGTTAGGGTTAGAGACAAAAGCTTACTTTGACAAACTTTACTATCCACGTCTAATATTATATCATATCCGCTTCCTCTTCAGTCTCAAGAACAAGTATTACATAATTGTCTCTATTGGGGCTGTATTCATACTAGTATAATCCATTTGCCAGAGAATATGACATGCTTGCATAATGCATAATATAGAAAATGATGTAATGCTTGTTCTTGAGAATGAAGAGAAAGCAGAGATGATATGTAACAGATATGAATAGAAGTAGATCGCTTTTGTAAAAGTATAGCTATTGTCTAACCCTAACCTATTTCCTGACACACTGTCACAGTTCTCAAACTAAGTTCATAGTTAATATGAAATAAATCCATAATATGAATGAACCCATCAATTCATCAATATTTGTACATTTGGGGAGAAGTACATTTCTTCCCATTGTACTTTGGATATTTATTTACTTCTGTTCTGTTGTGCTGTTATTTTTCTTTGTTTATGGTCAGTCCTGTCTGTTTTTGTTGTCACTGTCTCATAAAAGGGAAAAACAAGCATGGTGCTATGTTAACTATGACATTTAGCGTGTGTTTCTCTGTACCACTCATGTCTCACCATTGCAAAAGTGATTTAAAATAAATACATTTTTAAAGTTGTGAACATTAGTAGGCAGTGGCGCGGGAAGGGGTGGGGGGTTGTAGATTTATTTATTTTTGTAAATAAAATAAAAACATATATGTTTTAAAGTGTGTATACACACATATTAAAACAATGATGTATTTAACTTTGCGGAATAAAATATTTGTTGAAAAAGGTGAAAAAAAGGTGCTTCGTCCCCCGCCCAGCCCAGCCCCCCTTGGAATAAATGACTTCCAGTGCCACTGACTGTAGGTGAGGGAGTCCCCAGTAGTTTAAAATCACAACACCGTAATTTAAATGACTCAGAATTATTATAAAACAAAAACATTTGTGACTATTCTTATGTTTCAATATCACCACCACTATAGATCTATTTCTCATGTACAATTATGATATCTATTTTTTTATTAATTAAAGTAAAAGAAAATTCCATATCATTGTCTCTAGGACACAATCATTTGATATGTGGGTCCATGGCCTGATGAAAGTCAATTTAGGTGTTCATAACATAAAAATGTTGAATGTTGTGGTCGTTGGTCACCAGGTCAGCCTCGGGAGGCCAAAAACTGTTTCATTTCCATTTTTTTATGGTTTGGGTAAGGATTCAAACTTATTAAACTGGGGAAATTGCTTTCGATAATCATGTTTTTCTTTTTATTTTATTTTTTATTTTTTTTACCACAAACAGGCCACAAAGAAATTTAGGCGCTCCGGTCATGACGTCAAGTCTCACTCCAAGGCTTATTTTTTTCCCCATTTTTTAAAAGATATTTTTTGGGCCTTTTCTGCCTTTATTGATAGATACAGGAGTAGACTGACAGGAAATGGGGAGAGAGAGATGGGGAGTGACACGCAGCAAAGGTCGTCGGGATCGGGATTCGAACCTGGGACACGCTGTCAGGCTGCAAGAGTTTTCTGAAGAATTGGCAGCTGTGCATTCCCACCATGGCACTGCCTGCTAAAAGCATAGTATACTACTAGAGCAGTGGTTCCCAAACCTTTCTGGATCAGAGAATGTTCATTTTAATGATCAATCAATCGATTGTGTTCTGGCTCGGATCAAGGAACTCCTGTTTATCGCCGTCACAATGCAAATACATTTTTCAAGGTTTTAAAGAAAAAAATACCATGCCATTCTTTTTATATTTATATATTTTTTTAATGTTATGTTATAATTGCCAATTATTTGGGGTCCCACTTGCAATATCATTACAGCCCACCAGTGGGCCCCGGCCCGCAGGTTGGGAATACTCCTCCTGGCACACTGCAACAGTTGGGCACTCAGGTGCCAAGCTCAAGGGCTCGTCAGGAGTATAGCTGAGGGGAGGTTGTGGAGAAAGTGTCAAGTACACATGCATCTGGTCCTGGGATTTGATCTGGTAACTTGCTGTTCGTCGGCCCGCTTCCTTAACCTTTAGGCTCGCCCCAACCCAGATTAGCCTTGTGCCATGGATACTAGGGGCATAATAATAGAATCTGACCTCCCTGACTCCTCAGACAGCTTGCTGTGTGTGTGTGTGTGTGTGTGTGTGTGTGTGTGTGTGTGTGTGTGTGTGTGTGTGTGTGTGTGTGTGTGTGTGTGTGTGTGTGTGTGTGTGTGTGTGTGTGTGTGTGTGTGTGTGTGTGTGTGTGTGTGTGTGTGTGTGTGTGCGCGTGCGTGCGTGCGTGCGTGCGTGCGTGTGCCTGCATCCATGTACGCAAGGAGCTAAACAGATTTTAATTGCTCCTCCGAATAGCTTCGGTAGTGATAGCTAAGTATGTGCCGATGGTTCTCCAGCGTAATCAAACAGGCTCATCTGAGAGTACTGGCATGTAAAGCAGACGCATGACACACGCACATACGTGCGCATATAGCCACACGCCAGTGCATGCTATGTCACATGTGCGCAGAAGGGGCGTGGGGTGATTGCATCTGGAGGCTAGCTCTCTGCACAATAAAGGGCATGTCCACACCAAGCGCAATAACTATAGCTATATAGTTTTAAAAATTGTTCAAAGTTAAGTGGATGGGAGAGTCAGTGATGAACAATATAAGTTATAGTCAGTTTTGCTGGTCCATGGCTCCATGTCTCTGCTTTTGATATCCATTTATTTTTTATCGCCAGTGAGTTTAATCTAGTTCTGGTCGAACTGAATTAAATCCATGCATTTCCTTTTGGGAAATGTGGACTGTCTGTGGACTGTCTGACTGATTTTTACGTTTGATGATATTAATTTAATGTTTAACACTCTCCATTTCTACACCCTCAGAGCTAAACCAACACACAGGATTCTACTGCCTACTCTCAATCCAAAGTCCACGCCTCTTGAATGACAAGCGCTGGTGTTGGCACGTCTCGTGCAGTTTGTTTTGTAGGGGACACCCCCTCCCCCACCCACCACCACCACACAAAAACTCAAAAACTATGAAATATAACTGGACAGACAATCCTCATTAAGCAGCTCACTGTCGCTGGCAGGCTCAGTGATTGGCAAGCTCGGTCGGTGAGCGTGCGCCACGCATGGTCTTTCACACATTTAGCGGGGTCCATATGCCGCCGAGAGGACATGCCACGGTGCCATGTGACCGCGCCTATGGAGCGCGGACCGTATCGCGCTCAAATCTCCATTTAATCACCGATCTCAAGTTACCCCCGCACTTAATAAACAGCAGATTAGTGTATTCTCTAACCGCCGCCGTCACATTTTCTTTCTCCCCCCCTCCGAGAGTTAGCGAGGGGGGCTGGGGGGGGGGGGGGGGGGGTGGCTGCATGGTCTCGTACTTGGCATAACCCGCCATGTTAAACGGGCGACGGGCAAGCCGTGTCATCTGTTCCCCATCTTCACTGGGTCAGTCGGCAGCCATTGTCGTTGGCAGCGGAACTCCCCCTGTGCCAGCCACACCCCCCTCCACCCCCCTCCACCCCCAACCCCGCCGCGCTGGAAAAGTGATCCTTGTAACCTTTTGTCCGGAATTCGGTCGGAGCCACATTTGGCGATATGCGCATTGTCCTCGCACATCGAGAAACAACAGGAAGGGAGGGAGGGGGGGGGGGGGGAGAGAGAGAGAGAGAGAGAGAGAGAGAGAGAGAGAGAGAGAGAGAGAGAGAGAGAGAGAGAGAGAGAGAGAGAGAGAGAGAGAGAGAGAGAGAGAGAGAGAGAGAGAGAGAGAGAGAGAGAGAGAGAGAGAGAGAGAGAGAACAGGAGCGAGCGAGAGAGCTCCACCAATGCATGCCGGGCTGCGCGGTTGAAATTAGCACGCCGGCCATGAATGACAATGGCAAGAGAGATGTAATATTGAAGGGTTACTTGGGTTACTCTGCCGAGTCTGTCTGTCACCTCTGTGCCTTCAGGGAGCTCTAATCAGCTCACCCTATAATTATGGGCCCCACAAAAGGTCCCTGTTAAGGTTCCTGTAAAATAAACCTGACGCTATTGAGAAGAAGAGAGGCCCCCTCCTTTTAATTAGGGCCATCCATCTTAACCTTGTCTCGCCGAGGTGAAGTGAAGGTAGCCCAGGTCAAGCTCTCAAAAACGCTCTCCACCCTATTGTCCCCACCCAGCCCCCCCCTCCTCCTCCACACCCCTCGCCCCGACCCTGACTGGAGAGGACAATGCAGGCGCTAGCTCGCTAGCTCGCCACCACAAGCCTTTTGTTGGCGATACTGGGCTGGCTCCTGCTAGGATTTGCTGCTGAATAGGGTTTTTTTTTTCTTCCTTTCTTTTTTTCCTCCCCAACAGTGATACAATACTCAAAAATGCACAATGGGAACCCAACACTGCACGCATCACTGTTTGTATGCCAAACGTGCGATGAGTGACTATAAAAAATTAAGTGTAACCTCAGATCATTTAACAGCTGTCGGGGGGGGGGGAGTGACGCAAGCGCTCTGGGTCCTCAACCAACAACTTGAGGCGTGTGGGAACGCTGTTTTTTTTTTGTTGGTGGATGTTTTCTGAAAGTGGTATCGGGGATTACACGCAGTGTGTTGTTTTTCTCTCACACCTAATCCCTCGCTCTGCTGTTTGATACACCTTGTGTGTGCGCAGCATGCCCTGTGTGTGTGTGTGTGTGTGTGTGTGTGTGTAGGCACGTGTGTCCGTGTCTGTCAGGCGTCTAATGTTTGTGTCCCTGCAGCACAGTGTGTTTCAAGGTGTCTGTGTCTGTGTATGCATGTGCACGTGCATGCATGCGTGCATGCACCTGCATGCATACATGTTTTGTGTGTGTGTGTGTGTGCGTGTGTGTGAGTGTGTGTGTGTGTGCGTGCGCGCGTGCACGTGTGTTTTTAGAGAAACTCCAGTCAAAGAGTCGCTGTGTGCATGAGAATGCACAGTTCTCCTGAGGGGACTCAACTCCCTCTGTGCATGTATGTGTGCATGCGTCATGTGTCTATGCGGATGGATGTGCATGTGCGTGCGCGTGAGGAGTGCATTCGTGCTATACTCTTTCATCGTCCCTCCGCAGCACCCCCACCCCCCAACGCTCCTCCTCCCTCCCCCCTCCCCCCTCCCCTCGGCGCTCTTTTTAAGGTGCTGCAGGGCTGCCACCCTGAGCTGACGGGTGCTGTCACCCTAACTGCGGCTGGAGGGTGCAATGAAAGCGGGGAACAGAGTGTGCAATGCGTACGCACGTGCACACGCAGGTGTGCACGTGTGTGCGCACACACACACACACACACACACACACACACACACACACACACACACACACACACACACACACACACACACACACACACACACACAGTGCATATACATACCCTCTCGGATGCACGTTCAAGCAAAATCACAGGCCTTCCTCCTGACACCCCATCCTCTCTCTCTCTCTCTCTCTCTCTCTCTCTCTCTCTCTCTCTCTCTCTCTCTCTCTCTCTCTCTCTCTCTCTCTCTCTCCTCCACCTGCTCCTGCCTCCACGTCTCAAACCTCCAGCGCCTGCGACCCACAGCGCCTAGCGTTGTGCTTTCATCTGGCTTGCCGAGGTGGCGTTTGGTCGTATATTATTCATGGGGCGGTGCGATCCGAGGCGCGCGGTTCTCGTGGCAGTAAGTAATAAGACGGCATATATACCAGGCTAGGGAAAGAGAGGTGGTGAACACACTCTATGGCAGAGAGAGAGAGAGAGAGAGAGAGAGAGAGAGAAAGATAGAGAGAGAGAGAGAGAGAGAGAGAGAGAGAGGGAGAGAGAGAGGGAGAGAGAGGGAGAGAGACGGAGAGGGATAGAGAGGCCTATCTCTAACAGAGGCTTGCGCAGCCCTCCTCATTTCGCGTACATATGGAGGGACGTAACGCGGGTTTGATTTATTCTGGATCAGACGATCAGGACGGACGCCTCAACAGGTGTTGTGGCACAGCTGCGACTGTTCCAGCAGGTTTCATATTTTGTCACGAGGCAGAGCTTGTGAATACGCTGCTCTTTCGGGTGGTGGTGGTGCATTTCATTTAAATACTACATTCTCCAATGACTGGGGTTCCCCAGGGCTCTACACTGGCCTTTGGTTCACCAGTATTTTCCTCATGGGGGGTCCGGGACCCCGAGTTACATTAAATGGAATGAACCATTGCAATTAGAACTGCAGACACACTCCCAATCTTCTGCCGTAATCTGAAGACTCACCTCTTCAGACTCCACCTCAGCCCGTAGCACTTGCCCTATCCTTGACGACCTTGCAGGCTTATGCAAAGGCTAAAATGTAACTTACATAGTATGTTATGTAGACAGAAGTCATTGTTGACCTGGCATCCTATAGTGTGCATAGTTTCAATGTACAGGCTGATGATAGGTTCTTGGTTTACGTATGTATTAGTTATTAATTATTAGATTACTGGTTTACTTATGTATTACTTTATTATTAGATTACCACTTCTATGCATTTGATATATTATCTTGTGTTGTCCTTGCTTGCTGTAAGTCACTCTGGATTGAGAGCGTCTGCTAAATGCCTATATTGTAAATTGTAAATTAAACACTTGAGATCAGCTATTTACAGTGTGAGTATTTGTGTAGAGGGAAAGAAAGAGCGTAGAGAGTACAGTGCCAAAGATGAAGTTTACTATTGGGAGGTTAGATGTCTGAAAATACACATTAACATGAATCCAACATCTTTATAGAAAAGATAATGTGTAAAGAAACAAACAAAACGTTAATTTACAGAACACTGATGACAGTGCTGTTTAACAAGGGTGCGAAGCTATTTGTGATGAAAAAGTTTAATCTGTAACACAATTGTATCCAATATACTGAATAGTGGTGTCCCCTCTCTCAGCTAAGGGGTCCTTGGCCTGAAAAACGTTGAAGACCCCAGACTACATTCATTTCTTTGTCCTACTCACAACGCATTAACTAGGCAACGCGTTGCAAGCTTGTATATCTGCTATTTTCACCGAATGTTAGCCCCATTATAGGGATGCTATGCTAGGGTTCACATGGCTTAGCTTGCGCTCTGTTTTCCTTTCTCCGCTACGGGTACCTCCTCCACTGGGGGAGTCCTTTGGCTCATTGCAGCATGTTGGCACGGCATCAAAACAGACCAGCCATCTTGTTTTCTCATACTCTGTCCACTGCTAAAGTAACCTACCGGAGATCCAATCCAATTACAACTTCAGCAAATGACGGGGCGAAAGGGACGTGAATTCCCCTCGGTGAAGTAAAGGTATTTGTTCCGCGGTGGACCAGGGTCAGAAAATTACTAACTGTCTCATCAAACAGATGCAGGAGCAAGACATTTGACCTCCCACAATGCCCCTCTGCTCTGCGGCAGGAGCAGGGTGGGAGGGCAGGGCAGAGAGCAGGACCAGCTGACCGGCCTCGGCCAATCAGGAGCCAGGCCCCGGTGTGCAATGTCTGGAGGCGACATGCGGTTAACCACCTGGCCCTACTGTTTGACCCGCTGGAGCGACAGCGTGTGTGTGTGTGTGTGTGTGTGTGTGTGTGTGTGTGTGTGTGTGTGTGTGTGTGTGTGTGTGTGTGTGTGTGTGTGTGTGTGTGTGTGTGTGTGTGTGTGTGTGTGTGTGTGTGTGTGTGTGTGTGTGTGTGTGCTAGCGTTCGAGTGAGTGTGTGTGTGCGTGCACCGGTGTGTGAGAGAGAGAGAGAGAGAGGGAGAGAGAGAGAGAGTGTGTGTGTGTGTGTGTGTGTCTAAGAGTGAGTGAGTGAGTGAGTGAGTGAGTGAGTGTGTCCGTGTGCGCACACGCGAGTGCGTGTGTGTGAGAGATTCCGTGCTGTGTGTGTGTGTGAGAGAGAGAGGGATTCTGTGCGTGCATGCGTGCGTGCGTGTGTAAGAAGGAAGCAGAGAGAGAGAGAGAGAGTCCAGTCTGTGTGTGCAGCCATGTGCTCATCAATGAGGGGGCATCACCAACACTTAACACAGCTTATTGATCCAGTGGGCCTGCAGGCCCTCCGGTGTGTGTGTCCATTTCCTATGGATTATTTCAAGTCTATTCTTATTGAGCGCTTCCTCCCCGGCCCACCACCACACCACAGCCCTGGTCTCTGCCTCCCCGCCGGGGGGATTTTCTTAAACACTCATTTGAAATTATAATCTCTGTGAGTAAATGTCATAATCGCCCCTAAGGCCAGCCACTGATTGGCCTGAGAGCAAGAGGTCCCCGAGGTCAATGACGCCGGTCAATACCCAGCCATTTGTGGTATATATGACCGGCACAGGGCGGTCACTCTCCAAACAAAACGGCAGAGTTCTTTCTCCTGGGCTTTATCGGCTCTAAGACAGTGGTTCTCAAACATTTTCAGGTCAGGGATCCCCACATTGTAAGTGTGTATTTTGGCCACAGACCCCCATCTGAAAAGATATCGTGCTCAGGGACTCCCGTACAAGATAAGTGTTTTTAAAATGTTTAAATGTTTGTTGATCGGCTATTTTCAAATAGTTGATGTTTGTGGTTTAATTGATCTTGAGGCTATATTAACACATTTGTAACCCCCTCAAGGACCCCCGGGGGTCCTCGGACCCCACTTATATTATAGAGGACAGAATTAATTAAATTCAATTGTTTGTTTGTGTGCTGTTCATGTGAATGAGAGAGACTGCAATTGCAAGTGTGTATATGGGTGCGCGCAGCTGTGCAACATGAGTATTTACATATCTGTGTGTGTGTGTGTGTGTGTGTGTGTGTGTGTGTGTGTGTGTGTGTGTGTGTGTGTGTGTGTGTGTGTGTGTGTGTGTGTGTGTGTGTGTGTGTGAGAGAGAGAGAGAGAGAGTGAATGAAGAGTGACGCAGTAGCTGACTGCTGATCAATGCCTCATAGGTTAGATCATTAGATCCAAAGTGACAGCGCTACAGAAGCACGGAGAGGCCTGTGTGTGTGTGTGTGTGTGTGTGTGTGTGTGTGTGTGTGTGTGTGTGTGTGTGTGTGTGTGTGTGTGTGTGTGTGTGTGTGTGTGTGTGTGTGTGTGTGTGTGTGTGTGTGTGTGTGTGTGTGTGTGTGTGTGTTTGAGGGAGGGAGGGGAGCTTAGATAAAGATTGGCATATTGCTATTGATCCACCTCCCCCAGGGCTTCTCCTGTTACCATGGTTATATTTGAGGGAGAGGGGTGTGAGACAAACAGACAGACAGACAGACAGACAGGGGGAGTAATGTAATCGTTATGAATCCACTGACATCAATCTGAATGATGATCACTGTGAATCTAATGGCCTACACCTTCGCTAGTGCACAATAACACTGGAGAGGGCCTACACCCATACACTAGTGCACAATAACACTGGAGAGGGCCTACACCCATACACTAGTACACAATAACACTGGAGATGGCCTACACCTAAGCTAGTACACAATAACACTGGAGAGGGCCTACACCTACGCTAGTACACAATAACACTGGAGAGGAGCCAGGTGCAATGCAAAAGGGTGGATTCAAATATTGAGCCATAGTCAACTTGTTTTAGAACCACTGTGAAGTACTTTTCGGCCTGGCATCCCTATTTTGAGCATATCACTATAGGACAGTTGGCTTGTAAGGCATTATAACACTTGTTATACATTTTTATCATCATTTTGACAACTTATAACAAGGTTTATGAAGTATCATATAAGTTAATAATGAATAACACACACGTGTAGTGGAACAGCACGTTATAACTATACGATAACTTAGTCAGTTATAAAGTATCTTTACTATAAGTTGTTATGCAAAATCATAAACATATACAACAAGTGTTATGAAGCCTTACCATGCAATCATGCATTATGATGCATTATAAATGTGATTATAATGCATTCTAGACCCAACCTGTAAAGGAAAACTTCATCCATTTCTTTATATAATTCTCACTAATGCTCATTATAATATGGTAAAAGTTTTGTCTGTTCACTCATGTGTCTCAGAGGAGGGCTGTGGACAGTTCAGGAACCTGCCTACCAGTGACATCATCGATGGGGAATCCAAGCTAATAGAAACGGCAGGCTTTCTATTCCTGTAAAGCTACCATGCTATAATGGAAGCCATCAAGAATCCAAATAAAACATTTAAAATTTTGTTTGAAAAAATAAATCTGCCTAACAATGATGTCACTGGTAGGCGGGTTTCAGGAGTGTCCACAGCACTCCTATGAGACACAGACCGAGTTGAAAGAAATGGTACCATTTTATCATAAACATTAGTGAGGACCAATTATATGAAGATAGGTTTAAATAGGTATATTAGCGTTACCTGGTAGTTATAATGTGCTGTTCCGCTGAGCTTATAATGCATTATGACCAGTACTCTTAATACTTCATAAACCTTGTTATAAGTTGTTTGCATCCGTCTCTCCTGGAGATGGAGGGGAAAGAAACTGCCACGCATTACAGTACGTCTAACCAGGGAACCTGCCCCCTGTCGGGTGATAAGAAGCAGCTTGCTAGCTCTCATGCATTGAAGGAGGCATGAGCTCGGCTCTAGGCTCTCCCTAGGCTGGCAGAGGGAGTGTAGCGCCCAGGATTATTAAGACAATTGGCACTTGCATGATTTAAACATTTATTATTAGTGTAATAATGCCTTAAAAGCGATATAATGCATTACATATGTGATTATAATGCATTATAGACCCGACATTAATATACACACATATATATATAGGGCTTTAGGTGGTTCATATTTTAAGGGCAGCAGTAGGCAAGTTGATGTACTACTACTGTACGGGGGTCCTTGGCCTTAAAAACGTTGAAGACCCCTGGAATAGAGGGTTTAAGTGGTTAGAATAGAGATAAAATAGCAGCAGATATAGAGTACTGTACTGACTTGGAATGTAATTGTATTGTACAGTACATACAATACATAATACACAGGTTAATTAAAGCCAGAAGCTGGCCATGATTTTTATATGAGTTTTATGGTCATGTCTGAGTAATTTACAGATTTTTATTGACTTCATTACTGAACATAAGCCCCCTGTAATAACTCTTATCATTTTTGCCAGAGATTTATGGCACATAATTCGGGCGCAGTAGGATCAGAGCAATTGCACACGCGATACACAAGTTACAGCAGATAACCATCTGTCATCCCACGGCAATTATCTTTCGGCCATATAACAAATTCCCGCACTCAGGCCCCTCTGAGTCAGTGCTTTTCAACGTGGAGGCAGCGGCTGCCAGGGAGGCCTCCAGGGGGCGCCAGGGGGTGCAAATTGTAAAAGGAGACTAAAAGGAAATAAAATAAAATAAATGATATGTTGTCGCTGTTAGGCATACACCTTGTATTGCCATATTTCAACGTATGCTTTCTTAGTAAATTAATGTCCTTCTTCGTCATGCTACAGTGTCACACAAAAATAGCAAAAATAGCTGATCTACAAGCGACGCGTTGTTAGCTTGTAGATCGGCTATTTTTGTCCATTTTAAAAGCAAAAAGTGAGTGACAGTGGTTAAGTGTGTCTGTGGGTTGTATAAACATTTAACCAATGAAAAGTATTAACAAGAGCTTGTGACTAAAATAATTTCATCCAATGGAACACCATTTCCGTTTTGGACATACAAGGTTTTCCCCCCGACAATGACGATATAATAAAATACGTGTCAATTCAAATTAAATTCATAAGATTGTTGGCATCAGCGACACCTTGTGAGCTTGTCTGCAAGTAGATTTTTTAAAAAGCAATAAGGGCCGCAGCCAGAGACTATTTGGGGGTCCTTGGCATGGAGATGTTTGGGAACCGCTGCTCTGAGTGACTCGGGGGGCTTTCGTCACGAGCCGACGGGGTCTGAAGTAAAAAAAAGAAAAAGAAAAGAAAACTCCCTTGGAAGCTCACAGCATCGTCAGCAGAGCTGCCAAGCTCCTCAGCTGTCCTCCTAAAGCAGGCTGAAATAAGAGCAGGC
The DNA here is from genome assembly GCF_963454915.1 of Gymnoscopelus microlampas. Taxonomy (NCBI): domain Eukaryota; kingdom Metazoa; phylum Chordata; class Actinopteri; order Myctophiformes; family Myctophidae; genus Gymnoscopelus; species Gymnoscopelus microlampas. The sequence continues at coordinate 50,610,675 of NC_139962.1, forward strand.
CTCAAAAAGCTCTTTGATCTTTTTACTGCGGGGGTCACCGCTGAAATGACGCGTAAATGAGGGAGGAATGAGCTCTCATTTTGTCAACCTGTTGTGTTATTGTAAAGTCAAGGGGGCCTCGGGCTGACGAGGAGATTGTTTTTAAGTGCCCGGCCCGGCCGCACACTGGCGGACCGGCTGAGTGTGCTTGGGTGTCAAAGCCCCCTGAAGCCCGCTCTACTGCAGTGCATGCACAGACGTTTACCGTGTTACCCTCAACAGCTGAGGGAATTTACCTAGAAATGTCTGTGTGCAGGTCTGTGCACATGAGAGCCCGTATAACACAGTCTGTGTGTGTGTTTTTGTATGTGTCCATGTGCTGCCATGCATACATGCATGTGTGCATGAGTTTTCTTTTGTTCAAATATGCATTACGTGTGGAGGCGTGTAAGTGCACGTGAATCTCAGTGACAGCACAAGTGTATGATAGTGAACCTGTAAGTGCGTGTGTGTGTTTTTTTTTACAGCATGGCTGTGAAGGGGTCTAGAACAGAACAGCTGTCTGTATCTCGGTCCCCCAGAAAAGTAGACCAATTACAGCACAACTCATGCTGCTATGGGTATACGGCGCACCACACAGCTCAGCTGACGTTGCTAGGCCAATCCCAGCTCGGCTCAGGCTGGTACGTACCTACTGCGAAATGCACAGTTCAGCTGACGCTGCTATGCCACTCACAGCTCAGCTCATGCTTCCGTGTGCATTCAGCAAACCACAAGATCAAGCTCCGTTGGCAGCCGGTATCAATGTTAGCAGCGGCACACAAAGCTCACGTTATGACGTTAGCACATCATTGGTGATGTGTAGGCATGGTATCCCACAGTACGACTGAAGAAAAGTTTTCAGTTTGTTTTTCAAGATGTAAGCTATTAGGCCAACCGTATATGTAGGGGGATTCAAGCCGGTTAGCCGGATAACTGCTAATTCGTTTAGCTCACTGGTTTTCAAAGTTGGGGTGCAGGGACCCCCAGGGGTCCTTGAGGAGGTTCCAGGCGGTCCTCGGATAAATGATTGATAATTAGGAACCAAATTGCTGTAACTCGAGAGTGTAGCAGCCCCAGAACTCAGATCTTCATAACTCAGAGTCATGGGCCTCCTTGAAATTAAACTAAGTTTGAGAACCACTGATTTAGCAAACTGTCTTAGACAGTGTATATTGTCTGGAAGCCTTTTGAATTGTACAGAGAAGCCCCGCTGTTATGAGACTCTGTCTGGTTCAAGACTACTTGTATTTTCTTCAACGGCACTGAGGTAGTACGAGGCAGGTGTGCATGTGCTCGCAGGCGTGTACGTCGTGTGCACGTGCAACAGCATGTTTGAGCTGCCGCTGCCGGCTGAGTAGAGCGCCATGGAGACAGAGAGAGAGAGATGAAGAGGATGCTGATAGGAAAACAAAAGCAGCAGTCGTAAACAGCGGGGCTAAAAGGGAGCAAGCAAGCCTCTGTAACGTTGTTTATGGCACTCACACTCCTTCCAGAGTGGAAGAACCAGTGTTGGAGGCACCTAAAGGTAACAAAACATGATCATTATGGGATGCATTTGTACTAAATCGCTGTACACAACTTCTCAGTTTCCGAGTGCTGACATCACCCACGCAACGCTCGCAACTACAGAGAGAAAACCCCCGGCGCTGACAAAGGCAAAGGGAAAGGGGGGAAGCAGGTAAGGAGGGGAAATCGGGTGCCATTGCCTTCACTCAAACCTCGCCTTGCGTTCGGTAAGTTCAATATCGCAGCCCCTCCTCCCTCTCAATCTTTTTTTTTTATTTGAACCTGACAGTTGTCTCTGAAGCAGCCCTACTCCAGATCACAGGAGGAGGAAATGAGAGTGCTGGATTCCACTAGATGTGGAAGTGGGGGGAAAACAGAGAACCACCCACCCACCACATGCAAACACACTCCCTTCGCTGAAAAAAAAGAAGGGAAACACCCAAACAGTGAGAGAAAACAAATACATAAATAAATAAATCATCAATAGGGAAACTGCAGCTGCAGAGGTGAAAATAAGCGAAGATATCCTATCCATATATCCATAATTTAGCCATGTGAGGCATTGTGTTTTGATCCACCGTAAGGTTTGATTTGACGGATTGAGATGGGTTAAGATCAGGAGCAGAACATTGTATAATTGATGTCCCCCAGCTCACATCTAGTGTTAAAAGTCCTATGCTCCACCCTCGCCATGCAGCCTCAAACAACACACACACCCCCAATCCACTTGGCACAATAACTAGCTCTGTCAACTTTTTCATGTAAAAATGATATGTAAATGTGTCCGCGGACCCCCATCTGAAAATGTTTTGTGCCAGGAACCCCCAGAAGAGAAAAAGTGTTAAAAATGTTCACATAAAAATATATAGGCTATATATATTCAAAGATTTGCAAAAATCAAGCTCATAGCACAAAGTGACAAGCTATGAGCTTGTATATCTGCTATTTTGGAATAGCCAAAGTATAAAATGATGATGCTATATTAACTGATTATGCTGGGACCCCCTGGAACCCCAACCCCCAAGGATCCCTGGGGGTCCCCAGACCTCACTTTGAGAACCACTGGTCTACATAGTCAAATTGTCCACTCAGCAGTTAAGACACTGTAGGGCCCGCGTTACAGGGCCTTGTGAAATTCCTATAGTTGCTCCTTAGAGCAAATACAGACATTTTATTATGCCAAATCCAGCACCCATTTAGTGGGAGTGTGTCTTTAGCGCTAATTATGGCCCTATTGTTGACCGTTGCTTGCTTCAGTAATACCGCTACTAGCATAATTTCAGACGAAAGCGCTGACACTTAACCCCAAGTCCTATTGTCTGTCATACTTTCAACAAAGCCCTGGTTAGACAAAGTAGAGAAATAAAATCCTCACGGCTCCGGTTCTAACCTCAAATAGACCTTGTAGTGCACACGTCTAATGGTTCAGCATCTTGTTATGTTAGCCTAATGCCGTGTCAGTACCAATGCTAACGGTTAGCATCACCGCCTCTCGCCTTGATCAGTAACTCGGCGAGGCACAAATGACCCTTACCAGTGCACTCGGGGGCTGGCGTGAACTTAATCACTTGAGCAAATTGAAACCACTCGCTCTGCAGTATTTTTACAGGGGTATACCATATGACCTGAGTCTATAGTGAGTGACCTCTGCGTTTGAAAGGAGTGGGGAACTGTATCTTAAAAAGAGAGAGGGGGAGAGAGGGGGTGGGGGAGAGAGAGAGAGAGAGAGAGGGGGAGAGAGGGGGTGGGGGAGAGAGAGAGAGAGAGAGAGAGAGAGAGAGAGAGAGAGAGAGAGAGAGAGAGAGAGAGAGAGAGAGAGAGAGAGAGAGAGAGAGAGAGAGAGAGAGAGAGAGAGAGAGAGAGAGAGAGAGAGAGAGAGAGAGAGAGAGAGAGAGAGAGAGAGAGGGGGGCCTTTATCACAAACTTCTTTCTTTTCTGTTTCATTAACCACTCCATTTTTGTTCAGAGTTCCTGGTACACCCCAGCACTATAGCTGTGTGATTTACTACAGGCCGATAATCTTTTCACAGTTGACATTTAGAGGACATGTTAAAACTGGTGTCTAGGGTGTGAGGGTGTTTTTATCGTCGAGGAGATCCATCGCCTTTTGAAGGCCTTCCTGTGCTTGTAGTAAAGTTCCTGACCCTGATTACTGGTTCCCATCAGCTCTGGTTCCTATCAGTCAGAGTTAGGATCAACAGCCCCCCCCCCAAGTCAAAGAAGAACTGAGGAACACGTAATGATGTATTCCTCCTGTCCATGGGAAAAATATTCCCCGCACTTCGTATGAAAAGAGGGGCGATTAACAACGAGAGAAATGCGTTGGGGCATAATCACTTAGACAGGAGTTGAAAACGATATGGACTGATTAATAGCTGCAGATGTTGCGGACATGTGGCCGTGCAGACGAATAACAGGCGATGCAGTTAGCTCATGTTTACCTGTTACAGCTCTGCTTTATCCCCGGGCTCAGGCCTGCAATGTCGTAGGTATTGAAGGACTTAGGCTCAGGTTCAGCGGAGTCTGCTTTCCCTCAAACTTTGTCAAGTCATTATGTTGTAACACACAGGACAGCCGTGTTCACACAACGGGCTTACAGGGGGCTACTCTTCAGGCGTTGGAATTCCGGGGGCAAACAGGGGTTGCCCTATAAAATCCCAATGAAATCCCCAACGCTCTGTCCCGCCCCCTTCTTAATCGTAAACAGACTGGCACATATTACAGTCCCGGCACCCTTAATACCTCTTCAAATAATAAGTATTTAGCCCGGATTTACAGAGCCAATAAAACTCTTCAAAGTGGAGTGTAATCTTTCATTAGGGATCCCGAGGACGGTGTCAGCCATATCTGTTCTTCATTATCGGTAATCACTCAGTGTTTTACCTGTTCACTTTATTGTAACAGAGGTCATAAAAACACCCTTGTTAAAAATCACGCTCCCGAGTTTCAGATTATCTTGTTAACACAGCCTTGCAAACTGGGCCCATTTAGTGTTTTTTGGAGTGTGTACAAAGGGGTAAATCACTTTTCATTGTGACTTAAGGTCTTGTGCTAGCCCTTCTCTCTCTCTCTCAAACTCACTCAATGCTGGATGAATGTAAACCTACACCATATTAGCATACAGGCTCACATAACCGTGTACGCTAGGAAGCCAGGGATATTATGGGGAGTGAGTGATTGAATGACACAGGGGCGAGTTCTTAACATTTTAGCACGGTGCAATAATCGACAAAATCTCCTAGAGAGAATCCCTTTGTTAAGGCTGTCCAATAGTCTTACCACTGGAGCGTGGTATTGCTATCCCCCTGCATGTAAGCCCTATTCCTGAGGTGTGAATAGGATCTGGGCGGTGTCGATGATGCTCCTGGTGTCTGTGAGGGTTCAGCTTGTGATACTGACCACGGCCTGTCACCGGGACACGAAGACCGGAGGAGCGGACGTACTGGAGGTGGAGGTATAGTGGCGAGACATCAGCCCGAGGTATTTGACCTGGAGGACGACCCCCGTGACCCCGAGATGATTGAAGTGCGGCGGCTTTCCCCTGCTTGGGTTCTCTGGCCCCAGAAGATGAGGTGACGAGTCCTTCAGGAGCTCTCTGGTTGCACGTCTTTTTTGGGGGGGGGGTGGGGGGGTCGGGGTGGGGGTGACAGGGGGGGGGTCGTGCAGGAGTGCACAGGCGCCATTCTTTGTTGAGTGGCGGTGTTGTAATCTGTCTGCTAGGTTTAAGGCCTGAGGACATGTCGACCGGTCACGAGAGAAGCCGGGGTTCTGACCTTGAGCGCTCTCATAGAGTGTCAGCGCGGATGGGGTTCTGCTTCGGGGCAGATCCTTACTCATGTAACCTGTATGACTCACTTTAAGCCAGAGCTTAGATAACAGCAATGGTCTGCATTGTAAACACCCACTGTAATCCACACACAGGTAATTTAACAGCGCAACCAACTAACATTTATTTAGTTGTATTCCTTTACCATCGTGACCCAATAAGTCTCCTTTTGTCTTCTGGGATTCTTGTAATAATACTGTTTCCTAGTGAGATGTGTTCCCATCAGCATGGCTACATCCAGGTCTAATGTTTCACCTCAACTAATCTAATAATCTCTCTTGGTTTTCACCTTGTCCATGCCTCAAGGTCAAACAACTTTTCTCTCTTCAGCAGTCTCAAATGTTGCTGCGCTGCTCCCAGGGTCATCCCGGCTAATCCCCAGTTACTCCAGTCCTGGTGTTTTTTTCTCCCATGGGCAGGTGAAACCGGAGAACCACGGAGCCCAGAGCCGGGCCAAGATGTCCGCACAGATAAGAGTCCTGAGCCCTCTCCCAGTCAGGGGTCTCATGCAAAGAATTTGGAGATACATCATCACAAAGCCATTAAGGCCAGTCCATTGTTTCAACTAGGACGGCCAGCTGTAGCCACAAGGACCCAGGCCTGATATTGCAATGTTGGTTAGAGGACCATGGGTGCAAGCTGTTAAACCTTATTAATGGCCCTAGTTGAGCTCAACGCCCCTTCTCTCAAATGCCCTTCATGCCAAACCATTCCTCACGGTCCCAGGCCCAAAGCCTACACATCCCTCTTAGCCCCCTGCCTGCACAAGCCCCCGTAGCAGTGCGAAAACAGGGGCTTTCTCCCCATGTTCTGTTATTTTAAGCCGAAACAAAAGTCGCGGTGGCCCGGGATGGACCGTGAAACAGTGAGCTATTGTTTTGCAGTTGCCAAGAAACCCTATCATGTGCACTGCTGTGAGAGACGAGGACGAGGCGCTTCATCCGCATGCTTGCCAAACACGGACTGCATGGCCCCCCAAAACAAATGAGTCTGGGTTATCAGCTTCGCTGCTGGACATGTCCCGGGATGGGGCCGCTTCCTGCGCCAATAAGAAGGGCAGAATTCTGCCTTAATAACCCCAGTCGATGATTGACAGTAGCAAGAGTAAGAGAGCATGCGTGTAGAGGAGGGATGGAGGGCAGTGTGTGTGTGTGTGTGTGTGTGTGTGTGTGTGTGTGTGTGTGTGTGTGTGTGTGTGTGTGTGTGTGTGTGTGTGTGTGTGTGTGTGTGTGTGTGTGTGTGTGTGTGTGTTAAACCGACCAAAATCTCAATTACACTCAATGCTGGAGGGCAAATCTTTAGAGAGAAAAGGCAGAGAGAGGGCAAGTAACAACACACTCAGCAGTCTGTTTGCCTGTGATGTCTGTTTGTGTTGGCTCATTCTAAAAGATGTATGGTTTTGACACCTATCAATGCATGTACTATACTGCAGTATACAGTCTATATGATGTACTGTAAAGTTTCTGTTTGCTTGTCAGCATATTTTGAGTAAATAGTTTATATACTGCTGCTTCATGTACCGGGAAATAAATGAAAAATGTATTCTGATATACATTATATGCATACAGTATATATTGTGAATGCATGTTTATGTAAGGTTCTTTCTCACAAGGACACTGCAAGACTGTGGATAATGTGGAGTCAAAGTGGTCAGCCTGGAGTGAAAACTAGCAGATTTGATACTATACTGACCTTAACCCAAACCCTCACCCTACCCTTAGCCACATGAACAGTGCATAACCTAAACCAAAGGAACCGTGCCTAACCATGACCAAAATAACAGTGCTTAACCTGAACCAAAATAGCCATACCGAAACCATGACCATATCTAACCTAATCCAAAGGAACTGTGCATATAAGCATAACCATAATAACAGTGCCTCACCAGATATTGACAGTGTCATTATTAATACTAGCAGGTTCATACAACATGGTCCTCATTGCAGAAATCATGTCAAAATTACATTTGGACTCAAAATAATGGCGTAATTGTGATGAGGACAAACATTAAAATCGGCCAGCGTAGGTGTGAAATCATGTTAGGCTTGCTAGTTTTTAATCACCTTCAACCTGGCAGCCCTTTTTCTGCATGTCATTAGAGGCAAAAAGTAGGAAAATTGCTAAAACAGAAGCTCTACAAGTTCACAATGCGTGACTCACAATGTGACATGGTGTGAGCTTCTATATGACAAAGTAGAAAATAGAGCTCCAGTGGTTCATAGCTTTTGATTACTAGGATACATGCTTTATCCAGCTTGTCTAATTGTTAATTATTTTAGTAAAGAATCAGAATCAACGTTATTGCCACATCACAGCTTTACAGGTGTAAAACAGTGGGTGAAATTAGTTTTTGTGCACGCTCTATCGTTTTTGTTATTTCCATGAGAGAAAGGGAGGAAGAAGAAGGTGGGGCAAGAAAGAGAGGGAGAAAGATCAATAAAAACAAACACATTATCTAGATATGTATGGTACCGTAGGTCTGTGTACCTTTTTATAGTTCGTTTTTGGATTGAATCTAAAGAGGCAGAAACAAGAAAACGACTCGTCCCATTACCAAATTGAAAAACAGAAATACCAGTTGAATTCTCCTCTCTTGTTTACACGTGAGAAACCAAAATAGACAGGTGCCTGAGGTAAGACATAAAGGTGCGTGAACATAGCAGCAGATAAATACTGTACATGATATGCTAAGGATGTTAGTTTAGGTGCGAGAAAGAATGAAAAACGCGTTGTACATTAATTTGCAAAGATAGATTAAGGTGCAAAGTGTCAGCGTGTGTCGACCGCATAGTCCACATAAGCTAACTGACACTGGTATAATCTGCAGGTAGGTCCATTTAGGAAGAGCAAAAAGAGTCCAAGTAAACCAGTCACAGTTAGAGTGCAAGGTTGTGCCATTGCAGTAAGTCGCATGGTGCCTGCGGCCAGGCGAGCAGCGTGACGCCTGGATGAGAGGCTTGTGGTGGCCAGTAGCCACAGTGTGGTCAGCCTGACAATCCCCAAAGTCAATGGTGGCGGTGGCTGCGCTATTGTTTGCAGCGCGGCGTTGTTTGTGAAGCCCCAGCAGTGTTTATGACGCCACCAGGGCCAGCGGCCACGCATGCCAGCGATGAAGTGGAAGGATTTGTCTCCTAGTCTCTCCACATCCACCCTGCACTTCTGCCACCACAACGCCTCTCTGCATTGTGTTTCTAAACTGCTCTGGTCGCCCCTTCGTGTTCTTGGCCAGGTTTAGTGTCTACCGAACAGCGTCAAGGCCACTCAAGCCTTCAATTAAGACAACTTTTTGGTGGGAATCTCTCTGACCATGATTGGGGAAACAAATAAAACAAGCCATGGCGTTTTCCAAATACTTCTATGGCAGTTCACATTAGTGTTGGGTTTATTGTCAAAGTGGCTGTCGTAAAATGTATTTTGCTGAGGTTTTTTGTTTTGTTTGTCATCACGCCAAGGCTGTAGTTCCACTTGACACCATATTCAACACGATTTTGCTTTCTATTTTTTATTTTATTTTGCTAATATAACTTTCTTCATTTGCTTGAATCAGCGATTCTCAGTTACTATGTAACCTTTACATGGATGACCCTGTAAGTTAGATACCCAAAGTGTAATGTATCATATGGATTATAAACAAGTAGTTTCCTTCAAAAATGACATCTGTTAAAGAACAAAATGAATGGTAGCCCAAATCAAAACCAATTATGTCCCAATACTAAGTATTTTCAAAGCATAATAGGTCACATAATTACAACATTGCCATAATTGTGAAACCTTTATTGAGTGGATCCTCTATGTCCACTTTCAATCTGTCTGAAATCAACCAGAATTTCTATTTATTCAAACATAGCGAATATAGTAGATTTACAAGCACACAACGCATCACATCGGCTAATTAAGTTGTTTTTGCAATAGGGCTTAAGTGGTTAACAATATATTTGCCTTCAGATCATTATTCCCTTAAAATGGACATAGAAAATGAACTACAGCATGAGACTTGAAAGCGGGCTGTCCATTATTCACAGGCAGCTCCAGCATGGCGAGAGATACATCTGGGAATGGGTTGCTATTCTCAACAACAAGGGCATGTAAATCTGTGATTCTCAGGACAGGGGAAAGACCTGCCCGAACACGAAACAGACCCTCAATTAATCCCATGGCACATTTGCTGTGGATTAATACGATCCACTGTATACTGTACTGTTATCTATTTATGCGGCACGGCCTTAATTATCCCGCACTTCCTGCCTTTGATCTGCGATCAATCAGCGCTCCACCTGATGTCAGGAGAGAGGCCCGCACATGTGCACTGGGGGGCCTGAATGCCCCCCAACGCCCACCTATACCACCTCCCCTCCGCATCTGTCTGCCTCTATTGTTCTTTTCAGCACTGTACCTGAAGGGGTTCTGTTCCAGTAACAGTATGGGGCACCATTAAGAGAAAACTGTGATGTACTGTACGGCCTCACGCTCGCCCCGTCCTCCAGCACGTGGTGAACATGTCTGACCCACTTTAACACCCACCACCAGATCCACGGTACAAGAAAAGAAAAAAAGAACATGCCCAAAGTGTTTTAAACCCTGTGTCCTTGGCTTGGATGCTAAAAACAGATTTTTGTGCTTAAAATAAGTTCATATTTTTCATTAGACTAGACTTTTATTAGACCAGCCATGAATTGCAGCCAGCAAAACCATTAGCCATGTACTCTAGTGTCTCTTTGGCTCAAAGAGTTACCGTCTGACTTAATCCCGGAGAAAATGATGTTTAATCTGTGATGACAGTGTGTGACAGACTGGGGAAAATAATTACTTTTCTAACAATTGTGGTGGGAATGTGTGGATCACACCATGAGAGGAGACAGAACACGCTGCAAAAGCTGTTGCAGTCATAACCTTCAAAATCTTACAGCATACTCTGTTTGCTGTTTTTATCTCTGACAGGCTGAGAGGAGGAGATTATGTTTTCGCCCCTGTCCATATCTGTGTGTGTCAGTGGGCAGCTAATCTCGAAAACTGCCGGACCGATGGGCATCAAACTTTGCATGCACACTCACAGTAGGCCAAGGAAAACACTCCACCTACATTTTTCAATCCGGCCTCATGGTGGCGCTATAGCAGTCCAACTCTGGAACCGTAGGTCATGCAATCAAAAGTTTTTCCCGCTGGATTCCTTGGATCATGACACAACTATAGGCCACAATTTCAATTTCTTTCAAAACACTACTACGACATTGTATGTCGTGGAGATGCTATTCCCCAGCTTCCTCGTGCCCTAACTTACACAGCCCTGGATAGGCAGAGATATGTGCTCCGCGGAGTTCCCATTCCTAGTTTATGTCTTTTTTTGTCTGCCTGTGTGAGCTACAGTATGGGATACCTCAATCAGTCAGTCAGTTCATCCGTCCGTCCGTCCGTCCGTCCGTCCGTCCGCTCAGAGTTTAATGAACACTGAGGATTTTAGGGGAGAGAAAGGGTATGCGGGCAATAAAGACGAATGTTACAACTGTAGTAATGGATGTTGTTAAAGGGAAATGGCTTCTGCCATTTAGCCAGATTGTGAACAATTACAATGAAATCTACAATCAATATATTGATGAAAACGAATTAGTCAATGTGCCAAAGGCCAAAGGGGTGAGAAAGTGTCAGTGATTTCCAGCGCAGTTTAGCCTGTGTCAAACATCATGCTCATGTGGAGTCATGTGCCCTTTAAGATGGTGTAACTTGTTTGGGGAAAGTCTTGGCCTATTGGGAGATTTGCCTCCTGTTTTAAAGATAGGATAGATTTTACATTGCAGCTGTCAAAGGCATGAGAGAGGAACTGAATAAATAAGTGAATCAATATGACCTTAAAAAGTAATCTCCTGGAATCCTCACATTCATCATTGCTTAAAACCACTTAAGCCCTATATATGTTGATGTATAATGAATAGCCCATCTACAAGCTCACAATGCATCACGATACGACATGTTTGTAGATCTGCTTTGTGGTCAGCCTCCCGCCCGCCCTCCCATTAGCCAATTTTAATAGGATTTTTGGAAAATGCTTGAAAATGTTTAAATGTTGCAAATTGTTTTTTTATTTTGTGAAAAATTATAAACATTTTCACCTATAATAATGACATCACCAAAATATGGATGCCATGTTGAATGTGCATTAGATGCACTGCTGAGTTTTTGTAATTGATATAAGGGTTAGCAGAAGAAAACTATGTGGAAAAAGCTGTCATATAAAACTATACCCCCCCCCCCCAAAAAATAAAAATAAAAAAATAAAATAAGAAACACGAAAAAAAAAAACTACGAGCTAGGATGAATCACATCAAAAACAAAACATTCTGAGGTGGTGAGAAACAAATGAGACTCTCCCAGTGTTCCAGCACGGGCTGAAGACGTGCAGACATTTCATAGAGAAAAGAATCCAAGCCTTGTTTCCTGCACACAGCATGTTTTCATTTACCAAACGGAGAGCGGAGCCAATGGGAAAATCAATAGCACAGATAAGCAGCCCCTCTGCCCCCGATGTGTGACGGCCGACCCATATGGACCCAGCAGGGTGCTGTGGCCAAACATGTCACAAGGAGGAAAAGAGGCTGCAAGTCTCCACCAACATGTCTGTCGTCTTCTTCCCCCTTCCATACAAAAGGCCATTGTTGTTCACATCGTTAGCAAAGTGGTCACAATAGAGCTTGCTGTGATTGTGGACGTGTGCTTTTTGAAACAATGCATTGGACAGAGGGCTGGGAGAGAGCGAGAAAGAGATAGACAGCCAGCCAGCCAGCCAGATGAGAAGCAGTAAGTTAGACAGACAGACAGATAGAACAGTTGAGAAAGAGTGAGTTAGAGAGTGAGTGGAAGAGAGAGAGCGAGAGAGAGAGAGAAAGAGAACAAGTGAATGAGAGAGAGAGCGCACGTGCAGGATAGCAGCTGGGCCTTTAGCTTAAGGTGAGAGGTCCTGTGAAAAGAGAGAGAGAGAGAGAGAAAGAGAACGGAAAAAAAAACGCTCTATCAAAGAAACCGACGGCGGAGAATGTACATACATACATGTACAGTCTGGTCCGGTGTGTGTACATGCTTAGAGGGGCTCTGGGCTCAATATGTTCTCCATTACATAGTCCAGGTGATTTCTGCCTGTCTAACCCCCCTCAGAACATGATCTCCTCCAGGCCGCGGCCCCGCGCCTCGTTAAAGCGGCGCGGAACCCGCCGTGGATTAAGTTTAAAAGTAATAAAAATGGAGCGGACCTGCCGGCTAGGTGAAAAAGCCACTATCGGATTCCTAAGAGCAAACTCTCCTTTTCATGTGCAGGCCCGCATTCAACGAAGCGTTTAATTCAACAAATCCACGGTTGTGATCCACCAGGAACGGAGCTCGGGTTAGTTCAATTTGTACCAAACGATCGCCGCGTGATCAAAGCGAGGAGAGCTCTCCCCAACATGCTGCTTAAATTAGACTAACACCAAAGTCTTTGGCTCTGGGACAGTATTTGGAATGTCTTTCCAGAGGAGGAATTCTTTCGCACATATGGTTCCAATAGGGGCCCTGAGATGCCAGCTTCACATCTTTAATGGGCTGACAGGGAACTTTGGCGCTAACTCTCCTCGACTCCCCGAAAAAAGTTCTCGTGCTGTCACCCAAAAGCGGTGTTGGGTAGGGGTGGGTTTTTGTTGGGGTGTTGGGGGAGGTGGTTGAAAGAGGAAAGGGGCCTTTTTTTTCAATCTTCCTTCCCTTCCTATTACCAGGCGCTGAAGTGGAGCGATTGTGTTAGCGAAGGGAAGGAGTTGCTCCCACTCCCCTGCCGCAAACGCCATCTCCTCACTGGGAGACTGTCACTCCTCGGAATGTGTGTCAACCGCAGTGAGTCAGACAGGCCTGTGGTCCGCTTGGAGCAACTAACCCAAAGTTACTGAGTTACCCAGATCACACCCAAAACCTCCTCCACCTCTTAGCTAGTGGAGCCTGTGTGTGTGTGTGGGGCTTTGTCAGGCATGAAACTACACTATATGAACAGTCTGGGATGCGTGTGCGTGCGTGCGTGAGTTTGTGCGTGCGTGCATTTGTGCGTGCATGTGTGTGCATGCTCAATACGTGCGAGTGCATTTGCATGGATGTCTGTTTATCTTTGCATATTGTGTACTTTGTCTGTTATATGTGTGCATGTGCCGGGTCCTCTGCATATGTATGTTAGAGCTTAAGATATCGTCCGGAACTCGACGGGTTCAGGTTGGGTCGGTCTTTATTTCTCACATACAGGGACTGTGTTTTATGCCTTTTTACCTTCTGTTCCAAGCCGTTTTCATAAATAAAGACAGATGGAAAAAAGGCACAATGACTCCTGTTCCTGACTAAGAAATAACCAATCCTACATACAATATAAGATTTAATAAGAAAAAAAGCTGCTGTCGCTATCAATTAGGGAAACTTGTAAAAAAAAAAGGGGGGGGGAAAAGTATCGAGGTGCGCTCTTGGGTCAGGTTCGGACTGAATTTTGTCGGGCTTGGGCCTCAACTATTCAGGTCCGCTTGTGCGCGGGGTCATACCTACCGTATAAATATACATTTGTTTATATGTGTTAACTACTGTGCATTCCAGCATGGTCTGTGTGTGTGTGTGTGTGTGTGTGTGTGTGTGTGTGTGTGTGTGTGTGTGTGTGTGTGTGTGTGTGTGTGTGTGTGTGTGTGTGTGTGTGTGTGTGTGTGTGTCTGTGCGTGCGTGCATGCGTGTGTGCACGTACAGACAGTCTTGTCTACATCTGTGCGGCATGTGGAACACAGACGACACACAAACACGTCAGTGGGAGAGGACAGGGGTGCGGTTCTCGTGTGTCTGCTGGAAGTAGAGTGTTCCCACTGTCTTGTTCAGACCTCTTCTCTCTGTCTAATATCAGCATTATAAGCAGGCATGCTGCGCACAGGCCTGTCACAATTATTACGTGATGATCGCCGGAATGCAATTGTTTGAGCTAATCGCAATTATTTGGCATAATCACTCGAATCGTTTATATCCACCTGTATAAAAACTGCTGAAATTAACGGAGATGTATTTCCATTATTATTTCCCACATTGTTGTTCTTTTAACCACTTTCAACCTGGCTTCCCTATTTTGGGCATTTAGGGCAAAGAATTAAAACAAATGTTCATACTTTTTTTAATGTATGAACAATAATAGAGAAAATAGCAGATGTACAAGGTCACAATGCCTGTGCATGTGTGAGCTTGTGGAATGGCTATTTTTGAAAACATTTGAAAGTATACAATTAAGTGCATGGCCTATTTTGGCCATGATACATTATTTGTGTTTATTATTAGTAACAGTCATGTCAGTCATTTCTTTGCATATCGTTATTTGCCATATCTGCCATGTGCATTTTGTGTTTACGAAGCTTAAAAGGTAAACAGAAACGTCATTTTTTATTTATAAGTTCCAACGTTCGATGTCAAATATCACATTTAAATCATTAATTGCAATTAATGTATGACAATTAATCGTCAACTACGATTTCATGATGGTGATGGCCCTGTAGGAGTGAACATTTTAATGAGTATTAATATTAAAAAAAACTATTGTCACTGAAGTGGGAAACATGATGCTCAGCACACAGTGAATGGTTCTACAGTAGTTTGAGCAGATATGGTGCTGGCGTTGTGGATATAAACGTGATATCACACGGCGGCGCGCGCTTGCAGCCCCACATGCTTCAGACTTCACAGCCAAGTTGACTTAGGACTCTCGGGAGAGTTGAAAATGTGACATTTTTCACTCTTGCGTCTACACTTTTGTCACAACAGGCATAAAAGTCAGAATGTAGAAACAGCGGGGGGCGACTGCGGAGTGGGTTGGTTTTTGGTGGTTGTGAGGGGGAGTCTCTCTCTCTGGGAGCACATTCAGAGTTTTTCCTCAGCTCTATTTCTGTTCCAGCACAATTAGTCTGTTCCCAGAAGACTAGAAGACTAGGGAGAGGCAATGTGAATGTGTGCTCAGTGGCATGTCTCTACAGTGACATGTAGTGTAAAACTACTGCGCTTTTGTCGGAGTGTGTGTGTGTGTGTGTGTGTGTGTGTGTGTGTGTGTGTGTGTGTGTGTGTGTGTGTGTGTGTGTGTGTGTGTGTGTGTGTGTGTGTGTGTGCGTGTGCACAGATGTCAGCATTTGCTTTATTGTATTGTGTCTTCTTTTATCCAACTGTTACGTATGTATATGCACACTTTCTTTTTAATCAGGCTCATGTTCATGACTCTGCCAGGTAAAGCATTTCATGCTAACAGTGTGAATATGTTTATATTTTAAATTTAAATCCAAGAATAACCAGAATTCTTTCCTGTATAGATGTGGGTCAAATTTATTCAACGTTTCACAGGAATAAAAAAATAATTTCGGAAGTTTAAAACTCCACAGACGGCAAAGGCAAGGCACAGTGTTTCACTAGTCTTTATCAGGGCTGTGCTGAATTTTCACAGCCTGTTTAAAAGAAGAAGTTGTAGAGAATATTTTTAATGTGTTATGTCTTATGTGGTGATGATTTGGCCTCAGCACCAAATGCTATAAAAAATATCACGTTATTTCTGAAAGGTATATTATTTTCTTCGGATAGCATTGTTCAGTGGTACACTACCAAACCCACCTCACTTCCACCTGTATTTTGGCATAAAGCAGAATGTATGTACAGTAGGCTATTTGCAACACTTCGGCTTCCATTTAAAGCTGCAATACGGGACTTATTTGAATGAATGCAACGTTATTTTAACCAATCTGTATGGTAGAGCATGTAAATACAACATAGCTAGCACATCTGCAGTGGTCAGAGGTGGTCTCCCTTACCCTTACATTGGGAAATTTAGACCCTGGTGTCGGATAGGCGATAGGACACCTACTGGTTGACATGCAGTACTGCCTGAAGCTCATTAGTGCAATATCTCCCCCAGCCAAGTTAGGGACAGGGGTCATCACCATGCTGGCTTGTGGTGGACATTTTCATCAAAATTCTATTTTTTGCCACAGACATAGAAAGTGAGCGGACAATAATATTACCAGAAAGGCATACAAAGCTAGTCCTAAATGTATACTAGTGCAGTGGTTCTCAAAGTGGGTCGGAGGACCTTCAGGGTTCTTTGAAGGGGGTCCAAATGTATGTGCTCAGAGTAAATGCGGATCCTTGAAAATAAAACCAGTCCCTGCTCCAGGGACCCCCAGAAGCAAATATTTGAGAAATGTTCACTTTAAACAATATATATTCAAAGTTTTGCACAGATTTTCATGATTTTTGAAAGATAGCAGATCTACAAGCTCATAGCGCGGCACTCGGTGCCGTGCTATGAACTTGTATATCTGCTATTTTTGAATAGCCAAAGTATGTATAAAAGGTTAAAGTGGTTAAAAGTATTGTGATGCTATATTAACACGTTTTGCCAGGAACCCCCTGGAACACCCCCAAGGACCCCTGGGGGTCCCCGGACCCCACTTTGAGAACCAATGTTATAATGAACAAATTAAGAACTTAGAAGAATTACAATGTTATCTAAAAAACAATAAAAATTTTGCCACAGACATGGACAAGTATTGCCACAGACACATTATGTACGGACATATTGATGACCCCTGGTTAGGGATTTCTGAGTGGTATATAGATGTATGGTCTGACCACGCGCAAGACCCGGATTCAAATCACATAAAACCTATATGGATTGCAGCTTTAAATCATCCCCATATTTTGCGAGGAAAAAAGGCCTAAGAGGACTGGTCTCACTACGTAAATCCTCACCGGTAACTTCAACTTCAAACAGAGGGCGTTGCGTTTATCCTGTGCAATAATTTACACAGAAAGTGGCCTTTGTCGGGCCCGCCACAACAAAGCGGCTATGATAAACGGCCCTTAATTCATCGTCACGTGTGTGAAATCAAAGAGCGAACATTTACAGGCTGCGCGCTGAGCCAGACCAGAGGTGTGTGTGTGTGTGTGTGTGTGTGTGTGTGTGTGTGTGTGTGTGTGTGTGTGTGTGTGTGTGTGTGTGTGTGTGTGTGTGTGTGTGTGTGTGTGTGTGCGTGTGCGTGTGTGTTGGGTGGGGGGGGCGCTGCAGTGAAAGTAGATCCCTGTAGTCTCACGTCGAATTTCCTGACTTTTGTAAAACTTTTTCTTTTTTCTCCCCTTCTTTTTCCAACCCCCCCCCCCCCTCCCTCCTCCTCTGGAGCCCTCGGGGTTAATCAGCGGTGTAAAGGTTACGATGTATGTCTAGTGAATAATGACAATATGATGTGTACCAAAACGACGTGACAGTTTGCAGCCATTAACCCCGGGAGGGAGCAGGCCGGGGCCCGTGGGTCTGACGGGGCTCAGGTTCAACTCAAGCCTGGGACAGGATGGGACAGGATGGAGTGGGGGGGGGGGTCGCACTGAGGAGACCATCAATCTGTTTTAGACTTCACTTTGACATTGAGCTTGTAGCCGTTTTGTGATTTTGTATTGTGTTTCTGCTGTGTACCGACTGTTGTATGTCGTTCGTCATTGTTTTCGTGACGCTGCATTTTCGGCCTGGTCTTTATGTCGTTGTAAGTAGTGATAACTATAGATATGTTGTTTTAAAAAAATATAACTTTTTAACCACCTACACACCACAACTATAACGACAACGGCGGAAGTGAACAATGTTGTTGGAATGACTTTCAGAGCAATTTCTACAACTCTATCAGGCAGAGACCTTGTAATAGGGTAGATCCAAAAAAAAGGAAATGCATTTGTGTGGTTGGATGACTTGAAGAAACTGAAACGACTCTTTCAATATGACATTTTTTCATTTGCTTCATTTGTTGAAAAGGCCTGGTCAATGTTATTTGTTCATGTATGTATGTCTATGTGGTATGTATAAGGCAGGATGTAATACCAACATCAAGGATTGCCAGGCGCGCGGGAAGTACTTAATAGCCAGGGGGGCTGAGCGTCGGGGGAATCCGCTTGACGCATGCACGCGCGCGCAGCGCGCGTGCATGCGTCCTGTCCGCGCGCGCGCGGTTCGGGTTCGGGTCGAAAAATGTGCGGTTTTGGGTGGGTTTTGGCACTTTATTTCCTTTACTTTATTTCGGTTTTAGGGTTAGGGTTAGGGTTAGGTTAGGGTTACGTTATTTAATTATTTTAATTAAATTTAAATGTAATAAAAAAACATTTTTTTAAATCCCTTCCAATAACCAGGGGGGCTGCAGCCCCCGTAGCCCCCCCCTTCCCGCGCCACTGAGGATTGCCAATGTCAATTGTTTTCTTTTTGTGTAATGTGGCATGTATAATCTCTTATGGGATGGTCCCAAATGGTGGCATGACACGAAAAATAAATAAAACGGACAAACATTCGTCCGTCCGTCCGTCCGTCCGTCCGTCCGTCGGTTCATTCATTCATTCATTCAATTTGATGAACAAACACTGACATCTGAATGTACAAGGTGTCATGTTTAACGCTCATCTTCAATATGTTTGTAGCCCAGTCTAAAACTAATCTCCTAATTCATTTAGACTATAGGCTTAAAGGACAACTTTGTTTTTTTACAACCAAGGTTTATATTTTAGCTTGTAATTAAAGTAAATAAAAGATGAGTGTTACATTTTTTTGATTTACTGCTTTCTATAGTTTTAGCAATTTTCGCGATATTTTTTACAGTGTGTGTCTAGTGGGCGGGGGCATTCTGTCCGGTGGTTAAATATGTCTTTTTTTACAGAATAACCCAGCGTTTTCTTTATTAGTATTTACAGAAGCTTGTTTCTAGACCCCAATAACTCACATCTGGCCATCAAAGACCACAGGACCTTTTTTTATTGTGTAAAAAAGGCATATTTAGCCACCGGACAGAATGCCCCCGCCCACTGTAAAAAATATTGTGAAAATTGCTAAAACTATAGAAAGCAGTAAATGAAAAAAAAATGACACTCATCTTTTATTTACTTTAATTACAAGCTAAAATATAAACCTTGGTTGTAAAAAACCAAAGTTGTCCTTTAAATTCATGCAATTAATAAATGGGTTAAAACATTTAAAACATTATTCTAAAAAGTCTGACTTCATATGGTTTAAATAGGGTAAAATATATATGGAAGAATGCCATGTATTAAAATAGGAAACTAATCCACAGTCCTTTGAGTTAAAACCCTGTAATCAGTGCAAAAGGGCATAGTTTGTTTGAAATGTACATGGCCCAGCACATGTCTGTAGGCTCACAACCTATCTTGTTAGCAGTGTCAATCTTGAGTTTCTTTTGTTTTGATTTGTTCGTGCTTAATTGACAGCCAATCAGAGTCCAGTCCCAGGTGGAGGGGTGGGTTCTCAGAGCCTGCTAGGGAACAGGTGTTTCAAATGAGTTAATCAGCCTGCTAGGGAACAGGTTTTCTAAATCAGACAATCAGTCATTCTACCAGAGACAGACAGAGTGAGAAGTCACAGTTTTGTGCAGTGTAACCTGTGTGAAGAAAAGCCAGTTTGTAACCTTGGTTGACGACAAGTTATCCGTTGGTGTGAACTGTGTTGATCTACAAGAGGTAAATATATGCCTGTAGTGTTTCTGTGGTGTAACCAAAATGTTGGAGTGAAACAGTTAATGTGTATGTTAATCGCCATAAGCAATTAGCAGCTTCACAACATCAAATGGCTATGTATTGTGTTGTAAATGCAATAGCTTGGCATAATATATGATTGGTTAAGTACAAGCTACAACTATCTCTTCATGATATTGCATATGGACTTGTTACTTAGCTGATATATTTGCTTTAGGATACTGACAAGTGTGAGCTTCAAGACTTTGCCCTGCTGAAGAGTGATTGTCCTGCTGTTTCTTCTGGAGTTTCATCGTGTGTCATCGCCACTGTTCCCTTTGCTGCATTCCCCCCATCATGTGGTAACCCCTCACCATTCCCCTTCTAACTCTATTCCTGGACTTGTGAGTACCATACTGTGCACGTGCATTTTATTTTCTGCTTGGAGAACAAGTGAAGCGGCCACTACCGTTTTTAGGCCTCAACGCACCCAGGCCACGACTCAGGCCTGCAACCCAAGCATTCAGTTAGGGTCACTAAAAGAACATTGAGTTGCAGTCAGGTGTGTGTGTGTGAGTGCGAGTGGGGCCCATTATTGTGTGTGACCTGTTATTTGTTTGACCACATTTATTCACAATCATTGTTATTGCTTTTATTTTATGCTGCATTGAGAGACTATTGTTTTTCTGTGTCAATAAATACCCCTACCTACATTAGGTAGTTAAAGGTAAAGTAACCTTGTTGTGTCACATAGCTCCCAGATAATTCATGTATGGTAATAATAATATAATTCATGTTGATTAATGCTTGTTTAAAAAAGTAGTTTAAAAGCAGGAAACAAGTAAAAACATACTTTAAAGGAGTATAATTTCATTATATTCTAACTTTATTTGGAGGCACCAGCCAGTTGAATTAAAATTAAATAAGTACAGATTAAAAAGTTAGACTACAGGTAGTCGCACCATTTTATTAAAACGAACCCAGGCCCCGCCCAGAGTACTACTGCACAAGAATCCTCATAGCTACCTGGGACGGGTGTTACATGTTGTCAGAACATTATCATTCATCAGTGTGGATGCCCACATCATTACCATTATATTTATCTTTGATTGTTATCATTCTTGGTGTAGACGGCCCTGGCTTTAACCACATAACCACTTAACTCATTAAGACCTGAGGCCGATTCTACAAAATGTCCTCTAAATCCTAACAGTTTTCTGAAAAACGTATGTTGCTATATCAGTGGTGCTCAAAACCTTTTCACGTCAAGGACCCCCCCAAAATGATGTATTTGGCCATGGGCCCCCATCTAAAAATATTTTGTTCCAGAGACCCCCCAGAAGCACATATTTGAGTTAAAAATCTTCACTTAAAAGATTGTATGCATATTCAAAGACTTTTTTCCATAATACACCAAATCTGTTCGCTGAAAATAGCTAATCTACAAGCTCACAGCGTGTCACATTGTGACACTTTGTGAGCTTGTAGTTCTGCTATGTCTGGCGAATGTTCGTTGCCCAAAATAATACATTATAATAATACATTTTATTTGTAACGCACTTTATGTTTGAACCAAATCTCAAAGTGCTACATATTAAAACAAAAAAATAATAATATTAAAACAGTGAAATGATTAAAATTCAGAACAAAGGTCAGCTATACACAGCTAAGAAAAAGTTTAAAAAGTTAACACAATAGGGATGTAAAGGTTCATGAAGAAGTTTACTATCTGTACGGGTAAAAATCACTCACTACCTAGTGCTGCCCACAGCTCTGCTGCTAGAAGTAATATAAAGAATAAAAAGTTCAAAACATAACATTATAAAATATATATATAACTACATTAAAAACTATGCAGGAGGCAAAACAAACATCATAAAACAAAGCGCTTATGGAACAAATGAGTTTCTAGCAACTTCTTAAAATAATCCACTGACTTTGTGTTTTTTTCATAACCAAGGGGAGACGATTCCAGAGAGACGCACGCACACACACACACACACACACACACACACACACACACACACACACACACACACACACACACACACACACACACACACACACACACACACACACACACACACACACACACACGTCCTATCTCGTGTTCTTCTTGTTATCTTATCTGGATTTGCATCCTGTTTTCTGTCAAACATTTTGTAACGGACTTGTTAATAGTTTCATTTAAAACAAACATGATTTGACACAGAGCTTACAGAACTGTAAGTTTACCTTTTGAATCATAGTGAAGTTTGCATAATAGTCATGTAACCTGACAATGAACCCCCCGCGATCAGTAATCCTGCTGTGTGAAGCTCTTTGATAGGTCTTTGCCCTCCACTGGGCCTACAGACAGACAGCAACAACAGACGGTTCAGTATACATCAGTCAACTCCAAATAGAAACTGTCACTCTAGAAGGCATATACCGTCCCAATCCACAAACCCTCCACGTATACAGGATGGGATGTACATGACAAGAAACAATCCAGTGAACTTTGAACCAGCCGTTTGAAATCCTAAGTGCGCTAACATGGACATTCTATGGCAAAGTTTATCTTGGTGAAGTCAGGCGGGGCTTCCACATGCACACACCGCACGTGCACACACGAGCACGCACGCACGCACGCACGCACGCACGCACGCACACACACACACACACACACACACACACACACACACACACACACACACACACACACACACACACACACACACACACACACACACACACACACACACACACACACACACACAGATGTCCTATCGCTTGTTCTTCTCATCCTTTGTTATGTTATCTGGAATTGTTGCGTCCTGTTTCCTACCAAGAATTACCAAGAATATTGTGACTGCCTGGTTGTCACTATAACAATGACAATGTTAACCATTATATACTGTAATTTGCTGTATGAACAGCGAATAGCGTTATAAACGTGTATGTACTGTAGAATGTGCTATTTTCACTACTGTGGAAAATGTTATTTACAATGACATGGCCAGAATGGGGACATCAGGTTGAAAGTGGCACATACTCCCACCCCCCGGCAACCTATATAGAGGAGTTGAGCCAGGACAACACTAGCCCCATAAGCGACTTCTTGAGAAATGCACACCCTCTTGAGCAGAGAGAATAGGCTGGGGCTGACGCACCGATTCATGTGGGCGACCTCTGGCATGACCCCCTGCGCCTGTTTGCTGACACTTTCCCAATGGAGGAAGAAAAAAAAAACTTGAAGGAAGGGGGGGGGGGGAGTAGGGGGGGTCAGAAAGACAGAGAAAACAAGCAAGAAGAGGGGGGGTGGTTTAGAGAGAGAGAGAGAGAGAGAGAGAGAGAGGGAGAATGCCTCTTTCTTCTGATGGATGAGGCCTTCTCTTGTTACATTTGGAGAGAGCACAGCTGTGACGAGCTGTTAAGTACACGCAAACAAGCCGTCTTGCTTCAGTCGAGCCTGCCAGGCACCGCGTCGCGGCGTGTCCCCCCCCCCTCTTGTACCGCTCTGACACATGATCACAGCCGAGACAATACATGTGGGAGCGAGAGTACCGTGCCCCACACACACACACACACACACACACACACACACACACACACACACACACACACACACACACACACACACACACACACACACACACACACACACAAAAGAAGTGAGAAGTATTTTCAACTAGAACAAAACAAAGCGAAGCAAAGCAAAAAACCCAATCCACTCTCACTTAATACCGCCGGGACACCCCACCCCCCACCCCAGTCAGTATTAATTCATCTTGTTTCTCTTTGTTTTGTGCCTGTTCTGTGTGTGTGTGTCTGCCGTTGCTGTTGTCGTGGGGTGTGTGTAGGGTGGCAGTGGTGGGTGTATAAAGCCTGACTTGTGCTTCGTCATACAGCGGTGTCGCGCGTCGGAAAACAGCCGATCCACAAGCTCTCGGCGTGTGGCGGATGCGCCACGCCGTGAGCTTGTGGATCGTCTGTTTTCCGGCACGCGTCACCGCAGTACGATAGAGTATAAAATAGGCTCAAAAGAGTGAGAAGAACAAGAGAGAGAGAGAAAGAGAGAGTAGGGCTTTGGTGGTTTAGCGTGTTTGGAAATAGGTTAGGAATGATGATGGTGGTGGTGGTGATGGTGGTGCTTGTGGTGGGGGGTTGGATGTAAAGAACATCTGCTAGCGTGACGGTGTCACCGCGACTTGTAATGTGTTTTGAATAGACACGACTGGCCCCCAGGTTGGAGCAGAGGGGAAAACCCCCCGACCGATCCATCTGCCAATTAAGACAGTCCACAGGGGGAGCGTGGGTATATATATATATATATATACGTTTTTGGAATATAGATATAATGAAAGCCATTATGCCGTAATATCCGTCTGTCTGTCAGCCGGCGTTCAGCGTTTGGGGACATCACTGGAAGGTACGCTCAGCATTGTTTGGCTATAATAACCGTCGAGTTATTGAAATCAAATTTTGCGTGCCTTTCATATGCACGATTCAGCATACTGCAGGTAACAGTGAATACATAGTGTTCTGCCGTGGCTTGGCTTTTCAGCAGGTGACAGTTACAAATTGACTAATAGATGGCTAAGGATGCCACCAGCTGTGAGGAGAGTCTCCAGTTTTGGGTTTAATTTTCACACAAAGTGACACGTCGCACCGTCGTCGCATCCCCATAAGATTACAGGAATCATAACATCGGCTGATTAAATCATCCCCTGATTATCATCGCCTGGTGATGGAGATGTCAACTGTCTCGGCGGGCGCTGCAGTTCATGCACGTCGCATTACACATACGAAACTAGTGCATACCTGTAGGAAGATCCGGAATGTTAATTCAACTCTGTTAAGCGTAGAAATGGATGTGCGAGTGTCCATTTTTACACTTTCAGAATTAAGCACTGCAGCATCAACCCTGCATGGTGTCCCTATTTTCGGAAATCGAATCACGTGGATCCCGAGACGGCCGTGGCTGCTCCAATGTGGATCTCGTAATTCACATGGCCAGCCTGTGAGTCAGTCATCTATGATGTTGATCATCACAAACATTTGTATATCAAGGCCCAGGGACCCCCATACAAGATTTGAGTTGATAAAATGTTCATATTTATTCAAACTTCAATGTCTTTTTCTTTGACAATAGCTGATCTACAAGCTTGCAACAGCTCGTAGGTCGGCTTTTTTCAAATAGCCGATGTATATAGGGTTAAATTGGTTACATTAATTTTAAGCTATATTAACGCTGGGGACCCCCTGGCCCCTTTGGCGCTGATTGGTCCAGTGGTTTGTGAGATTAACTCCATACACAGACAAACATACAGACAGACTCTTACAGATGGCTATACTCCTACAGAGCCATGACTTAAAAATAGATATATTTTTTAAATATAAACAATAATTATTTCGGCTGTTTAGTATATAGGTCTTAAGCGGTTAAATTATAAAACATTCTGGATTTCACTCTGAGTGGGGCCCAAATTGAATAGAAAGCTGCTAAGCCGGAGGAAATATGATGGGGTAATTGTGGTGGGACTTCTCTCTCTTTCCATGTCTCATTGTGTACATCAACTTCTCCTCCAACGTGTTGATGTGGCTTCTACCCCCCAACGCGTCCCTCTTACGCCATGCCAGCCGATCCTGGGCCCAGTTAGCAGCCTCGCTATTGGACACATGTGACTGTCATCTTGGCACTTCAGCGTTCAATGTGGAGCCGGGCCCGGGACACATGAGTCAATATGTTCCTTAAATGAGAAACTGGAAGTGATGGGGGTCCCCGATACTTTGCGGCGAACCACAAATAAGCTAACAAAGTTTAAAAAACTTTAGCGCCTCCCAATTGACGGGTAATGTGAAGTGGGCTGCGGGGGGTGGTGGAGAGTCTATGGTAGCGTCGGGGGGGAACATGTGGGGCTGTGCTAGCGGGCTGTGTCATGCGTTATGACTCAGGGGATAATGGAGACGGTTTGCTGACAGATGGATGTTGTGGTGAAATGTGGATTCCCCGGGACAAACTTCAGCCTTTGTCAGATTTTTAGCAATAATACATAAGTGTTTGTGAGTGAAACTTTAGACTCTAAGGGGTAATGCGCTAATGGGTTCTGTGTGTGTGTGTGTGTGTGTGTGTGTGTGTGTGTGTGTGTGTGTGTGTGTGTGTGTGTGTGTGTGTGTGTGTGTGTGTGTGTGTGTGTGTGTGTGTGTGTGTGTGTGTGTGTGTGTGTGTGTGTGTGTGTGTGTGTGTGTGTGTGCGCGTGTGTCTGTGTATGTGTGACATGGGCAACCATTGTGCTGATGTAACATTAATCACAGCAGTGCCACAGCTGGTTGTGTTTTGGGTTTGTCCGCCTCTCTCTAAGTCTCTGTCTGGTCTGTGAACTTCAAGTGACTCCTGTGCGTAGAAGCACCCACCCAATTACCGGCTACTCCACTCTCCATGTAAACGGCAGTGAATAGCAAGGGGCAGGAGGGGCTTCTGTGTGTGTGCGTGTGCGTGTGTGTGTGTGTGTGTGTGTGTGTGCGTGTGCGTGTGTGTGTGTCCTTCCCCACTTGAACCCTAGTCATAGGTGTCATAGGTGAACATTCTGCAAAAACAGCTCACAACTTGTGAGCTTGTAGATCGGCTATTTTGGTGTAGAGGGAAAAAAGGAGGGGGCCAGGGGTAGACCCCTGGGGGACGCGGGTCAACAAATTATAAGTGCTGCGTGCGTGCGTGCGTGTGTGCGTACGTGCGTGCGTGCGTGCGTGCGTGCGTGCGTACGTGCGTACGTGCGTGCGTGCGTGCGTGCGTGCCCTTAAAAAGTGAGGAAGAAAGAACAAAAGAGGGAAAGAGGGAGAGATGTTACACTGAGCCTTAGCACTTACCGGACAGTTTGAATCTCCTAGCTCTTTGCTTTGATACGTTTGGGAAATGTTTCACAAAACACAGTCAGGGCGGGGTCACCGTGGGTTCCTGAGAAAGGACAACGCATGAGTTATCAGCGAATGACGCAGCCCGACTCTCAGCTGTAAACCCCCATAACCTCCCCCGCCTGACACCTGCGTGTCGCCGTGTTCCGGATATCCGGCAAACAGCGGCCTAAGTATATATAGCGGATCTGCGCTCGTGTCCAGAGGTCGCCGAGGAGAGTGTGGGAGTCCCCCCTCCGCCCCTCAGGGGACGAGGACACACACGGCGCGGACAAGCCGCTGTCAGCAGGTCCTACGTCCAGCTCCTCTCAGGATGCGCCATTGTTAAGTGTCTCCATTTATCACAGGCAAACGGGTTAAAGAGCAGGAGCCACCTTCCTGTATCCCCGCACTTCACACTCAGCCGCGCTGTTCTGCAGGGCCGTCGCAAAAACAAAAGGCAACCTTTGCACAGGCTTAGACCAGGGCTTCCCAAAAAGAAAATAAACACACAAAATGAATAACTCGCGGGGCCAACGGTGGGAGGAAATATATTTATATCAATAGGGACCCCGTTGTTATTTTTCCCACAACAGTGTATAAGCTACGTGCCGTTTCGGTTTGAGTCGCAGGGGAACGGAGGGCGACGGCGGAAATCCAGGTGACGCGCCCCCCCTCGTTCCTGATGGCGTCACGGCCCTTGGCTGCCCGCTGACATGGCATGGTGCCCGGGCGGGGGGGGGTGGTGGCCGTGCGTGGACCTCATTATGTTGTTGCTTCAGTGTACTGCACCGACCTCACAGAGACAAAGTCCCTGTGTGGGTAAAACATACACACAACAGACTGTAGCAGGTGATATGGAGAAGCAGAACCGCACACATCACAACGTGGTAGCTACTACTACCATACTGTAATACCAGTGGTGGAAAAAGTACTACCATTTTGAACTTAAGTAAAAGTATCAATACTGCAATGTAGATATACT
The DNA here is from genome assembly GCF_963454915.1 of Gymnoscopelus microlampas. Classification (NCBI taxonomy): domain Eukaryota; kingdom Metazoa; phylum Chordata; class Actinopteri; order Myctophiformes; family Myctophidae; genus Gymnoscopelus; species Gymnoscopelus microlampas. The sequence continues at coordinate 50,638,385 of NC_139962.1, forward strand.
GAGTATTGAGTGGAGTAAAAGCATAATATTTGCCTCTGAGATGTAGTGGAGTAGAAGTAAAAGTACTGAAAATTTGAAATACTCCAGTAAAGTAAAAATACCTCAAAATTGTACTTAAGTACAGTACTTGAGTAAATGTACTTAGTTACTTTACACCACTGTGCATCTGTTGCCACACTGACGGAGACTCACACAAAGTGTTGTTCCTCACTATACAATACATCTCATATTAGTCATCTGTCTCCAGGTCACTGTGAGCACCAGAGCTGATTACCCTCAATCAAACCACCTCTCTCTCTCTCTCTCTCTCTCTCTCTCTCTCTCTCTCTCTCTCTCTCTCTCTCTCTCTCTCTCTCTCTCTCTCTCTCTCTCTCTCTCTCTCTCTCTCTCTCTCTCTCTCTCTCTGAGCCTGTTAGGTCTTTACGGGTTTGATTACAGTTGTCAAAACTTTTTTCCCCCCCTTTCTCTCGTTACAATCAGTTGGAATATCCCGCCCACCCACCCCCATCATCATACTTGTTCTCCACATATTAATTTGGCTTAATTTGATTCGGAAAACATCTCCAGCAAGTGTTTTTCTTTTTTTCCTGGCACAACCTTTGAAGTGACAATATGAAATAATAAAACCCTATTAAATATGAATCACAGGAGCCATGTCAGCGTTTCTACCACTCCTATTTGATTTCCCAGCGAGAACGCATTTGATCACACACACACACACACGCACACACACACACACACACACACACACACACACACACACACACACACACACACACACACACACACACACACACACACACACACACACACACACACACACACACACAAACCACACTCAATCTGAATACTTTGGCTTTAATTGAATACATTTCTGTTTCTGTGCCCCCCCCCAAACACACACACACACACACACACACACTCACACTCACACTCACAGCCCAGCCCTCTGTCTATTTCCTCAAGCACGTAATGCATGCGGTAAATAATTCAAATGAAATTAATTTTACAGCACCTTGTTTCCACCGAGCATGCCAACATCTGTTGTCGAGTCACAAGTTTACATTGTTGGTCATTACTTTCCACAATGAGCAAAATGTTTTATTAAAGCCCCGTGGGATGCCCCCCTTTCTAACATGCACGCACACGCACACACACACACACACACACACACACACACACACACACACACACACACACACACACACACACACACACACACCCACGCCAGTTTTGCTACTGAATGAACCCTCTCTGAACTCCGTACAATCAGCGATTGGCTGAAGTTCTATCGTGGGCGGGGGATATATGCGTGAGCATGCGCGTGTGTGTGTACGTGTGCGCGCGCACACGTACAGTACGTAAGTGCGTGTGTGCGCACGTGTACACACACTAGGGTCTCGACTATACACTGTCTTTCTTCCCAGAACGTGGGGGCCCACAAGTTTAACCCACTAAAACCGGGAAAGCATCTGTGGTCATTTTAGATTTTTGCGTTGGCCATTAAAAAATATCAGCTCGCAGGCGCTTGTACATCTGATATTTGATGCAACACTTAGAAAAAAATTCTTAAAGTGTGAGAACAAACTGTTTTAGAAGGCATTCGTAGAACCGGGCCTCAGGTCTTAATGGGTTAATGCGATTGAGGTATTGGACGGGTCCCCGGCTCCTTCAGGAAATCGCTGACCGTAGTGAAATAGAGCCGCTCTGCTGACTCCTCTGGAGTGACGTAGTGGGGTTTTTTGTCCCGACATACAAGAGTAAATCTACTGCCCCGGCTGTTGTTTCACATCAGCCCATTACACAGACCACATACTGTATGAATAGGCCTTTTTATGCCCACACTGCTAATTACTACAGTGCAAATAGTAAAAGGTGCAATAGGAAATTGTGTCCCCTATCTAGTGTCAATACGCGGCATGTGTTTTTTTCCTTCATAATGACAGTTTCCATACAGCCGAGAGTGTTATTCTTGCTAGATATTATTAACCACTTAAAAACCCTATATACTTTAAGTTGACCGGAGTTCCCCATGGCTCTACACACCAGTGGTTCTCAAACTTTTTCATGTCAAGGACACCCAAAATGATACGTAAACACATTATACTGCAGGGCCATTGGTATTTCCCTCTACATCAAATCTCTTTGAACGAAAATAGCCGATCTGCTTTTGATTGAATACTTTATTAATAAAGTTTGTTAACAGTGCATGTACAGTAGTACAATCAAAACGTATGTTAAAAGGATAACACAAAAACCCCCAGGGCCCTGTTTCCTTTGTGGTCCATTGTACTACAAGCTCGTTGTGAGCTTGTACATCTGCTATCTTGGTGCAATGTTTGCCCCTAGAACAAAGACACCAGGGTTCATGTGGTTAGATAGCTATTTGGTGGGAGCTAACTATGTTTTCCGAAGCGGAGGCAACGACCGACACGTATGTAATATGGTGGGCAGATGCATGCGCACGCCCCGGCGCCCAAAGGGAGGAAGAGAATCGGATGGCACGTCCCCGTCCCCCCCACCCCCCGCGTGCCTGACTAGCAGGGTCGGGCTCAGGAAGTAGGCTGTTTATTTGTGTTGGTCCACATTTAAACAGCCCCTTCAAAGAAAAGCACATTGTATATTCATCAATTTTAATACTCACGGGGAGGGAGGAAAAAAACATAAGCAGACCGCTATACATAAATCATTAGGACACAGTCAAAAAACAAACAGGGGGGAAAAAATAAAAAAAGAAACACACATACATACAAGATCATGTGCTTTGGCGTGGTTTTGCGGATGCGGTCTCCAAACCTCAAACCCGAAGTAACAACAGTGGCAAATGTCGTCCGCTGTCGGTAAAAGCGGGGTCTTTAAACACCAGGGTCTCCACAGGCTTGGGCTTCAACCGAGCAGAAGAACGGGGTGGGGGTGGGGGGCGGTTTTAGGATGGGGAGTGACAGGATACGGGCTGTTCCTGGACGCCCCTTCCCTCAAAAGGATTGGCTGTAAAACGTGAAGGGACCCCGGGACACACCCTTGAGGAGCGGCGGAGTGTTTGTGGCCACCGTGGGGCCTGGGTAGCCCTGCTGCCGCTGCGCTCCGCCGGGCCCCCGAGCAGGTGACAGTGGCTCGTCCCGTGCTCTGGGCCTCTGCCAGTAACAGATGTGCTCAGTCAAATGACTAATTGAAAACCTAAAACAAAATCAGCAGCTTGGCTATTTGGCCTGCATAATAACAGGCCCTTGTGCTGAAAAAAAAGAGAGGGGGAGCTGGAGAGAAAACGCTACACACACACACACACACACACACACACACACGCACACGCACACACGCACACGCACACACGCACACACGCACACACACGCACACACACGCCCCTCTCATCAGCGGCGCCATTAACAATCATGAGCAAAGATGAAAACAACGCTTGGTTTATTCTGCAAATGAAAGCACATAACTAGATGGCGTCCCCGGAGTCCATTTCCAATTTTAATAATACATCAAGGAGCCATAGAGGCAGCAAATGCTCCGTGCGTTAAGAGCCAGAGCATAACCACACTACCTACAGCGCCACTGTCACGAGACAAGTCCCAGGGCAAAGAATTAAGCACACGCATAAAGGTACACAACATGATAGCTATTAGCTAAATTAAAAGAGCCATTACCGTGAGTGGTGTGCAGAATCACTTGCCAGTTAAAAGACTACAAAAAATGTTCCATCTCAGAAAGGGAACATGTGGTTTTTTGTTCACCTCAACTCTCTTTCTCTCCGACAGCAGAAAAAGCATGCAGTCTGGGCTCGCCTCAAATTATGTGCATGAATAATAAAATACCTTCTAATTAAAAACTGTTGTTAAATATGCAAAAATCTAATGATAATGAGATTGTGCAATACCTTGGAGTAAAGCATATTATAAATTACTTACAAGTGCAAGTCGGCTTGACCCAAACATTGCATTTTGAAGGCTACTCAGAATATTGTGTGTCTGGGGCATGGGGAGAGGGGCTAAATCATGTGTGGGTGAACCGTCTGTATTTGGGTCTGTCTCGCCCTATTTATGTACATACACGCACACACACTGTGTGTGTGTGTGTGTGTGTGTGTGTGTGTGTGTGTGTGTGTGTGTGTGTGTGTGTGTGTGTGTGTGTGTGTGTGTGTGTGTGTGTGTGTGTGTGTGTGTGTGTGTGTGTGTGTGTGTGTGTGTGTGTGTGTGTGTGTCCGGGCGTATTGGAAGGGCTGAAATATATGCATGTATGTATGCTAATGTATACTGGCTGTCTCACTAACTCTTAAGGGAGAAGCTTGGAGCTAGAGCAAGGTTATGTACAGAAGGGGGACGCTATGTACTTTTTTAAACTTAAAAATAAACAAATAGAAAATGCCCATTGAAAGTGGAATATTCTTTGACTCTATATTAATAATAATGATAATAATGATAATAATAAAAAACAATAATAATAATGATAAAAGCACCTATCTCCCATGTATAATAATATATGGGCATTAGGTGTTCTTAGGGGCTGTTTGTGATGGTACTGGTTTTGATGGTACTGACTTCTGAATGAACTGGATTCTGATGGTACCGGTTTTGATGGTACTAGTTTGTGATGGTACTGGTTCACGATGGTACTGGCTTCTGATGGTACTGGCTTCTGATGGTACTGGTTCACGATGGTACTGGCTTCTGATGGTACTGGCCTCTGATGGTATTGGTTTGTGATGGTACTGGCTTATGATGGTACTGGCTTATGGTGGTATTGGTTTGTGATGGTACTGGCTTATGGTGGTACTGGCGTGTGATGGTACTGGCGTGTGATGGCACAGGGGATAAAACTTGCAACACTGACCACTAGGATTCCTCTGTAAGTATACCGTGCCATCCTTATGAGGTCCTCAGCATAAATAAAACAAGTCACAGATCAGTTGCACGTCATTAGAAAGGAAAACAAACAAAGACACGCAAGCCTACTGCAGAATGTAACAAAGACGCTGGCAAAGCAGGAATGATTGCAGCTTTTATTTACCAATATGACAAAAGAAATAAATCACCACACCACTCGACAAATATCAGTCCTCTTTCTCTCTGTGTTTGTCTTACTTCATCAATCATAGCATTATTCCTCTCTCTCTCTCTCTCTCTCTCTCTCTCTCTCTCTCTCTCTCTCTCTCTCTCTGTCCCCCTCTCTCTGTGTCTCTCTATCTCTCTCACTCTCTCTCTCTCTCTCTCTCTCTCTCTCTCTCTCTGACTGAGTTATTGTCATACGTCTTCATGTTACAAAGCCTTTATGTTGGTGAAAGCAGTAAATAAAAATAGATGTCCTCAAAGACATATTTCCTTGAGGTTTTGAAGACGAAGGATCGCAAATGAAGAGACAAAGCTTGTCAGTTAAGCGCAAGACAAGTCTCCATGCGTGCAGGAAGAATGCAGAAGAAAGAATTTGGAAAATTTCGAGTCGCCTCTCTGCGGTTTATTTACCAACAGTCATGTTCAATTTGGCTTTCTGTGTTAAGTAAATTAATCACTTGTCTTTGTAGAGGATGTTTAGACACTTTTGGTGACAACAGCCCAAACAAAAGAGTCATTATTTGAGGAGGTAGTCGGTGATACAAACCCATTTTTGTGCATAATTTGACGTGTACCGTGTGTGTATGTGTGTGCACAAATGAGCGCACGCACACACATACCCACACACACACACACACACACACACACACACAGACACACACACACACACACACACACACACACACACACACACACACACACAAACAAATTCAGAGACACACACTGTCAGATACTTCAGACACACTATTTTCAATACCTATAGCTTTGCCGTACCGAGATGCATATTATTTAAGCATATTTATGGAGATGAGATTTGCAGTTGAATTGGAGGCAATAATATTCCGTTAGCTTTATAAATTCACTTGACACACACACCCGAATGGGGCCCCCCGCCCCGTATTTAATATTCCGCCGAATAAGACTTTAGCCTGATTGAGAGGTTTGCGCTGCACATTGTCAAACACGATTGCTCCATTCTGGGCCAGCCGGAGCCCGGAAACAGCCCGCATATTTCACTTCACAAGTCAATAGGCCTCCGCCGTGTTTATTAAAATTTTAACAGGACTCCCAGCCTGACGGGTTCATCAGCTATTCAAAGCAACCAAACAAATCAGCCGTCACAGACTTTCTCTCTTTCTCTCACTCTCTCTCTCACACACGCTCTGACATACACACAGTGACTTGCGCACACACACACACGCTCCCAGTGACCTGCAGACACTGACATAGTGTACATACATGCACACACACACGCACACGCACACGCACACACACACACACACACACACACACACACACACACACACACACACACACACACACACACACACACACACCAACCCGCACCACCACCTCCTCCTCGTGTCCCTGACCTTCCCAGCATCCCGACGCGGTGCGCCCCACCCCACCCTCTCCTTCTTTGGATGACTTTTCCACCAAGTCTTTATGGGCAAATAAACAGCAGCAAGCCATGCTTTCCATCACACGTTATAATCATGATGCTTTTTTATGTTCACACCATAAACAAATACTTGATGATGAGAAGAGGAGGGGGATAAATCAGGCCGGGTTGTATATGAGGCAAAGCAGTCATTTAGATTAACGAAGCAGGCACACACACACACACACACACACACACACACACACACACACACACACACACACACACACACACACACACACACACACACACACACACACACACACACACACACACACACACAGCCAAGAGTAGGTCATCAGTACAAGTAATGACCAAGGCAACTTTATAGCGACTTAGATTATGAGTTTCCCAACTGTTAGGCCCGGTTTATACTTCGTTGTACGGCACTGCCCCAGGCCAGAAACATTGAGAACCCGATCTACAAGCTCACAACACGTCGTGAATGTAACGTGTTGTGAGCTTATAGATCAGCTATTTCCGGCGGATGACGACTGACCATAAAATAAAGCGTTGGAATGTACACACATTCACACAACAACATCTACACAAGTCATACACCAACTAGAAAGTAGAGATCCAGTCACAGAACTAGAAAAAGTGCTCCTCGGAGCACAGGTCTCCGCCAAGTCGGGTAGGTTATTGTGGCCTCCTGGTGGCACTATAATAAGCCAATGTGAAAAGGGATGCCATTTCTTCTTAGGCCTTGCATTCATGATTTGACATTGCATTCATGATTAGAGTCATTTTGTTCCAAAAATGTGTTTTTACTAAATTAGACCTGCTGGTGGCGCTATAACAGGCCAATGTGGAAAGGGTGGCATTTCTTCCTCGGCCCAGTGGGAATGTGCGTGCACAATTTCACGGAAATCGCATGCTGCGTTGATGATTTGAGGCATTTTGTTAAAAACGAACCAATCCGTCATGTTTATTTGTTGGAAAAAGAATAAATACTTTAATTACAAAAAAAAAAAAAAACGAACCAATCCTGCAAACTTTGGAAGCCAATCTTAGCCAATCAGGATGTAATATGGAAATCGGACAGATCCATGTTGATCACATGACTATAGAGATACTGTGTACCAATTTGCGTGATGTTTGGATAAAATCTCTAGTAATATAAAAAAATGTGTTTTGCACAAATCGGCCGCCTGGTGGCGCTCTAAAAGGCCCATGTGAAAAATTTGGGGCAGAGGTTCTGAATTGGCATTCAGGGAGTGTGTGTGCACAGTTTCGCAGGGAGCGGGCCAACGGTGCCGGAGATTAGCTGTTCACAGACAGATGGACACACGGACGGACGGACGGACGGACGGACGGACGGACGGACGGACGGACGGACGGACAGACAGGGTGCAAAAAAAAAATACTCTTCAAGAGACAAAAAATGTGAAACTTGAGAGAGGCCATTCACTTTACACTATATCTGCACCTGTGTGTGTGTGTGTGTGTGTGTGTGTGTGTGTGTGTGTGTGTGTGTGTGTGTGTGTGTGTGTGTAGAATAATTGTTTATGCCATGTATACATAGCACCTCGTTTTCATCAGGAAAGTCAATCTGACACGCTTTTGCTCCTTCATTGCCGACCCGTCCCCCTCGCAGTGGTTCTAGTCTCTTAGTTTAGCTTATCAAAAGAGGTAAACACGCCATTGAAGTGAAGACTTGACACAATGCAGTGACGTCAAGAAGTCTCATCCCAAAGTCAACTGCGAGACTAAAGGCCCCTTTGAAGTCAGAACTGCAAAGCAGCGTGGAAAACAAAAGACTTTACAGAGCTACTGTCAGTGTGTGTGTGCCTACTGTAGGTGTGTGTGTGTGTGTGTGTGTGTGTGTGTGTGTGTGTGTGTGTGTGTGTGTGTGTGTGTGTGTGTGTGTGTGTGTGTGTGTGTGTGTGTGTGTGTGTGTGCGTGTGCGTGTGTGTGTGTGTCTAAAGGAAAAAGAGGTGTGTGAGTGCGGCAAGAAAAAAAGGAGAATGGAATCCGCGTGCGAGGGAGAAAGAGTGAGAGATTTGAGTGTTTGTGTTAACGTGTGCGCGCGCGCGTGCATGGGCGAAACTCATTTCACCCGGTGCTCAACTTCCATTCCTCATCCAACAGCTGAAGTGAGTGAGAAAGCGGCAGTTCTTTGGCAAATAAAATGGGGTTCATGCAAAGCCAGTATTAATTTGGCTTCCCCCCACTGAATGAAATGTTTTTGTTTTGGGGCGGAAATTGCTCTGAGCGGTAATGAATTTCCCCCTCCGCTCTCCGCGCCGTGTGGCACCACAATTTACCACAGCGATAGATCACATAGGCTGACGATTTGAGTGTGCATATATTCTAATAGAAAGCTGATGAATATTAAATGTGCAACATTAAAAAAAGAGGCTCATTTTCCCTTCGTTTAGCAGAGAGAGCAGAATTTTTCATTATAGCTGGTGGCGAGACGAGTTGGGAAGGAGAGAAAAACGACAATAACCAAAACAAAAATAAATGTCATTTTTTTCCCAGGCCAATATTTATCTATCCAAATGTCTGTTTGTAAAAGAGAAATCAGAGGGCTGTTGAGTGCATAATCGGCGGCATCTGACAACATCCTTCGCTGCCTTTCAAAGCAACGATCGCATGCCGTCTCAAAAACCCGCAACGATTTCGCCTTTTCTCGCTTTTTCTTTTTGTGTGGAAATGTTTACAGAGCCGCTCTCTTGTTGTTGCGATCTGTCCTTGCTATGTTTTTTGTCTGCTGAAACAAAGCTAGAATGTGTCTTTGAGGAGAAGAGAAAAAAAAGTCTCTTCACAACATGTCTTGTCTCTGTGTCGCGTGTGTGCGCGATTTTGAAATTAGTTTTAGATGTCAGCATGTGTTTGGGAGACTTTGATGTGTTGGCATATTCCTTTTCATGATGTCTCATTGGTTAAATATGTTCATGCATCAGCGCAGTTAGATAGCTAGATGAAGGAAGGGAAGTGACAAAATGCAGCAATCAAAGCCACGGCTGATGGCTCTGTAGTGCAACATTGTTTCACATTTAATGATAATAACTTCACATGTGACATTAGGATGCTGTTTTACATAGGACTGTGTGCAAGCATGGATTTGATTTAAAAGGGGATAGCACTACACTACACTGGAGATCTGGATGATATGCCTTATCGAAAATGCGCTATGCATTAAAGTCCAGAAATGGCATTTCAGAATCAGAATCAACTCCATTGACACATAATACACGATTACTAACCCGTAAAAAAGTGTATTTTTTGTGAAGCTGTCAACATTTGCCGTTATACTGTAGGAAGACGTAGAATAGGGAAAGAGAGAAGAAAGGAAGATCGAAGTCAAATAACAGGAAGGCAGAGTCGAATCGAATTTACAAAGGTATACATAAAGAGCATGTTTGAAAAAATAGCATTGGATTGATGGCACTAGTGAAGGCAGAACTGCTTTTGAATTTCTGTGTATTGGGGCATATTTCCGAGTGAAACAGGATAGTTAGGCGGGACATAACAAACATGGAGAATTACAGTTGAATATTGATTGATTGATGGATGGATGGATGATCATGACATAATATTGGTTGAACTTGGTTGGTTCAAGCCTACACTGTGTAAGTAATGTCTATATTTAGTGTTACGGGAATACAACATAATAGTCTCTGTGCATAAATGTAGTCCCAGGTTTCCAGAAGGTGGCATACCCGTTTCCTGTTGCAGTTCATTTTCCCATAGCTTTGTTTGATCGTGTTTGGGAAAGAGAATTTGGATTTGGATGCATTTTCTTCTCTGAATATATTGTTAAATAGGTGTACAATATTAGCCTGGTAAACCATCCCGGCAGACTGCAGAAGACACATGATAATGTTAATTCATGTGTCCGGATGGTTTACCAGTTAGCACAATATGGCTAAAAGGTTAAAAGGGCCATTTTAATTTCACCTCAACTTTAAGGTCTGGTCACACCATAAATTGTCAGAGTGAAATTAATTTGCCTGTCCTTGTGGGACGGGAATCTTGGCAAGCAAAATACAATGAATAACTCCATCTGATTTGAGGTGCAATAGTCCGTTTGTGACAGAAGAAAGCAATAAACCACATTAAATGAATGAAATATAGTTTTATACCATCTACTCCTGCCTCATGACTGCATTGCAAACCATGCTGCATATGTTTTGTGTTTCAACTGATATTGTAGCATAACAGAATTATACAAAATGTAAAATATGTGTTCTCTGTTGAACTAACCAACAATGACACAGAGTATGCCATTCTAGACACAGGGGTCTCACCAATGGCCAACAGCGGTGTCTAAAGCTTAAAAGAAGATATAAAGAGTGAAATGTTTTCAAAACACGGTGACCACTGAAACTTTGGTAACTTGCACATTAAGCTGCCCGTTCACAAATAATGAAAGAGGTGGCACACGTGTTTCTGATCAGACATAAGCTCTTATTTATATTTCTGGATCTTTGTCGGCTAACATTGACCACTTGGCAGCGCTTGAAGGTAAAGTCTGTTTGACGATTCAACCGAGAGAACGTCGACTGAGGGCTCTCCGACTTATCATTTGAACCGTCGACTTTTAGGGGGCAGTCCTAGACCATTAAGGAAGACACACAGTCACAGGTCCCGTGTGTTCATCACGTCATTGAGTTGATGTGTCCAACTGTACATCAACACATTCACTCACAGTGGACACATTACAGCTATCATTCTCTTTCTCCACCTTCATTATCTGCTCAGTAATCAGCCAGCCATCATTCAAAATGGGCCCGCACGCCCATGGATTCACACAAACCCTTTGACTAGAGAGATATTACTTTTTGCTCGGGTCCTGAGAATAGAGGGTTCATTTACACCCAGGGCTAAATTACCATGACAGAGGAGAGGAGCCCACAGACAGCACCTCGCCATGTCTCAGCGAGAGTCGCACTTTAAAAGGCCCTTAATGGAGCTGATGATTAGGAGGAACTCTTGGCTGTGTGCTCTCGTTATAAATGTCCCTTGTCCCTCCCCAGACAGAAGCAGCCAGTCCTCGGTCTCATCCTCGGCCATATTCCTCTTGTACGCCGATGAGAAGGTCAATAGACTGCTCTTCTCCTTTCTTGAACCTTTTCCATATTTCTTAATTAGACTGGGTGGCATGTAATGTAACTGTATAGTAGGCTGATACGCTCTCTCTTTTCGTAGATCTCTCTTTGTCTCGCTCTCTCTTTGCACTTTCTTACTTCCACTCTCAGGCCCTTCTCCCTCTGTTCATGTGTCTACTGTATACATACACTACCACATTGTTTCTTTCTGTCTTCTGGCTGTCTTCCTGCCTGTCACACACGCACGCACGTGTATGCACACACATATTCTTCCACTGCTATACTTGTGTCGGTGTCCACTGATTTCCATTTACTACATGAATTCCTTGAATTTAACCGTCACCACATGGCTAACCTTAGCAAGTCCAGTTAGGGTTAGGGTTAAACCTAAGTCATAGCCATAAAACAACCTATAGAAAGGTGAGGATGAGCATAATTAATAAGATAAGATTCAGGTGTCATTCATTCTTACTGCAACAGCAGTAATGAAACACAGGGACAGGTGAGATTAAATGGGTTAATGAGTTAAGGAACAACAGGTCATAGAGGAAAAGGCCTATTTAGACAGAAAGCAGACTAGAGCCATGAGTCCCATAGGGCAGAATCCTATCACCTGTTTCTGCAGCGTGAGGCAGCTTGATGTACAAGAACATCCCCTGGACATGACGCCAATATATGTCACAGGGACTTATCGCCAATACAACCCTTGATACTGAGTGCCAAGCAGAGAGGCATTGGGTCCCATTTTTAGAGTCTTTGGTATGACCCAGCCGGGGAATCGAACCCTGACCTCTCAAGGCGGACACTTTAACCGCAAGGCCACTGAGCTTACATAGACAGAAGTGTTGCCAATCCAATCATGAACCAATATATCCACCCTGTCACAACTTAACAGCAGCCACAACACAATACAACACAACACACATACTGTAGATCCACATCAGTCTTCAAAAGAACATTTAGAATTGATGGCTGTTATGTCACAGCCAAAAACCTCAAGCTTGAACTTTAAAGGAAACAGAAAACTCATAGGATCATTGAAGTGACCAAGACATACACATGTTACAACTCACTACTGTACCTTCAACGGCAGACACAGCACAACATAAACTGTAGCATCAGCATACAATTCCAGAGCCAGAAAAAGTCACTGATGTTTCATTGCTACCCAATCATTGGGTCCCAAAATGACAACAACAGTACAACAGCTTGAATCACATTAGTATACACACAGCATACAACACAAGCAGCAGCCAAGAAAAAAGAAAATAAAGAAATGTTCCTACCATGAGCCGTCTTCTACTTGACTTCATCAGTTGCATAAGTGATGGCCAGTGGCGTCTCCAGTAATCTCCATCCTCCATACATCTGGCTAGCTCGCCAGGACTGTACTCCCTGCTGGGAGCTTCCTGTGTCAATGGCAGTGACTGGCCAGCTTCATTCTCCTGGCTGCCATCTTCTCACTCACCCTTGGTAGCAGGTAACATGCTTGGTAACGTGTTCATCCTGGTTGATGTTTAGTGCTACACACATAGCTGGTGTAGCACAGTGGCCAGGGACTTCTGTGGAGCAGGCTTCGGGGGTTCAGCATTCACAGCTGTATTAGGAGAACTACAGGACTGAGAAGCTGAGCTTGATATGGTGACACACTGACCACTGGCCATGCCATTCAGAGTGTTTCATGCAAGCGATGGTGTCCCTCTGCAACACCCCTGTCAGGATGTCTAACTCCTCACTGTTCCCATCTGGGGTCATCGCCTTGGCTCTTGTACCTTATGGCATAAGCCTTAGACAGACAGACAGACAGACAGACAGACAGACAGACAGACAGACAGACAGACAGTATAAAGTATCCCGTTACAACAACTCAATACCTTGAACAGCGGCCACAGAATATGATTCATTGCCAACAAGTCAATGGGGCCGCGGTAAAGTTAGTTTTATATTGGATAGTTGATGATGAGTTGATAGATATTCAATCACAAAAACCTGCTATTTTAACAGGGGTGTGTAGACCTTTAATATCCACTCTGACTGTAAACATAGATTAAATTGATACCATTTCTAATGGTTTGGTACCACAAACATACAATAGCCTACGTCATCACATTGACTGCTTACAATACAATCACATTCCATTTGTACATCTGTACCAAATGGACCCTTCCATTTGTACACTCTCTTGAGTTATAGACCTGCAACAGTCCATGTGGTTCTTTATCATAACTTTATTGTTTATCCTGACTTGTTTTTGTTTTACAAAGTAAAACAGTAGAGTGACATAGAGCACCGAAGTCTGACGTCACTGCCGCTAGAGGGCGCTATCCCCCTGGGTCATGGCTTTATAAATGTTGTGTGTTGAAATCTTGGAATCTTAGATCACGTCATATAAGAACTGTGTTCCAAAAGAAAAAAAAATCATCCCGGCGTTTCTGTCAGGGCTCTGCATCATTTCATTTGAATTAATTCTGCCTTGAAAATGTCTTAAAAACTACACTGAAATCACTGTCCTTGACTATGACTTAGTGATTTTTTCGGATTTAACTTTCGTTTCGGTAGTGACCAACTTTCGTTTCGGTAGTGACCCAATGGTGAAAAAATAAATTTACTAAGTCCAGAGCTCGATGAATGTTAGGGACCAAAAAAAGTCACTACAAATGGTACTACCAATCAACTCTAAATTGCCTGAAACGTACTCCTAACAGGTTTTTGGGGGGACGATTTTGGCCTCCACACTTAGTGATTTTTTCGGATTTAACTTTCGTTTCGGTAGTGACCAACTTTCGTTTCGGTAGTGACCCAATGGTGAAAAAATAAATTTACCAAGTCCAGAGCTCGATGAATGTTAGGGACCAAAAAAAGTCACTACAAATGGAACTACCAATCAACTCTAAATTGCCTGAAACGTACTCCTAACAGGTTTTTGGGGGGACGATTTTGGCCTCCACACTTAGTGATTTTTTCGGATTTAACTTTCGTTTCGGTAGTGACCAACTTTCGTTTTGGTAGTGACCCAATGGTGAAAAAATAAATTTACCAAGTGCAGAGCTCGATGAATGTTAGGGACCAAAAAAAGTCACTACAAATGGTACTACCAATCAACTCTAAATTGCCTGAAACGTTCTCCTAACAGGTTTTTGGGGGGACGATTTTGGCCTCCACACTTAGTGATTTTTTCGGATTTAACTTTCGTTTCTTTAGTGACCAACTTTCGTTTCGGTAGTGACCCAATGGTGAAAAAATAAATGTACTAAGTCCAGAGCTCGATGAATGTTAGGGACCAAAATAAGTCACTACAAATGGTACTACCAATCAACTCTAAAATACCTGAAACGTACTCCTAACAGGTTTTTGGGGGGACGATTTTGGCCTCCACACTTAGTGATTTTTTCGGATTTAACTTTCGTTTCGGTAGTGACCAACTTTCGTTTCGGTAGTGACCCAATGGTGAAAAAATACATTTACCAAGTCCAGAGCTCGATGAATGTTAGGGACCAAAAAAAGTCACTACAAATGGTACTACCAATCAACTCTAAATTAACTGAAACGTACTCCTAACAGCTAGGTTTTTGGGGGGAAGATTTTGGCCTCCATATTTAGTGATTTTTTCGGATTTAACTTTCGTTTCGGCAGTGACCAACTTTCGTTTCGGTAGTGACCCAATGGTGAAAAAATAAATGTACTAAGTCCAGAGCTCGATGAATGTTAGTCACTATAAAATGGTACTACCAATCAACTCTAAATTGCCTGAAACGTACTCCTAACAGATTTTTGGGGGGACGATTTTAGCCTCCACACTTAGTGATTTTTTCGGATTTAACTTTCGTTTCGGTAGTGACACAAAAACGTTTCGGTAGTGATACAATGGTGAAAAAAAAAATACTCCACTACAAAGTACTACCAATCAACTCTAAATTTTCTGAAACGTACTCCTAACAGGTTTTTGGGGGGACGACTTTGGCCTCCAAATTTAGTGATTTTTTCGGATTTAACTTTCGTTTCGGTAGTGACAAAAAAACGTTTCGGTAGTGACACAATGGTGAAAAAATTTTACTCCACTACAAAGTACTACCAATCAACTCTAAATTGCCTGAAACATACTCCTAACAGGTTTTTGGGGGGACGATTTTGGCCTCCACACTTAGCGATTTTTTCGGATTTAACTTTAGTTTAGGTAGTGACACAAAAACGTTTCGGTAGTGACACAATGGTGAAAAAAAAAATACTCCACTACAAAGTACTACCAATAAACTCTAAATTGCCTGAAACGTACTCCTAACAGGTTTTTGGGGGGACGAATTTGGCCTCCAAACTTAGTGATTTTTTCGGATTTTACCTTCGTTTCGGTAGTGACACAAAAACGTTTCGGTAGTGACACAATAGTGAAAAAAAAAATACTCCACTACAAAGTACTACCAATCAACTTTAAATTGCCTGAAACGTACTCCTAACAGGTTTTTTGGGGGACCATTTTGGCCTCCACACTTAGTGATTTTTTTGGATTTAACTTTCGTTTCGGTAGTGACACAAAAACGTTTCGGTAGTGACAAAATGGTGAAAAAAAAAATACTCCACTACAAAGTACTACCAATCAACTCTAAATTGCCTGAAAAGTACTCCTAACAGGTTTTTGGGGGGACGATTTTGGCCTCCAAACTTAGTGATTTTTTCGGATTTACCATCGTGGATTTACCATTGCGTGGTCACTACCGAAACGAAAGTTGGTCACTACCGAAACGAAAGTTAAATCCGAAAAAATCACTAAGTGTGGAGGCCAAAAGAGTCCCCCAAAAAACCTGTTAGGAGTACGTTTCAGGCAATTTAGAGTTGATGGGGAACATTTTTTTTTCTGTTTTCGTCACTCGTCACTTTTCGTCACTACCGAAACGGAAAAAAAAAATCACAAAAAAATCACTACCAATCATCTTTAAATTGCCTGAAACGTGCTCCTAACAGGTTTTTGGGGGAACATTTTTTTTTCTGTTTTCTTTACTCGTCACTTTTCGTCACTACCGAAACGGAAAAGACAATTCACAAAAAAATCACTACCAATCAGCTTTAAATTGCCTGAAACGTGCTCCTAACAGGTTTTTGGGGGAACAATTTTTTTTCTGTTTTCGTCACTCGTCACTTTTCGTCACTACCGAAACGGGAAAAAAAATTCACAGAAAAATCACTACCAATCAGCTTTAAATTGCCTGAAACGTGCTCCTAACAGGTTTTTGGGGGAACATTTTTTTTTCTGTTTTCGTCACTCGTCACTTTTCGTCACTACCGAAACGGAAAAAAAAATTCACAAAAAAATCACTACCAATCAGCCTTAAATTGCCTGAAACGTGCTCCTAACAGGTTTTTGGGGGAACATTTTTTTTTCTGTTTTCGTCACTCGTCACTTTTCGTCACTACCGAAACGGAAAAAAAAATTCACAAAAAAATCACTACCAATCAGCTTTAAATTGCCTGAAACGTGCTCCTAACAGGTTTTTGGGGGAACAATTTTTTTTCTGTTTTCGTCACTCAAGTCACTTTTCGTCACTACCGAAACGGAAAAAAAAATTCACAAAAAAATCACTACCAATCAGCTTTAAATTGCCTGAAACGTGCTCCTAACAGGTTTTTGGGGGAACAATTTTTTTTCTGTTTTCGTCACTTTTCGTCACTACCGAAACGGAAAAAAAAAATCACAAAAAAGTCACCACCAATCAGCTTTAAATAGCCTGAAACGTGCTCCTAACAGGTTTTTGGGGGAACATTTTTTTTTCTGTTTTCGTCACTCGTCACTTTTCGTCACTACCGAAACGAAAAAAAAAAATCACAAAAAAATCATTACCAATCAGCTTTAAATTGAAAAATGACAAAAAATGCTGGTGACGAAAAAAATGCTGGTGACGAAAAAATGCTGGTGACGAAAAATGACGAAAAAATGCTGGTGACGAAAAAATGCTGGTGACGAAAAATGACGAAAAAATGCTGGTGACGAAAAATGACGAAAAATGCTGGTGACGAAAAATGACGAAAAATGCTGGTGACGAAAAAAGACGAAAAATGACGAAAAATGCTGGTGACGAAAAATGACGAAAAATGCTGGTGACGAAAAAAATGCTAGTGACGAAAAAATGCTGGTGACCAAAAGATGCTGGTGACGAAAAATGCTGGTGACGAAAAAAATGCTGGTGACGAAAAAATGCTGGTTACGAAAAATGACGAAAAATGCTGGTTACGAAAAATGACGAAAAATGCTGGTGACGAAAAAAATGCTGTTGACGAAAAAAATGCTGGTTACGAAAAATGACGAAAAATACTGGTGACGAAAAAATGCTGGTGACGAAAAATGACGAAAAATGCTGGTGACGAAAAAATGCTGGTGACGAAAAATGACAAAAATGCTGGTGACGAAAAAATGCTGGTGACGAAAAATGACGAAAGATGCTGGTGACGAAAAAAATGCTGTTGACGAAAAAATGCTGGTGACGAAAAATGACAAAAAATGCTGGTGAGGAAAAAATGCCGGTGACGAAAAAATGCTGGTGACGAAAAATGACAAAAAATGCTGGTGACGAAAAAAGACGAAAAATGACGAAAAATGCTGGTGACGAAAAATGACGAAAAATGCTGGTGACGAAAAATGACGAAAAATGCTGGTGACGAAAAATGACGAAAAATGCTGGTGACGAAAAAAATGCTAGTGACGAAAAAATGCTGGTGACGAAAAAATGCTGGTGACGAAAAATGACGAAAAATGCTGGTGACGAAAAAAATGCTAGTGACGAAAAAATGCTGGTGACGAAAAAATGCTGGTGACGAAAAATGCTGGTGACGAAAAATGACGAAAAAATGCTGGTGACGAAAAATGACAAAAAATGCTGGTGACGAAAAAATGCTGGTGACGAAAAATGACAAAAAATGCTGGTGACGAAAAAAGACGAAAAATGACGAAAAATGCTGGTGACGAAAAATGACGAAAAATGCTGGTGACGAAAAATGACGAAAAATGCTGGTGACGAAAAATGACGAAAAATGCTGGTGACGAAAAAAATGCTAGTGACGAAAAAATGCTGGTGACGAAAAAATGCTGGTGACGAAAAATGACGAAAAATGCTGGTGACGAAAAAAATGCTAGTGACGAAAAAATGCTGGTGACGAAAAAATGCTGGTGACGAAAAATGCTGGTGACGAAAAATGACGAAAAATGCTGGTGACGAAAAAAATACTAGTGACGAAAAAATGCTGGTGTCGAAAAAATGCTGGTGACGGAAAAATGCTGGTGACGAAAAAAATGCGGGTGACGAAAAAATGCTGGTTACGAAAAATGACGAAAAATGCTGGTTACGAAAAATGACGAAAAATGCTGGTGACGAAAAAAATGCTGGTGACGAAAAAATGCTGGTGACGAAAAATGACGAAAAATGCTGGTGACGAAAAATGACAAAAAATGCTGGTGACGAAAAAATGCTGGTGACGAAAAATGACGAAAAATGCTGGTGACGAAAAATGACAAAAAATGCTGGTGACGAAAAAATTCTGGTGACGAAAAATGACGGAAAATGCTGGTGACGAAAAAATGCTGGTGACGAAAAATGACGAAAAATGCTGGTGACGAAAAATGACGAAAAAATGCTGGTGACGAAAAATGACGAAAAATGCTGGTGACGAAAAAATGCTGGTGACGAAAAATGACGAAAAATGCTGGTGACGAAAAATGCTGGTGACGAAAAAATGCTGGTGATGAAAAATGACGAAAAATGCTGGTGACGAAAAAATGCTGGTGACGAAAAATGACGAAAAATGCTGGTGACGAAAAATGACGAAAAAATGCTGGTGACGAAAAATGACGAAAAATGCTGGTGACGAAAAAAATGCTGGTGACGAAAAAATGCTGGTGACGAAAAATGACGAAAAAATGCTGGTGACGAAAAAAATGCTGGTGACGAAAAAATGCTGGTTACGAAAAATGACGAAAAATGCTGGTGACGAAAAATGACAAAAAATGCTGGTGACGAAAAAATGCTGGTTACGAAAAATGACGAAAAATGCTGGTTACGAAAAATGACGAAAAATGCTGGTGACGAAAAAAATGCTGGTGACGAAAAAAATGCTGGTGACAAAAAAATGCTGGTGACGGAAAAATGCTGGTGACGAAAAAAATGCTTGTGACGAAAAAATGCTGGTTACGAAAAATGACGAAAAATGCTGGTTACGAAAAATGACGAAAAATGCTGGTGACGAAAAAAATGCTGGTGACGTAAAAAATGCTGGTTACGAAAAATGACGAAAAATACTGGTGATGAAAAAATGCTGGTGACGAAAAATGACGAAAGATGCTGGTGACGAAAAATGACAAAAAATGCTGGTGACGAAAAAATGCCGGTGACGAAAAAATGCTGGTGACGAAAAATGACAAAAAATGCTGGTGACGAAGAAATGCTGGTGACGAAAAATTACGAAAGATGCTGGTGACGAAAAAAATGCTGGTGATGAAAAAATGCTGGTGACGAAAAATGACAAAAAATGCTGGTGACGAAAAAATGCCGGTGACGAAAAAATGCTGGTGACGAAAAATGACGAAAAATGCTGGTGACGAAAAAATGCTGGTGACGAAAAATGACGAAAAATGCTGGTGACGAAAAAAATGCTGGTTACGAAAAATGACGAAAAATACTGGTGACGAAAAAATGCTGGTGACGAAAAATGACGTAAAATGCTGGTGACGAAAAAATGCCGGTGACGAAAAAATGCTGGTGACGAAAAATGACAAAAAATGCTGGTGACGAAAAATGACGAAAAATGACGAAAAATGCTGGTGACGAAAAATGACGAAAAATGCTGGTGACGAAAAATGACGAAAAATGCTGGTGGCGAAAAATGACGAAAAATGCTGGTGACGAAAAAAATGCTAGTGACGAAAAAATGACGAAAAATGCTGGTGACGAAAAATGACGAAAAATGCTGGTGATGAAAAATGACGAAAAATGCTGGTGACGAAAAAAATGCTAGTGACGAAAAAATGCTGGTGACGAAAAAATGCTGGTGACGAAAAATGCTGGTGACGAAAAATGACGAAAAATGCTGGTAACGAAAAAAATGCTAGTGACGAAAAAATGCTGGTGACGAAAAAATGCTGGTGACGGAAAAATGCTGGTGACGAAAAAAATGCTGGTGACGAAAAATGACAAAAAATGCTGGTGACGAAAAAAGATAAAAAATGCTGGTGACGAAAAAATGCTGGTGACGGAAAAATGCTGGTGACGAAAAAAATGCTGGTGACGAAAAAATGCTGGTTACGAAAAATGCTGGTGACGAAAAATGACGAAAAATGCTGGTGACGAAAAAAATGCTAGTGACGAAAAAATGCTGGTGACGAAAAAATGCTGGTGACGAAGAAATGCTGGTGACGAAAAATTACGAAAGATGCTGGTGACGAAAAAAATGCTGGTGATGAAAAAATGCTGGTGACGAAAAATGACAAAAAATGCTGGTGACGAAAAAATGCCGGTGACGAAAAAATGCTGGTGACGAAAAATGACGAAAAATGCTGGT
This sequence comes from Gymnoscopelus microlampas, assembly GCF_963454915.1. Classification (NCBI taxonomy): domain Eukaryota; kingdom Metazoa; phylum Chordata; class Actinopteri; order Myctophiformes; family Myctophidae; genus Gymnoscopelus; species Gymnoscopelus microlampas. Next base: position 50,659,471 of record NC_139962.1, read on the forward strand.
GACGAAAAAATGCTGGTGACGAAAAATGACGAAAAATGCTGGTGACGAAAAAATGCTGGTGACGAAAAATGACGAAAAATGCTGGTGACGAAAAAAATGCTGGTTACGAAAAATGACGAAAAATACTGGTGACGAAAAAATGCTGGTGACGAAAAATGACGTAAAATGCTGGTGACGAAAAAATGCCGGTGACGAAAAAATGCTGGTGACGAAAAATGACAAAAAATGCTGGTGACGAAAAATGACGAAAAATGACGAAAAATGCTGGTGACGAAAAATGACGAAAAATGCTGGTGACGAAAAATAACGAAAAATGCTGGTGGCGAAAAATGACGAAAAATGCTGGTGACGAAAAAAATGCTAGTGACGAAAAAATGCTGGTGACGAAAAAATGCTGGTGACGAAAAATGACGAAAAATGCTGGTGATGAAAAATGACGAAAAATGCTGGTGACGAAAAAAATGCTAGTGACGAAAAAATGCTGGTGACGAAAAAATGCTGGTGACGAAAAATGCTGGTGACGAAAAATGACGAAAAATGCTGGTAACGAAAAAAATGCTAGTGACGAAAAAATGCTGGTGACGAAAAAATGCTGGTGACGGAAAAATGCTGGTGACGAAAAAAATGCTGGTGACGAAAAATGACAAAAAATGCTGGTGACGAAAAAAGATAAAAAATGCTGGTGACGAAAAAATGCTGGTGACGGAAAAATGCTGGTGACGAAAAAAATGCTGGTGACGAAAAAATGCTGGTTACGAAAAATGCTGGTGACGAAAAATGACGAAAAATGCTGGTGACGAAAAAAATGCTAGTGACGAAAAAATGCTGGTGACGAAAAAATGCTGGTGACGGAAAAATGCCAGTGACGAAAAAATGCTGGTGACGAAAAATGACAAAAAATGCTGGTGACGAAAAAATGCTGGTGACGAAAAATGACGAAAGATGCTGGTGACGAAAAAAATGCTGGTGATGAAAAAATGCTGGTGACGAAAAATGACAAAAAATGCTGGTGACGAAAAAATGCTGGTGACGAAAAATGACGAAAGATGCTGGTGACGAAAAAAATGCTGGTGACGAAAAAAGATAAAAAATGCTGGTGACGAAAAAATGCTGGTGACGGAAAAATGCTGGTGACGAAAAAAATGCTGGTGACGAAAAAATGCTGGTTACGAAAAATGCTGGTGACGAAAAATGACGAAAAATGCTGGTGACGAAAAAAATGCTAGTGACGAAAAAATGCTGGTGACGAAAAAATGCTGGTGACGGAAAAATGCCAGTGACGAAAAAATGCTGGTGACGAAAAATGACAAAAAATGCTGGTGACGAAAAAATGCTGGTGACGAAAAATGACGAAAGGTGCTGGTGACGAAAAAAATGCTGGTGATGAAAAAATGCTGGTGACGAAAAATGACGAAAAATGCTGGTGACGAAAAATGACAAAAATGCTGGTGACGAAAAAATGCTGGTTACGAAAAATGACGAAAAATACTGGTGACGAAAAAATGCTGGTTACGAAAAATAACGAAAAATGCTGGTGACGAAAAATGACGAAAAATGCTGGTGACGAAAAAATGCTGGTGACGAAAAATGACAAAAAATGCTGGTGACGAAAAAATGCCGGTGACGAAAAAATGCTGGTGACGAAAAATGACGAAAAATGCTGGTGACTAAAAAATGCTGGTGACGAAAAATGACGAAAAATGCTGGTGACGAAAAAATGCTGGTGACGAAAAATGACGAAAAATGCTGGTGACGAAAAAAATGCTGGTTACGAAAAATGACGAAAAATACTGGTGACGAAAAAATGCTGGTGACGAAAAATGACGTAAAATGCTGGTGACGAAAAAATGCCGGTGACGAAAAAATGCTGGTGACGAAAAATGACAAAAAATGCTGGTGACGAAAAATGACGAAAAATGACGAAAAATGCTGGTGACGAAAAATGACGAAAAATGCAGGTGACGAAAAATGACGAAAAATGCTGGTGGCGAAAAATGACGAAAAATGCTGGTGACGAAAAAAATGCTAGTGACGAAAAAATGCTGGTGACGAAAAAATGCTGGTGACGAAAAATGACGAAAAATGCTGGTGATGAAAAATGACGAAAAATGCTGGTGACGAAAAAAATGCTAGTGACGAAAAAATGCTGGTGACGAAAAAATGCTGGTGACGAAAAATGCTGGTGACGAAAAATGACGAAAAATGCTGGTAACGAAAAAAATGCTAGTGACGAAAAAATGCTGGTGACGAAAAAATGCTGGTGACGGAAAAATGCTGGTGACGAAAAAAATGCTGGTGACGAAAAATGACAAAAAATGCTGGTGACGAAAAAAGATAAAAAATGCTGGTGACGAAAAAATGCTGGTGACGGAAAAATGCTGGTGACGAAAAAAATGCTGGTGACGAAAAAATGCTGGTTACGAAAAATGCTGGTGACGAAAAATGACGAAAAATGCTGGTGACGAAAAAAATGCTAGTGACGAAAAAATGCTGGTGACGAAAAAATGCTGGTGACGGAAAAATGCCAGTGACGAAAAAATGCTGGTGACGAAAAATGACAAAAAATGCTGGTGACGAAAAAATGCTGGTGACGAAAAATGACGAAAGATGCTGGTGACGAAAAAAATGCTGGTGATGAAAAAATGCTGGTGACGAAAAATGACAAAAAATGCTGGTGACGAAAAAATGCTGGTGACGAAAAATGACGAAAGATGCTGGTGACGAAAAAAATGCTGGTGACGAAAAAATGCTGGTGACGAAAAATGACAAAAAATGCTGGTGACGAAAAAATGCTGGTGACGAAAAATGACGAAAGGTGCTGGTGACGAAAAAAATGCTGGTGATGAAAAAATGCTGGTGACGAAAAATGACGAAAAATGCTGGTGACGAAAAATGATAAAAAATGCTGGTGACGAAAAAATGCTGGTGACGGAAAAATGCTGGTGACGAAAAAAATGCTGGTGACGAAAAAATGCTGGTTACGAAAAATGCTGGTGACGAAAAATGACGAAAAATGCTGGTGACGAAAAAAATGCTAGTGACGAAAAAATGCTGGTGACGAAAAAATGCTGGTGACGGAAAAATGCCAGTGACGAAAAAATGCTGGTGACGAAAAATGACAAAAAATGCTGGTGACGAAAAAATGCTGGTGACGAAAAATGACGAAAGGTGCTGGTGACGAAAAAAATGCTGGTGATGAAAAAATGCTGGTGACGAAAAATGACGAAAAATGCTGGTGACGAAAAATGACAAAAATGCTGGTGACGAAAAAATGCTGGTTACGAAAAATGACGAAAAATACTGGTGACGAAAAAATGCTGGTTACGAAAAATAACGAAAAATGCTGGTGACGAAAAATGACGAAAAATGCTGGTGACGAAAAAATGCTGGTGACGAAAAATGACAAAAAATGCTGGTGACGAAAAAATGCCGGTGACGAAAAAATGCTGGTGACGAAAAATGACGAAAAATGCTGGTGACTAAAAAATGCTGGTGACGAAAAATGACGAAAAATGCTGGTGACGAAAAAATGCTGGTGACGAAAAATGACGAAAAATGCTGGTGACGAAAAAAATGCTGGTTACGAAAAATGACGAAAAATACTGGTGACGAAAAAATGCTGGTGACGAAAAATGACGTAAAATGCTGGTGACGAAAAAATGCCGGTGACGAAAAAATGCTGGTGACGAAAAATGACAAAAAATGCTGGTGACGAAAAATGACGAAAAATGACGAAAAATGCTAGTGACGAAAAATGACGAAAAATGCAGGTGACGAAAAATGACGAAAAATGCTGGTGGCGAAAAATGACGAAAAATGCTGGTGACGAAAAAAATGCTAGTGACGAAAAAATGCTGGTGACGAAAAAATGCTGGTGACGAAAAATGACGAAAAATGCTGGTGATGAAAAATGACGAAAAATGCTGGTGACGAAAAAAATGCTAGTGACGAAAAAATGCTGGTGACGAAAAAATGCTGGTGACGAAAAATGCTGGTGACGAAAAATGACGAAAAATGCTGGTAACGAAAAAAATGCTAGTGACGAAAAAATGCTGGTGACGAAAAAATGCTGGTGACGGAAAAATGCTGGTGACGAAAAAAATGCTGGTGACGAAAAATGACAAAAAATGCTGGTGACGAAAAAAGATAAAAAATGCTGGTGACGAAAAAATGCTGGTGACGGAAAAATGCTGGTGACGAAAAAAATGCTGGTGACGAAAAAATGCTGGTTACGAAAAATGCTGGTGACGAAAAATGACGAAAAATGCTGGTGACGAAAAAAATGCTAGTGACGAAAAAATGCTGGTGACGAAAAAATGCTGGTGACGGAAAAATGCCAGTGACGAAAAAATGCTGGTGACGAAAAATGACAAAAAATGCTGGTGACGAAAAAATGCTGGTGACGAAAAATGACGAAAGATGCTGGTGACGAAAAAAATGCTGGTGATGAAAAAATGCTGGTGACGAAAAATGACAAAAAATGCTGGTGACGAAAAAATGCTGGTGACGAAAAATGACGAAAGATGCTGGTGACGAAAAAAATGCTGGTGACGAAAAAATGCTGGTGACGAAAAATGACAAAAAATGCTGGTGACGAAAAAATGCTGGTGACGAAAAATGACGAAAGGTGCTGGTGACGAAAAAAATGCTGGTGATGAAAAAATGCTGGTGACGAAAAATGACGAAAAATGCTGGTGACGAAAAATGACAAAAATGCTGGTGACGAAAAAATGCTGGTTACGAAAAATGACGAAAAATACTGGTGACGAAAAAATGCTGGTTACGAAAAATAACGAAAAATGCTGGTGACGAAAAATGACGAAAAATGCTGGTGACGAAAAAATGCTGGTGACGAAAAATGACAAAAATGCTGGTGACGAAAAAATGCTGGTGACGAAAAATGACGAAAGATGCTGGTGACGAAAAATGACGAAAAATGCTGGTGACAAAAAAAATGCTGGTGACGAAAAATGCTGGTGACGTAAAAATGACGAAAAATGCTGGTGACGAAAAAAATGCTGGTGACGAAAAAATGCTGGTGACGAAAAATGCTGGTGACGTAAAAATGACGAAAAATGCTGGTGATGAAAAAAATGCTGGTGACGAAAAAATGCTGGTGACGAAAAATGACGAAAAATGCTGGTGACGAAAAAAATGCTGGTGACGAAAAAATGCTGGTGACGAAAAATGACGAAAAATGCTGGTGACGAAAAATGACGAAAAATGCTGGTGACGAAAAAAATGCTGGTGACGAAAAAATGCTGGTGACGAAAAATGACGAAAAATGCTGGTGACGAAAAATGACGAAAAATGCTGGTGACGAAAAATGACGAAAAATGCTGGTGACGAAAAATGACAAAAAATGCTGCCAGCATTTTTTCGTCACCAGCATTTTTTCGTCACCAGCATTTTTTCGTCACCAGCATTTTTTGTCATTTTTCGTCACCAGCATTTTTTCGTCACCAGCATTTTTTGTCATTGTTCGTCACCAGCATTTTTCGTCATTTTTCGTAACCAGCATTTTTTCGTCACCAGCATTTTTTTCGTCACCAGCATTTTTCGTCATTTTTCGTCACCAGCATTTTTCGTCATTTTTCGTCACCATTATTTTTCGTCATTTTTCGTAACCAGCATTTTTTCGTCACCAGCATTTTTTTAGTCACCAGCATTTTTCGTCATTTTTCGTCACCAGCATTTTTTCGTCATTTTTCGTCACCAGCATTTGTCGTCACCAGCATTTTTTCGTCACCAGCATTTTTTCGTCACTAGCATTTTTTTCGTCACCAGCATTTTTCGTCATTTTTCCTCACCAGCATTTTTCGTCACCAGCATTTTTTCGTCATTTTTCCTCACCAGCATTTTTCGTCTCCAGCATTTTTTCGTCACCAGCATTTTTTCGTCACTAGCATTTTTTTCGTCACCAGCATTTTTCGTAATTTTTCGTCACCAGCATTTTTCGTCATTTTTCGTAACCAGCATTTTTTCGTCACCAGCATTCTTTTCGTCACCAGCATTTTTCGTCATTTTTCGTCACCAGCATTTTTTCGTCATTTTTCGTCACCAGCATTTTTTTCGTCACCAGCATCTTTCGTCATTTTTCGTCACCGTCATTTTTCGTCTTTTTTCGTCACCAGCATTTTTCGTCATTTTTCGTAACCAGCATTTTTCGTCATTTTTCGTCACCAGCATTTTACGTCATTTTTCGTCACCAGCATTTTTCGTCATTTTTCGTCTTTTTTCGTCACCAGCATTTTTTGTCATTTTTCGTCACCAGCATTTTTTCGTAATTTTTCGTCACCAGCATTTTTCGTCACCAGCATTTTTTCGTCACCAGCATTTTTTCGTCACTAGCATTTTTTTCGTCACCAGCATTTTTCGTCATTTTTCGTCACCAGCATTTTTCGTCATTTTTCGTCACCAGCATTTTTTCGTCACCAGCATTTTTTCGTCACCAGCATTTTTTCGTCACTAGCATTTTTTTCGTCACCAGCATTTTTCGTCATTTGTCGTCACCAGCATTTTTCGTCATTTTCCGTCACCAGCATTTTTCGTCATTTTTCGTCACCAGCATTTTTCGTCATTTTTCGTCTTTTTTCGTCACCAGCATTTTTCGTCATTTTTCGTCACCAGCATTTTTCGTCATTTTTCGTCACCAGCATTTTTTCGTCACCAGCATTTTTTTCGTCACCAGCATTTTTTGTCATTTTTGGTAACCAGCATTTTTTCGTCATTTTTCGTCACCAGCATTTTTCGTAACCAGCATTTTTTCGTCACCAGCATTTTTTTCGTCACCAGCATTTTTCGTCATTTTTCGTCACCAGCATTTTTCGTCACCAGCATTTTTTCGTCACCAGCATTCTTTCGTCACTAGCATTTTTTTCGTCACCAGCATTTTTCGTCATTTTTCGTCACCAGCATTTTTCGTCATTTTTCGTCACCAGCATTTTTTCGTCACCAGCATTTTTCGTCATTTTTCGTCACCAGCATTTTTCGTCATTTTTCGTCACCATTATTTTTTCGTCACCAGCATCTTTCGTCATTTTTCGTCACCAGCATTTTTTCGTCACCAGCATTTTTTCGTCACCAGCATTTTTTTGTCATTTTTCGTCACCAGCATTTTTTCGTCACCAGCATTTTTTGTCATTGTTCGTCACCAGCATTTTTCGTCATTTTTCGTAACCAGCATTTTTTCGTCACCAGCATTTTTTTCGTCACCAGCATTTTTCGTCATTTTTCGTCACCAGCATTTTTCGTCATTTTTCGTCACCATTATTTTTCGTCATTTTGCATTTTTCGTCATTTTTCGTCACCAGCATTTTTTCGTCATTTTTCGTCACCAGCATTTTTCGTCACCAGCATTTTTTCGTCACCAGCATTTTTTCGTCACTAGCATTTTTTTCGTCACCAGCATTTTTCGTCATTTTTCCTCACCAGCATTTTTCGTCACCAGCATTTTTTCGTCATTTTTCCTCACCAGCATTTTTCGTCACCAGCATTTTTTCGTCACCAGCATTTTTTCGTCACTAGCATTTTTTCCGTCACCAGCATTTTTCGTAATTTTTCGTCACCAGCATTTTTCGTCATTTTTCGTAACCAGCATTTTTTCGTCACCAGCATTCTTTTCGTCACCAGCATTTTTCGTCATTTTTCGTCACCAGCATTTTTTCGTCATTTTTCGTCACCAGCATTTTTTTCGTCACCAGCATCTTTCGTCATTTTTCGTCACCGTCATTTTTCGTCTTTTTTCGTCACCAGCATTTTTTCGTCATTTTTCGTCACCAGCATTTTTCGTCACCAGCATTTTTTCGTCACCAGCATTTTTTCGTCACTAGCATTTTTTTCGTCACCAGCATTTTTCGTCATTTTTCCTCACCAGCATTTTTCGTCACCAGCATTTTTTCGTCATTTTTCCTCACCAGCATTTTTCGTCACCAGCATTTTTTCGTCATTTTTCCTCACCAGCATTTTTCGTCTCCAGCATTTTTTCGTCACCAGCATTTTTTCGTCACTAGCATTTTTTTCGTCACCAGCATTTTTCGTAATTTTTCGTCACCAGCATTTTTCGTCATTTTTCGTAACCAGCATTTTTTCGTCACCAGCATTCTTTTCGTCACCAGCATTTTTCGTCATTTTTCGTCACCAGCATTTTTTCGTCATTTTTCGTCACCAGCATTTTTTTCGTCACCAGCATCTTTCGTCATTTTTCGTCACCGTCATTTTTCGTCTTTTTTCGTCACCAGCATTTTTCGTCATTTTTCGTAACCAGCATTTTTCGTCATTTTTCGTCACCAGCATTTTACGTCATTTTTCGTCACCAGCATTTTTCGTCATTTTTCGTCTTTTTTCGTCACCAGCATTTTTTGTCATTTTTCGTCACCAGCATTTTTTCGTAATTTTTCGTCACCAGCATTTTTCGTCACCAGCATTTTTTCGTCACCAGCATTTTTTCGTCACTAGCATTTTTTTCGTCACCAGCATTTTTCGTCATTTTTCGTCACCAGCATTTTTCGTCATTTTTCGTCACCAGCATTTTTTCGTCACCAGCATTTTTTCGTCACCAGCATTTTTTCGTCACTAGCATTTTTTTCGTCACCAGCATTTTTCGTCATTTGTCGTCACCAGCATTTTTCGTCATTTTCCGTCACCAGCATTTTTCGTCATTTTTCGTCACCAGCATTTTTCGTCATTTTTCGTCTTTTTTCGTCACCAGCATTTTTCGTCATTTTTCGTCACCAGCATTTTTCGTCATTTTTCGTCACCAGCATTTTTTCGTCACCAGCATTTTTTTCGTCACCAGCATTTTTTGTCATTTTTGGTAACCAGCATTTTTTCGTCATTTTTCGTCACCAGCATTTTTCGTAACCAGCATTTTTTCGTCACCAGCATTTTTTTCGTCACCAGCATTTTTCGTCATTTTTCGTCACCAGCATTTTTCGTCACCAGCATTTTTTCGTCACCAGCATTCTTTCGTCACTAGCATTTTTTTCGTCACCAGCATTTTTCGTCATTTTTCGTCACCAGCATTTTTCGTCATTTTTCGTCACCAGCATTTTTTCGTCACCAGCATTTTTCGTCATTTTTCGTCACCAGCATTTTTCGTCATTTTTCGTCACCATTATTTTTTCGTCACCAGCATCTTTCGTCATTTTTCGTCACCAGCATTTTTTCGTCACCAGCATTTTTTCGTCACCAGCATTTTTTTGTCATTTTTCGTCACCAGCATTTTTTCGTCACCAGCATTTTTTGTCATTGTTCGTCACCAGCATTTTTCGTCATTTTTCGTAACCAGCATTTTTTCGTCACCAGCATTTTTTTCGTCACCAGCATTTTTCGTCATTTTTCGTCACCAGCATTTTTCGTCATTTTTCGTCACCATTATTTTTCGTCATTTTGCATTTTTCGTCATTTTTCGTCACCAGCATTTTTTCGTCATTTTTCGTCACCAGCATTTTTCGTCACCAGCATTTTTTCGTCACCAGCATTTTTTCGTCACTAGCATTTTTTTCGTCACCAGCATTTTTCGTCATTTTTCCTCACCAGCATTTTTCGTCACCAGCATTTTTTCGTCATTTTTCCTCACCAGCATTTTTCGTCACCAGCATTTTTTCGTCACCAGCATTTTTTCGTCACTAGCATTTTTTCCGTCACCAGCATTTTTCGTAATTTTTCGTCACCAGCATTTTTCGTCATTTTTCGTCACCAGCATTTTTTCGTCACCAGCATTTTTTTCGTCACCAGCATTTTTTGTCATTTTTGGTAACCAGCATTTTTTCGTCATTTTTCGTCACCAGCATTTTTCGTAACCAGCATTTTTTCGTCACCAGCATTTTTTTCGTCACCAGCATTTTTCGTCATTTTTCGTCACCAGCATTTTTCGTCACCAGCATTTTTTCGTCACCAGCATTCTTTCGTCACTAGCATTTTTTTCGTCACCAGCATTTTTCGTCATTTTTCGTCACCAGCATTTTTCGTCATTTTTCGTCACCAGCATTTTTTCGTCACCAGCATTTTTCGTCATTTTTCGTCACCAGCATTTTTCGTCATTTTTCGTCACCATTATTTTTTCGTCACCAGCATCTTTCGTCATTTTTCGTCACCAGCATTTTTTCGTCACCAGCATTTTTTCGTCACCAGCATTTTTTTGTCATTTTTCGTCACCAGCATTTTTTCGTCACCAGCATTTTTTGTCATTGTTCGTCACCAGCATTTTTCGTCATTTTTCGTAACCAGCATTTTTTCGTCACCAGCATTTTTTTCGTCACCAGCATTTTTCGTCATTTTTCGTCACCAGCATTTTTCGTCATTTTTCGTCACCATTATTTTTCGTCATTTTGCATTTTTCGTCATTTTTCGTCACCAGCATTTTTTCGTCATTTTTCGTCACCAGCATTTTTCGTCACCAGCATTTTTTCGTCACCAGCATTTTTTCGTCACTAGCATTTTTTTCGTCACCAGCATTTTTCGTCATTTTTCCTCACCAGCATTTTTCGTCACCAGCATTTTTTCGTCATTTTTCCTCACCAGCATTTTTCGTCACCAGCATTTTTTCGTCACCAGCATTTTTTCGTCACTAGCATTTTTTCCGTCACCAGCATTTTTCGTAATTTTTCGTCACCAGCATTTTTCGTCATTTTTCGTAACCAGCATTTTTTCGTCACCAGCATTCTTTTCGTCACCAGCATTTTTCGTCATTTTTCGTCACCAGCATTTTTTCGTCATTTTTCGTCACCAGCATTTTTTTCGTCACCAGCATCTTTCGTCATTTTTCGTCACCGTCATTTTTCGTCTTTTTTCGTCACCAGCATTTTTTCGTCATTTTTCGTCACCAGCATTTTTCGTCACCAGCATTTTTTCGTCACCAGCATTTTTTCGTCACTAGCATTTTTTTCGTCACCAGCATTTTTCGTCATTTTTCCTCACCAGCATTTTTCGTCACCAGCATTTTTTCGTCATTTTTCCTCACCAGCATTTTTCGTCACCAGCATTTTTTCGTCACCAGCATTTTTTCGTCACTAGCATTTTTTCCGTCACCAGCATTTTTCGTAATTTTTCGTCACCAGCATTTTTCGTCATTTTTCGTAACCAGCATTTTTTCGTCACCAGCATTCTTTTCGTCACCAGCATTTTTCGTCATTTTTCGTCACCAGCATTTTTTCATCATTTTTCGTCACCAGCATTTTTTTCGTCACCAGCATCTTTCGTCATTTTTCGTCACCGTCATTTTTCGTCTTTTTTCGTCACCAGCATTTTTCGTCATTTTTCGTAACCAGCATTTTTCGTCATTTTTCGTCACCAGCATTTTACGTCATTTTTCGTCACCAGCATTTTTCGTCATTTTTCGTCTTTTTTCGTCACCAGCATTTTTTGTCATTTTTCGTCACCAGCATTTTTTCGTAATTTTTCGTCACCAGCATTTTTCGTCACCAGCATTTTTTCGTCACCAGCATTTTTTCGTCACTAGCATTTTTTTCGTCACCAGCATTTTTCGTCATTTTTCGTCACCAGCATTTTTCGTCATTTTTCGTCACCAGCATTTTTTCGTCACCAGCATTTTTTCGTCACCAGCATTTTTTCGTCACTAGCATTTTTTTCGTCACCAGCATTTTTCGTCATTTGTCGTCACCAGCATTTTTCGTCATTTTTCGTCACCAGCATTTTTCGTCATTTTTCGTCACCAGCATTTTTCGTCATTTTTCGTCTTTTTTCGTCACCAGCATTTTTCGTCATTTTTCGTCACCAGCATTTTTCGTCATTTTTCGTCACCAGCATTTTTTCGTCACCAGCATTTTTTTCGTCACCAGCATTTTTTGTCATTTTTGGTAACCAGCATTTTTTCGTCATTTTTCGTCACCAGCATTTTTCGTAACCAGCATTTTTTCGTCACCAGCATTTTTTTCGTCACCAGCATTTTTCGTCACCAGCATTTTTTCGTCATTTTTCGTCACCAGCATTTTTCGTCACCAGCATTTTTTCGTCACCAGCATTCTTTCGTCACTAGCATTTTTTTCGTCACCAGCATTTTTCGTCATTTTTCGTCACCAGCATTTTTCGTCATTTTTCGTCACCAGCATTTTTTCGTCACCAGCATTTTTCGTCATTTTTCGTCACCAGCATTTTTCGTCATTTTTCGTCACCATTATTTTTTCGTCACCAGCATCTTTCGTCATTTTTCGTCACCAGCATTTTTTCGTCACCAGCATTTTTTCGTCACCAGCATTTTTTTGTCATTTTTCGTCACCAGCATTTTTTCGTCACCAGCATTTTTTGTCATTGTTCGTCACCAGCATTTTTCGTCATTTTTCGTAACCAGCATTTTTTCGTCACCAGCATTTTTTTCGTCACCAGCATTTTTCGTCATTTTTCGTCACCAGCATTTTTCGTCATTTTTCGTCACCATTATTTTTCGTCATTTTGCATTTTTCGTCATTTTTCGTCACCAGCATTTTTTCGTCATTTTTCGTCACCAGCATTTTTCGTCACCAGCATTTTTTCGTCACCAGCATTTTTTCGTCACTAGCATTTTTTTCGTCACCAGCATTTTTCGTCATTTTTCCTCACCAGCATTTTTCGTCACCAGCATTTTTTCGTCATTTTTCCTCACCAGCATTTTTCGTCACCAGCATTTTTTCGTCACCAGCATTTTTTCGTCACTAGCATTTTTTCCGTCACCAGCATTTTTCGTAATTTTTCGTCACCAGCATTTTTCGTCATTTTTCGTAACCAGCATTTTTTCGTCACCAGCATTCTTTTCGTCACCAGCATTTTTCGTCATTTTTCGTCACCAGCATTTTTTCGTCATTTTTCGTCACCAGCATTTTTTTCGTCACCAGCATCTTTCGTCATTTTTCGTCACCGTCATTTTTCGTCTTTTTTCGTCACCAGCATTTTTTCGTCATTTTTCGTCACCAGCATTTTTCGTCACCAGCATTTTTTCGTCACCAGCATTTTTTCGTCACTAGCATTTTTTTCGTCACCAGCATTTTTCGTCATTTTTCCTCACCAGCATTTTTCGTCACCAGCATTTTTTCGTCATTTTTCCTCACCAGCATTTTTCGTCACCAGCATTTTTTCGTCACCAGCATTTTTCGTCACCAGCATTTTTTCGTCACCAGCATTTTTTCGTCACTAGCATTTTTTCCGTCACCAGCATTTTTCGTAATTTTTCGTCACCAGCATTTTTCGTCATTTTTCGTAACCAGCATTTTTTCGTCACCAGCATTCTTTTCGTCACCAGCATTTTTCGTCATTTTTCGTCACCAGCATTTTTTCGTCATTTTTCGTCACCAGCATTTTTTTCGTCACCAGCATCTTTCGTCATTTTTCGTCACCGTCATTTTTCGTCTTTTTTCGTCACCAGCATTTTTCGTCATTTTTCGTAACCAGCATTTTTCGTCATTTTTCGTCACCAGCATTTTACGTCATTTTTCGTCACCAGCATATTTCGTCATTTTTCGTCTTTTTTCGTCACCAGCATTTTTTGTCATTTTTCGTCACCAGCATTTTTTCGTAATTTTTCGTCACCAGCATTTTTCGTCACCAGCATTTTTTCGTCACCAGCATTTTTTCGTCACTAGCATTTTTTTCGTCACCAGCATTTTTCGTCATTTTTCGTCACCAGCATTTTTCGTCATTTTTCGTCACCAATATTTTTTCGTCACCAGCATTTTTTCGTCACCAGCATTTTTTCGTCACTAGCATTTTTTTCGTCACCAGCATTTTTCGTCATTTGTCGTCACCAGCATTTTTCGTCATTTTTCGTCACCAGCATTTTTCGTCATTTTTCGTCACCAGCATTTTTCGTCATTTTTCGTCTTTTTTCGTCACCAGCATTTTTCGTCATTTTTCGTCACCAGCATTTTTCATCATTTTTCGTCACCAGCATTTTTTCGTCACCAGCATTTTTTTCGTCACCAGCATTTTTTGTCATTTTTGGTAACCAGCATTTTTTCGTCATTTTTCGTCACCAGCATTTTTCGTAACCAGCATTTTTTCGTCACCAGCATTTTTTTCGTCACCAGCATTTTTCGTCATTTTTCGTCACCATTATTTTTTCGTCATTTTTCGTCACCAGCATTTTTCGTCACCAGCATTTTTTCGTCACCAGCATTTTTTCGTCACTAGCATTTTTTTGTCACCAGCATTTTTCGTCATTTTTCGTCACCAGCATTTTTCGTCACCAGCATTTTTTCGTCACCAGCATTTTTTCGTCATTTTTCGTCACCAGCATTTTTCGTCACCAGCATTTTTTCGTCACCAGCATTCTTTCGTCACTAGCATTTTTTTCGTCACCAGCATTTTTCGTCATTTTTCGTCACCAGCATTTTTCGTCTTTTTTTGTCACCAGCATTTTTCGTCATTTTTCGTAACCAGCATTTTTCGTCATTTTTCGTCACCAGCATTTTACGTCATTTTTCGTCACCAGCATTTTTTCGTAATTTTTCGTCACCAGCATTTTTCGTCACCAGCATTTTTTCGTCACCAGCATTTTTTCGTCACTAGCATTTTTTCGTCACCAGCATTTTTCGTCATTTTTCGTCACCAGCATTTTTTCGTCACCAGCATTTTTTTCGTCACCAGCATTTTTCGTCATTTTTCGTCACCAGCATTTTTTCGTCACCAGCATTTTTCGTCATTTTTCGTCACCAGCATTTTTCCGTCACCAGCATTTTTTCGTCACCAGCATTTTTTATCTTTTTTCGTCACCAGCATTTTTTGTCATTTTTTCGTCAACAGCATTTTTCGTCATTTTTCGTCACCAGCATTTTTCGTCATTTTTCGTCACCAGCATTTTTCCGTCACCAGCATTTTTCGTCATTTTTCGTCACCAGCATTTTTCCGTCACCAGCATTTTTTCGTCACCAGCATTTTTTCGTCACTAGCATTTTTTTCGTCACCAGCATTTTTCGTCATTTTTCGTAACCAGCATTTTTTCGTCACCAGCATTCTTTTCGTCACCAGCATTTTTCGTCATTTTTCGTCACCAGCATTTTTCGTCATTTTTCGTCACCAGCATTTTTCGTAATTTTTCGTCACCAGCATTTTTTCGTCACCAGTATTTTTCGTCATTTTTCGTCACCAGCATTTTTTCGTCACCAGCATTTTTTTCGTCACCAGCATTTTTCGTCATTTTTCGTCACCAGCATTTTTTCGTCACCAGCATTTTTCGTCATTTTTCGTCACCAGCATTTTTCCGTCACCAGCATTTTTTCGTCACCAGCATTTTTTATCTTTTTTCGTCACCAGCATTTTTTGTCATTTTTTCGTCACCAGCATTTTTCGTCATTTTTCGTCACCAGCATTTTTCGTCATTTTTCGTCACCAGCATTTTTTCGTCACCAGCATTTTTCGTCATTTTTCGTCACCAGCATTTTTCCGTCACCAGCATTTTTTCGTCACCAGCATTTTTTATCTTTTTTCGTCACCAGCATTTTTTGTCATTTTTTCGTCACCAGCATTTTTCGTCATTTTTCGTCACCAGCATTTTTCCGTCACCAGCATTTTTTCGTCACCAGCATTTTTTCGTCACTAGCATTTTTTTCGTTACCAGCATTTTTCGTCATTTTTAGTCACCAGCATTTTTCGTCACCAGCATTTTTTCGTCACCAGCATTTTTTCGTCACTAGCATTTTTTTCGTCACCAGCATTTTTCGTCATTTTTCATCACCAGCATTTTTCGTCATTTTTCGTCACCAGCATTTTTTCGTCACCAGCATTTTTTCGTCACTAGCATTTTTTTCGTCACCAGCATTTTTCGTCATTTTTCGCCACCAGCATTTTTTCGTCACTAGCATTTTTTTCGTCACCAGCATTTTTCGTCATTTTTCATCACCAGCATTTTTCGTCATTTTTCGTCACCAGCATTTTTTCGTCACCAGCATTTTTTCGTCACTAGCATTTTTTTCGTCACCAGCATTTTTCGTCATTTTTCGCCACCAGCATTTTTCGTCATTTTTCGTCACCTGCATTTTTCGTCATTTTTCGTCACCAGCATTTTTCGTCATTTTTCGTCATTTTTCGTCACCAGCATTTTTTGTCATTTTTCGTCACCAGCATTTTTTCGTCACCGGCATTTTTTCGTCACCAGCATTTTACGTCATTTTTCGTCACCAGCATTTTTTCGTCACCAGCATTTTTCGTCATTTTTCGTCACCAGCATTTTTCGTCATTTTTCGTCACCATTATTTTTTCGTCACCAGCATCTTTCGTCATTTTTCGTCACCAGCATTTTTTCGTCACCAGCATTTTTTCGTCACCAGCATTTTTTTGTCATTTTTCGTCACCAGCATTTTTTCGTCACCAGCATTTTTTGTCATTGTTCGTCACCAGCATTTTTCGTCATTTTT
The DNA here is from genome assembly GCF_963454915.1 of Gymnoscopelus microlampas. NCBI lineage: Eukaryota > Metazoa > Chordata > Actinopteri > Myctophiformes > Myctophidae > Gymnoscopelus > Gymnoscopelus microlampas. The sequence goes on from NC_139962.1 coordinate 50,675,814, forward strand.
CGTAACCAGCATTTTTTCGTCACCAGCATTTTTTTCGTCACCAGCATTTTTCGTCATTTTTCGTCACCAGCATTTTTCGTCATTTTTCGTCACCATTATTTTTCGTCATTTTGCATTTTTCGTCATTTTTCGTCACCAGCATTTTTTCGTCATTTTTCGTCACCAGCATTTTTCGTCACCAGCATTTTTTCGTCACCAGCATTTTTTCGTCACTAGCATATTTTTCGTCACCAGCATTTTTCGTCATTTTTCCTCACCAGCATTTTTCGTCACCAGCATTTTTTCGTCATTTTTCCTCACCAGCATTTTTCGTCACCAGCATTTTTTCGTCACCAGCATTTTTTCGTCACTAGCATTTTTTCCGTCACCAGCATTTTTCGTAATTTTTCGTCACCAGCATTTTTCGTCATTTTTCGTAACCAGCATTTTTTCGTCACCAGCATTCTTTTCGTCACCAGCATTTTTCGTCATTTTTCGTCACCAGCATTTTTTCGTCATTTTTCGTCACCAGCATTTTTTTCGTCACCAGCATCTTTCGTCATTTTTCGTCACCGTCATTTTTCGTCTTTTTTCGTCACCAGCATTTTTTCGTCATTTTTCGTCACCAGCATTTTTCGTCACCAGCATTTTTTCGTCACCAGCATTTTTTCGTCACTAGCATTTTTTTCGTCACCAGCATTTTTCGTCATTTTTCCTCACCAGCATTTTTCGTCACCAGCATTTTTTCGTCATTTTTCCTCACCAGCATTTTTCGTCACCAGCATTTTTTCGTCACCAGCATTTTTTCGTCACTAGCATTTTTTCCGTCACCAGCATTTTTCGTAATTTTTCGTCACCAGCATTTTTCGTCATTTTTCGTAACCAGCATTTTTTCGTCACCAGCATTCTTTTCGTCACCAGCATTTTTCGTCATTTTTCGTCACCAGCATTTTTTCGTCATTTTTCGTCACCAGCATTTTTTTCGTCACCAGCATCTTTCGTCATTTTTCGTCACCGTCATTTTTCGTCTTTTTTCGTCACCAGCATTTTTCGTCATTTTTCGTAACCAGCATTTTTCGTCATTTTTCGTCACCAGCATTTTACGTCATTTTTCGTCACCAGCATTTTTCGTCATTTTTCGTCTTTTTTCGTCACCAGCATTTTTTGTCATTTTTCGTCACCAGCATTTTTTCGTAATTTTTCGTCACCAGCATTTTTCGTCACCAGCATTTTTTCGTCACCAGCATTTTTTCGTCACTAGCATTTTTTTCGTCACCAGCATTTTTCGTCATTTTTCGTCACCAGCATTTTTCGTCATTTTTCGTCACCAGCATTTTTTCGTCACCAGCATTTTTTCGTCACCAGCATTTTTTCGTCACTAGCATTTTTTTCGTCACCAGCATTTTTCGTCATTTGTCGTCACCAGCATTTTTCGTCATTTTTCGTCACCAGCATTTTTCGTCATTTTTCGTCACCAGCATTTTTCGTCATTTTTCGTCTTTTTTCGTCACCAGCATTTTTCGTCATTTTTCGTCACCAGCATTTTTCGTCATTTTTCGTCACCAGCATTTTTTCGTCACCAGCATTTTTTTCGTCACCAGCATTTTTTGTCATTTTTGGTAAGCAGCATTTTTTCGTCATTTTTCGTCACCAGCATTTTTCGTAACCAGCATTTTTTCGTCACCAGCATTTTTTTCGTCACCAGCATTTTTCGTCACCAGCATTTTTTCGTCATTTTTCGTCACCAGCATTTTTCGTCACCAGCATTTTTTCGTCACCAGCATTCTTTCGTCACTAGCATTTTTTTCGTCACCAGCATTTTTCGTCATTTTTCGTCACCAGCATTTTTCGTCATTTTTCGTCACCAGCATTTTTTCGTCACCAGCATTTTTCGTCATTTTTCGTCACCAGCATTTTTCGTCATTTTTCGTCACCATTATTTTTTCGTCACCAGCATCTTTCGTCATTTTTCGTCACCAGCATTTTTTCGTCACCAGCATTTTTTCGTCACCAGCATTTTTTTGTCATTTTTCGTCACCAGCATTTTTTCGTCACCAGCATTTTTTGTCATTGTTCGTCACCAGCATTTTTCGTCATTTTTCGTAACCAGCATTTTTTCGTCACCAGCATTTTTTTCGTCACCAGCATTTTTCGTCATTTTTCGTCACCAGCATTTTTCGTCATTTTTCGTCACCATTATTTTTCGTCATTTTGCATTTTTCGTCATTTTTCGTCACCAGCATTTTTTCGTCATTTTTCGTCACCAGCATTTTTCGTCACCAGCATTTTTTCGTCACCAGCATTTTTTCGTCACTAGCATTTTTTTCGTCACCAGCATTTTTCGTCATTTTTCCTCACCAGCATTTTTCGTCACCAGCATTTTTTCGTCATTTTTCCTCACCAGCATTTTTCGTCACCAGCATTTTTTCGTCACCAGCATTTTTTCGTCACTAGCATTTTTTCCGTCACCAGCATTTTTCGTAATTTTTCGTCACCAGCATTTTTCGTCATTTTTCGTAACCAGCATTTTTTCGTCACCAGCATTCTTTTCGTCACCAGCATTTTTCGTCATTTTTCGTCACCAGCATTTTTTCGTCATTTTTCGTCACCAGCATTTTTTTCGTCACCAGCATCTTTCGTCATTTTTCGTCACCGTCATTTTTCGTCTTTTTTCGTCACCAGCATTTTTTCGTCATTTTTCGTCACCAGCATTTTTCGTCACCAGCATTTTTTCGTCACCAGCATTTTTTCGTCACTAGCATTTTTTTCGTCACCAGCATTTTTCGTCATTTTTCCTCACCAGCATTTTTCGTCACCAGCATTTTTTCGTCATTTTTCCTCACCAGCATTTTTCGTCACCAGCATTTTTTCGTCACCAGCATTTTTCGTCACCAGCATTTTTTCGTCACCAGCATTTTTTCGTCACTAGCATTTTTTCCGTCACCAGCATTTTTCGTAATTTTTCGTCACCAGCATTTTTCGTCATTTTTCGTAACCAGCATTTTTTCGTCACCAGCATTCTTTTCGTCACCAGCATTTTTCGTCATTTTTCGTCACCAGCATTTTTTCGTCATTTTTCGTCACCAGCATTTTTTTCGTCACCAGCATCTTTCGTCATTTTTCGTCACCGTCATTTTTCGTCTTTTTTCGTCACCAGCATTTTTCGTCATTTTTCGTAACCAGCATTTTTCGTCATTTTTCGTCACCAGCATTTTACGTCATTTTTCGTCACCAGCATATTTCGTCATTTTTCGTCTTTTTTCGTCACCAGCATTTTTTGTCATTTTTCGTCACCAGCATTTTTTCGTAATTTTTCGTCACCAGCATTTTTCGTCACCAGCATTTTTTCGTCACCAGCATTTTTTCGTCACTAGCATTTTTTTCGTCACCAGCATTTTTCGTCATTTTTCGTCACCAGCATTTTTCGTCATTTTTCGTCACCAGCATTTTTTCGTCACCAGCATTTTTTCGTCACCAGCATTTTTTCGTCACTAGCATTTTTTTCGTCACCAGCATTTTTCGTCATTTGTCGTCACCAGCATTTTTCGTCATTTTTCGTCACCAGCATTTTTCGTCATTTTTCGTCACCAGCATTTTTCGTCATTTTTCGTCTTTTTTCGTCACCAGCATTTTTCGTCATTTTTCGTCACCAGCATTTTTCATCATTTTTCGTCACCAGCATTTTTTCGTCACCAGCATTTTTTTCGTCACCAGCATTTTTTGTCATTTTTGGTAACCAGCATTTTTTCGTCATTTTTCGTCACCAGCATTTTTCGTAACCAGCATTTTTTCGTCACCAGCATTTTTTTCGTCACCAGCATTTTTCGTCATTTTTCGTCACCATTATTTTTTCGTCATTTTTCGTCACCAGCATTTTTCGTCACCAGCATTTTTTCGTCACCAGCATTTTTTCGTCACTAGCATTTTTTTGTCACCAGCATTTTTCGTCATTTTTCGTCACCAGCATTTTTCGTCACCAGCATTTTTTCGTCACCAGCATTTTTTCGTCATTTTTCGTCACCAGCATTTTTCGTCACCAGCATTTTTTCGTCACCAGCATTCTTTCGTCACTAGCATTTTTTTCGTCACCAGCATTTTTCGTCATTTTTCGTCACCAGCATTTTTCGTCTTTTTTTGTCACCAGCATTTTTCGTCATTTTTCGTAACCAGCATTTTTCGTCATTTTTCGTCACCAGCATTTTACGTCATTTTTCGTCACCAGCATTTTTTCGTAATTTTTCGTCACCAGCATTTTTCGTCACCAGCATTTTTTCGTCACCAGCATTTTTTCGTCACTAGCATTTTTTCGTCACCAGCATTTTTCGTCATTTTTCGTCACCAGCATTTTTTCGTCACCAGCATTTTTTTCGTCACCAGCATTTTTCGTCATTTTTCGTCACCAGCATTTTTTCGTCACCAGCATTTTTCGTCATTTTTCGTCACCAGCATTTTTCCGTCACCAGCATTTTTTCGTCACCAGCATTTTTTATCTTTTTTCGTCACCAGCATTTTTTGTCATTTTTTCGTCAACAGCATTTTTCGTCATTTTTCGTCACCAGCATTTTTCGTCATTTTTCGTCACCAGCATTTTTCCGTCACCAGCATTTTTCGTCATTTTTCGTCACCAGCATTTTTCCGTCACCAGCATTTTTTCGTCACCAGCATTTTTTCGTCACTAGCATTTTTTTCGTCACCAGCATTTTTCGTCATTTTTCGTAACCAGCATTTTTTCGTCACCAGCATTCTTTTCGTCACCAGCATTTTTCGTCATTTTTCGTCACCAGCATTTTTCGTCATTTTTCGTCACCAGCATTTTTCGTAATTTTTCGTCACCAGCATTTTTTCGTCACCAGTATTTTTCGTCATTTTTCGTCACCAGCATTTTTTCGTCACCAGCATTTTTTTCGTCACCAGCATTTTTCGTCATTTTTCGTCACCAGCATTTTTTCGTCACCAGCATTTTTCGTCATTTTTCGTCACCAGCATTTTTCCGTCACCAGCATTTTTTCGTCACCAGCATTTTTTATCTTTTTTCGTCACCAGCATTTTTTGTCATTTTTTCGTCACCAGCATTTTTCGTCATTTTTCGTCACCAGCATTTTTCGTCATTTTTCGTCACCAGCATTTTTTCGTCACCAGCATTTTTCGTCATTTTTCGTCACCAGCATTTTTCCGTCACCAGCATTTTTTCGTCACCAGCATTTTTTATCTTTTTTCGTCACCAGCATTTTTTGTCATTTTTTCGTCACCAGCATTTTTCGTCATTTTTCGTCACCAGCATTTTTCCGTCACCAGCATTTTTTCGTCACCAGCATTTTTTCGTCACTAGCATTTTTTTCGTTACCAGCATTTTTCGTCATTTTTAGTCACCAGCATTTTTCGTCACCAGCATTTTTTCGTCACCAGCATTTTTTCGTCACTAGCATTTTTTTCGTCACCAGCATTTTTCGTCATTTTTCATCACCAGCATTTTTCGTCATTTTTCGTCACCAGCATTTTTTCGTCACCAGCATTTTTTCGTCACTAGCATTTTTTTCGTCACCAGCATTTTTCGTCATTTTTCGCCACCAGCATTTTTCGTCATTTTTCGTCACCTGCATTTTTCGTCATTTTTCGTCACCAGCATTTTTCGTCATTTTTCGTCATTTTTCGTCACCAGCATTTTTTGTCATTTTTCGTCACCAGCATTTTTTCGTCACCGGCATTTTTTCGTCACCAGCATTTTACGTCATTTTTCGTCACCAGCATTTTTTCGTCACCAGTATTTTTCGTCATTTTTCGTAACCAGCATTTTTTTCGTCACCAGCATTTTTCGTCATTTTTCGTCACCAGCATTTTTTCGTCACCAGCATTTTTCGTCATTTTTCGTCACCAGCATTTTTTAGTCACCAGCATTTTTCGTCATTTTTCGTCACCAGCATTTTTTCGTCACCGGCATTTTTTCGTCACCAGCATTTTTTGTCATTTTTCGTCACCAGCATTTTTTCGTCACCAGCATTTTTCGTCATTTTTCGTCACCAGCATTTTTCGTTATTTTTCGTAACCAGCATTTTTTCGTCACCAGTATTTTTCGTCATTTTTCCTCACCAGCATTTTTCGTCATTTTTCGTAACCAGCATTTTTTCGTCACCAGCATTTTTTTCGTCACCAGCATTTTTCGTCATTTTTCGTCACCAGCATTTTTTCGTCATTTTTTGTCACCAGCATTTTTTCGTCACCAGCATTTTTTCGTCACCAGCATTTTTTATCTTTTTTCGTCACCAGCATTTTTTGTCATTTTTTCGTCACCAGCATTTTTCGTCATTTTTCGTCACCAGCATTTTTCGTCATTTTTCGTCACCAGCATTTTTTCGTCACCAGCATTTTTCGTCATTTTTCGTCACCAGCATTTTTCCGTCACCAGCATTTTTTCGTCACCAGCATTTTTTATCTTTTTTCGTCACCAGCATTTTTTGTCATTTTTTCGTCACCAGCATTTTTCGTCATTTTTCGTCACCAGCATTTTTCCGTCACCAGCATTTTTTCGTCACCAGCATTTTTTCGTCACTAGCATTTTTTTCGTTACCAGCATTTTTCGTCATTTTTAGTCACCAGCATTTTTCGTCACCAGCATTTTTTCGTCACCAGCATTTTTTCGTCACTAGCATTTTTTTCGTCACCAGCATTTTTCGTCATTTTTCATCACCAGCATTTTTCGTCATTTTTCGTCACCAGCATTTTTTCGTCACCAGCATTTTTTCGTCACTAGCATTTTTTTCGTCACCAGCATTTTTCGTCATTTTTCGCCACCAGCATTTTTCGTCATTTTTCGTCACCTGCATTTTTCGTCATTTTTCGTCACCAGCATTTTTCGTCATTTTTCGTCATTTTTCGTCACCAGCATTTTTTGTCATTTTTCGTCACCAGCATTTTTTCGTCACCGGCATTTTTTCGTCACCAGCATTTTACGTCATTTTTCGTCACCAGCATTTTTTCGTCACCAGTATTTTTCGTCATTTTTCGTAACCAGCATTTTTTTCGTCACCAGCATTTTTCGTCATTTTTCGTCACCAGCATTTTTTCGTCACCAGCATTTTTCGTCATTTTTCGTCACCAGCATTTTTTAGTCACCAGCATTTTTCGTCATTTTTCGTCACCAGCATTTTTTCGTCACCGGCATTTTTTCGTCACCAGCATTTTTTGTCATTTTTCGTCACCAGCATTTTTTCGTCACCAGCATTTTTCGTCATTTTTCGTCACCAGCATTTTTCGTTATTTTTCGTAACCAGCATTTTTTCGTCACCAGTATTTTTCGTCATTTTTCCTCACCAGCATTTTTCGTCATTTTTCGTAACCAGCATTTTTTCGTCACCAGCATTTTTTTCGTCACCAGCATTTTTCGTCATTTTTCGTCACCAGCATTTTTTCGTCATTTTTTGTCACCAGCATTTTTTGTAACCAGCATTTTTTCGTCACCAGCATTTTTTTCGTCACCAGCATTTTTCGTCATTTTTCGTCACCAGCATTTTTTCGTCATTTTTCGTCACCAGCATTTTTCGTCACCAGCATTTTTTCGTCACCAGCATTTTTTCGTCACTAGCATTTTTTTTCGTCACCAGCATTTTTCGTCATTTTTCCTCACCAGCATTTTTCGTCACCAGCATTTTTTCGTCACCAGCATTTTTTCGTCACTAGCATTTTTTTCGTCACCAGCATTTTTCGTCATTTTTCCTCACCAGCATTTTTCGTCATTTTTCGTAACCAGCATTTTTTCGTCACCAGCATTTTTTTCGTCACCAGCATTTTTCGTCATTTTTCGTCACCAGCATTTTTTCGTCATTTTTTGTCACCAGCATTTTTTGTAACCAGCATTTTTTCGTCACCAGCATTTTTTTCATCACCAGCATTTTTCGTCATTTTTCGTCACCAGCATTTTTTCGTCATTTTTCGTCACCAGCATTTTTCGTCACCAGCATTTTTTCGTCAGCAGCATTTTTTCGTCACCAGCATTTTTTCGTCACTAGCATTTTTTTCGTCACCAGCATTTTTCGTCATTTTTCGTCACCAGCATTTTTCGTCATTTTTCGTCACCAGCATTTTTTCGTCACCAGCATTTTTCGTCATTTTTCGTCACCAGCATTTTTTCGTCACCAGCATTTTTTTCGTCACCAGCATTTTTCGTCATTTTTCGTCACCAGCATTTTTTCGTCACCAGCATTTTTCGTCATTTTTCGTCACCAGCATTTTTTGTCATTTTTCGTCACCGGCATTTTTTCGTCACCAGCATTTTTTTCGTCACCAGCATCTTTCGTCATTTTTCGTCACCAGCATTTTTTCGTCACCAGCATTTTTTGTCATTTTTCGTAACCAGCATTTTTTTCGTCACCAGCATTTTTTGTCATTTTTCGTCACCAGCATTTTTCGTCATTTTTCGTCACCAGCACTTTTTCGTCACCAGCATTTTTTCGTCACTAGCATTTTTTTCCTCACCAGCATTTTTTGTCATTTTTCGTCACCAGCATTTTTCGTCACCAGCATTTTTCGTCATTTTTCGTCACCATTATTTTTTCGTCACCAGCATCTTTCGTCATTTTTCGTCACCAGCATTTTTTCGTCACCAGCATTTTTTCGTCACCAGCATTTTTTTGTCATTTTTCGTCACCAGCATTTTTTCGTCACCAGCATTTTTTGTCATTGTTCGTCACCAGCATTTTTCGTCATTTTTCGTAACCAGCATTTTTTCGTCACCAGCATTTTTTTCGTCACCAGCATTTTTCGTCATTTTTCGTCACCAGCATTTTTCGTCATTTTTCGTCACCATTATTTTTCGTCATTTTGCATTTTTCGTCATTTTTCGTCACCAGCATTTTTTCGTCATTTTTCGTCACCAGCATTTTTCGTCACCAGCATTTTTTCGTCACCAGCATTTTTTCGTCACTAGCATTTTTTTCGTCACCAGCATTTTTCGTCATTTTTCCTCACCAGCATTTTTCGTCACCAGCATTTTTTCGTCATTTTTCCTCACCAGCATTTTTCGTCACCAGCATTTTTTCGTCACCAGCATTTTTTCGTCACTAGCATTTTTTCCGTCACCAGCATTTTTCGTAATTTTTCGTCACCAGCATTTTTCGTCATTTTTCGTAACCAGCATTTTTTCGTCACCAGCATTCTTTTCGTCACCAGCATTTTTCGTCATTTTTCGTCACCAGCATTTTTTCGTCATTTTTCGTCACCAGCATTTTTTTCGTCACCAGCATCTTTCGTCATTTTTCGTCACCGTCATTTTTCGTCTTTTTTCGTCACCAGCATTTTTTCGTCATTTTTCGTCACCAGCATTTTTCGTCACCAGCATTTTTTCGTCACCAGCATTTTTTCGTCACTAGCATTTTTTTCGTCACCAGCATTTTTCGTCATTTTTCCTCACCAGCATTTTTCGTCACCAGCATTTTTTCGTCATTTTTCCTCACCAGCATTTTTCGTCACCAGCATTTTTTCGTCACCAGCATTTTTCGTCACCAGCATTTTTTCGTCACCAGCATTTTTTCGTCACTAGCATTTTTTCCGTCACCAGCATTTTTCGTAATTTTTCGTCACCAGCATTTTTCGTCATTTTTCGTAACCAGCATTTTTTCGTCACCAGCATTCTTTTCGTCACCAGCATTTTTCGTCATTTTTCGTCACCAGCATTTTTTCGTCATTTTTCGTCACCAGCATTTTTTTCGTCACCAGCATCTTTCGTCATTTTTCGTCACCGTCATTTTTCGTCTTTTTTCGTCACCAGCATTTTTCGTCATTTTTCGTAACCAGCATTTTTCGTCATTTTTCGTCACCAGCATTTTACGTCATTTTTCGTCACCAGCATATTTCGTCATTTTTCGTCTTTTTTCGTCACCAGCATTTTTTGTCATTTTTCGTCACCAGCATTTTTTCGTAATTTTTCGTCACCAGCATTTTTCGTCACCAGCATTTTTTCGTCACCAGCATTTTTTCGTCACTAGCATTTTTTTCGTCACCAGCATTTTTCGTCATTTTTCGTCACCAGCATTTTTCGTCATTTTTCGTCACCAGCATTTTTTCGTCACCAGCATTTTTTCGTCACCAGCATTTTTTCGTCACTAGCATTTTTTTCGTCACCAGCATTTTTCGTCATTTGTCGTCACCAGCATTTTTCGTCATTTTTCGTCACCAGCATTTTTCGTCATTTTTCGTCACCAGCATTTTTCGTCATTTTTCGTCTTTTTTCGTCACCAGCATTTTTCGTCATTTTTCGTCACCAGCATTTTTCATCATTTTTCGTCACCAGCATTTTTTCGTCACCAGCATTTTTTTCGTCACCAGCATTTTTTGTCATTTTTGGTAACCAGCATTTTTTCGTCATTTTTCGTCACCAGCATTTTTCGTAACCAGCATTTTTTCGTCACCAGCATTTTTTTCGTCACCAGCATTTTTCGTCATTTTTCGTCACCATTATTTTTTCGTCATTTTTCGTCACCAGCATTTTTCGTCACCAGCATTTTTTCGTCACCAGCATTTTTTCGTCACTAGCATTTTTTTGTCACCAGCATTTTTCGTCATTTTTCGTCACCAGCATTTTTCGTCACCAGCATTTTTTCGTCACCAGCATTTTTTCGTCATTTTTCGTCACCAGCATTTTTCGTCACCAGCATTTTTTCGTCACCAGCATTCTTTCGTCACTAGCATTTTTTTCGTCACCAGCATTTTTCGTCATTTTTCGTCACCAGCATTTTTCGTCTTTTTTTGTCACCAGCATTTTTCGTCATTTTTCGTAACCAGCATTTTTCGTCATTTTTCGTCACCAGCATTTTACGTCATTTTTCGTCACCAGCATTTTTTCGTAATTTTTCGTCACCAGCATTTTTCGTCACCAGCATTTTTTCGTCACCAGCATTTTTTCGTCACTAGCATTTTTTCGTCACCAGCATTTTTCGTCATTTTTCGTCACCAGCATTTTTTCGTCACCAGCATTTTTTTCGTCACCAGCATTTTTCGTCATTTTTCGTCACCAGCATTTTTTCGTCACCAGCATTTTTCGTCATTTTTCGTCACCAGCATTTTTCCGTCACCAGCATTTTTTCGTCACCAGCATTTTTTATCTTTTTTCGTCACCAGCATTTTTTGTCATTTTTTCGTCAACAGCATTTTTCGTCATTTTTCGTCACCAGCATTTTTCGTCATTTTTCGTCACCAGCATTTTTCCGTCACCAGCATTTTTCGTCATTTTTCGTCACCAGCATTTTTCCGTCACCAGCATTTTTTCGTCACCAGCATTTTTTCGTCACTAGCATTTTTTTCGTCACCAGCATTTTTCGTCATTTTTCGTAACCAGCATTTTTTCGTCACCAGCATTCTTTTCGTCACCAGCATTTTTCGTCATTTTTCGTCACCAGCATTTTTCGTCATTTTTCGTCACCAGCATTTTTCGTAATTTTTCGTCACCAGCATTTTTTCGTCACCAGTATTTTTCGTCATTTTTCGTCACCAGCATTTTTTCGTCACCAGCATTTTTTTCGTCACCAGCATTTTTCGTCATTTTTCGTCACCAGCATTTTTTCGTCACCAGCATTTTTCGTCATTTTTCGTCACCAGCATTTTTCCGTCACCAGCATTTTTTCGTCACCAGCATTTTTTATCTTTTTTCGTCACCAGCATTTTTTGTCATTTTTTCGTCACCAGCATTTTTCGTCATTTTTCGTCACCAGCATTTTTCGTCATTTTTCGTCACCAGCATTTTTTCGTCACCAGCATTTTTCGTCATTTTTCGTCACCAGCATTTTTCCGTCACCAGCATTTTTTCGTCACCAGCATTTTTTATCTTTTTTCGTCACCAGCATTTTTTGTCATTTTTTCGTCACCAGCATTTTTCGTCATTTTTCGTCACCAGCATTTTTCCGTCACCAGCATTTTTTCGTCACCAGCATTTTTTCGTCACTAGCATTTTTTTCGTTACCAGCATTTTTCGTCATTTTTAGTCACCAGCATTTTTCGTCACCAGCATTTTTTCGTCACCAGCATTTTTTCGTCACTAGCATTTTTTTCGTCACCAGCATTTTTCGTCATTTTTCATCACCAGCATTTTTCGTCATTTTTCGTCACCAGCATTTTTTCGTCACCAGCATTTTTTCGTCACTAGCATTTTTTTCGTCACCAGCATTTTTCGTCATTTTTCGCCACCAGCATTTTTCGTCATTTTTCGTCACCTGCATTTTTCGTCATTTTTCGTCACCAGCATTTTTCGTCATTTTTCGTCATTTTTCGTCACCAGCATTTTTTGTCATTTTTCGTCACCAGCATTTTTTCGTCACCGGCATTTTTTCGTCACCAGCATTTTACGTCATTTTTCGTCACCAGCATTTTTTCGTCACCAGTATTTTTCGTCATTTTTCGTAACCAGCATTTTTTTCGTCACCAGCATTTTTCGTCATTTTTCGTCACCAGCATTTTTTCGTCACCAGCATTTTTCGTCATTTTTCGTCACCAGCATTTTTTAGTCACCAGCATTTTTCGTCATTTTTCGTCACCAGCATTTTTTCGTCACCGGCATTTTTTCGTCACCAGCATTTTTTGTCATTTTTCGTCACCAGCATTTTTTCGTCACCAGCATTTTTCGTCATTTTTCGTCACCAGCATTTTTCGTTATTTTTCGTAACCAGCATTTTTTCGTCACCAGTATTTTTCGTCATTTTTCCTCACCAGCATTTTTCGTCATTTTTCGTAACCAGCATTTTTTCGTCACCAGCATTTTTTTCGTCACCAGCATTTTTCGTCATTTTTCGTCACCAGCATTTTTTCGTCATTTTTTGTCACCAGCATTTTTTCGTCACCAGCATTTTTTCGTCACCAGCATTTTTTATCTTTTTTCGTCACCAGCATTTTTTGTCATTTTTTCGTCACCAGCATTTTTCGTCATTTTTCGTCACCAGCATTTTTCGTCATTTTTCGTCACCAGCATTTTTTCGTCACCAGCATTTTTCGTCATTTTTCGTCACCAGCATTTTTCCGTCACCAGCATTTTTTCGTCACCAGCATTTTTTATCTTTTTTCGTCACCAGCATTTTTTGTCATTTTTTCGTCACCAGCATTTTTCGTCATTTTTCGTCACCAGCATTTTTCCGTCACCAGCATTTTTTCGTCACCAGCATTTTTTCGTCACTAGCATTTTTTTCGTTACCAGCATTTTTCGTCATTTTTAGTCACCAGCATTTTTCGTCACCAGCATTTTTTCGTCACCAGCATTTTTTCGTCACTAGCATTTTTTTCGTCACCAGCATTTTTCGTCATTTTTCATCACCAGCATTTTTCGTCATTTTTCGTCACCAGCATTTTTTCGTCACCAGCATTTTTTCGTCACTAGCATTTTTTTCGTCACCAGCATTTTTCGTCATTTTTCGCCACCAGCATTTTTCGTCATTTTTCGTCACCTGCATTTTTCGTCATTTTTCGTCACCAGCATTTTTCGTCATTTTTCGTCATTTTTCGTCACCAGCATTTTTTGTCATTTTTCGTCACCAGCATTTTTTCGTCACCGGCATTTTTTCGTCACCAGCATTTTACGTCATTTTTCGTCACCAGCATTTTTTCGTCACCAGTATTTTTCGTCATTTTTCGTAACCAGCATTTTTTTCGTCACCAGCATTTTTCGTCATTTTTCGTCACCAGCATTTTTTCGTCACCAGCATTTTTCGTCATTTTTCGTCACCAGCATTTTTTAGTCACCAGCATTTTTCGTCATTTTTCGTCACCAGCATTTTTTCGTCACCGGCATTTTTTCGTCACCAGCATTTTTTGTCATTTTTCGTCACCAGCATTTTTTCGTCACCAGCATTTTTCGTCATTTTTCGTCACCAGCATTTTTCGTTATTTTTCGTAACCAGCATTTTTTCGTCACCAGTATTTTTCGTCATTTTTCCTCACCAGCATTTTTCGTCATTTTTCGTAACCAGCATTTTTTCGTCACCAGCATTTTTTTCGTCACCAGCATTTTTCGTCATTTTTCGTCACCAGCATTTTTTCGTCATTTTTTGTCACCAGCATTTTTTGTAACCAGCATTTTTTCGTCACCAGCATTTTTTTCGTCACCAGCATTTTTCGTCATTTTTCGTCACCAGCATTTTTTCGTCATTTTTCGTCACCAGCATTTTTCGTCACCAGCATTTTTTCGTCACCAGCATTTTTTCGTCACTAGCATTTTTTTTCGTCACCAGCATTTTTCGTCATTTTTCCTCACCAGCATTTTTCGTCACCAGCATTTTTTCGTCACCAGCATTTTTTCGTCACTAGCATTTTTTTCGTCACCAGCATTTTTCGTCATTTTTCCTCACCAGCATTTTTCGTCATTTTTCGTAACCAGCATTTTTTCGTCACCAGCATTTTTTTCGTCACCAGCATTTTTCGTCATTTTTCGTCACCAGCATTTTTTCGTCATTTTTTGTCACCAGCATTTTTTGTAACCAGCATTTTTTCGTCACCAGCATTTTTTTCATCACCAGCATTTTTCGTCATTTTTCGTCACCAGCATTTTTTCGTCATTTTTCGTCACCAGCATTTTTCGTCACCAGCATTTTTTCGTCAGCAGCATTTTTTCGTCACCAGCATTTTTTCGTCACTAGCATTTTTTTCGTCACCAGCATTTTTCGTCATTTTTCGTCACCAGCATTTTTCGTCATTTTTCGTCACCAGCATTTTTTCGTCACCAGCATTTTTCGTCATTTTTCGTCACCAGCATTTTTTCGTCACCAGCATTTTTTTCGTCACCAGCATTTTTCGTCATTTTTCGTCACCAGCATTTTTTCGTCACCAGCATTTTTCGTCATTTTTCGTCACCAGCATTTTTTGTCATTTTTCGTCACCGGCATTTTTTCGTCACCAGCATTTTTTTCGTCACCAGCATCTTTCGTCATTTTTCGTCACCAGCATTTTTTCGTCACCAGCATTTTTTGTCATTTTTCGTAACCAGCATTTTTTTCGTCACCAGCATTTTTTGTCATTTTTCGTCACCAGCATTTTTCGTCATTTTTCGTCACCAGCACTTTTTCGTCACCAGCATTTTTTCGTCACTAGCATTTTTTTCCTCACCAGCATTTTTTGTCATTTTTCGTCACCAGCATTTTTCGTCATTTTTCGTAACCAGCATTTTTTCGTCACCAGCATTTTTTTCGTCACCAGCATTTTTCGTCATTTTTCGTCACCAGCATTTTTTCGTCACCAGCATTTTTCGTCATTTTTCGTCACCAGCATTTTTTGTCATTTTTCGTCACCAGCATTTTTTCGTCACCAGCATTTTTCGTCATTTTTCGTAACCAGCATTTTTTCGTCACCAGCATTTTTTTCGTCACCAGCATTTTTCGTCATTTTTCGTCACCAGCATTTTTTCGTCATTTTTTGTCACCAGCATTTTTTGTAACCAGCATTTTTTCGTCACCAGCATTTTTTTCGTCACCAGCATTTTTCGTCATTTTTCGTCACCAGCATTTTTTCGTCATTTTTCGTCACCAGCATTTTTCGTCACCAGCATTTTTTCGTCACCAGCATTTTTTCGTCACTAGCATTTTTTTTCGTCACCAGCATTTTTCGTCATTTTTCCTCACCAGCATTTTTCGTCACCAGCATTTTTTCGTCACCAGCATTTTTTCGTCACTAGCATTTTTTTCGTCACCAGCATTTTTCGTCATTTTTCCTCACCAGCATTTTTCGTCATTTTTCGTAACCAGCATTTTTTCGTCACCAGCATTTTTTTCGTCACCAGCATTTTTCGTCATTTTTCGTCACCAGCATTTTTCGTCATTTTTCGTCACCATTATTTTTCGTCATTTTTCGTCACCAGCATTTTTCGTCATTTTTCGTCACCAGCACTTTTTCGTCACCAGCATTTTTTCGTCACTAGCATTTTTTTCCTCACCAGCATTTTTTGTCATTTTTCGTCACCAGCATTTTTCGTCACCAGCATTTTTCGTCATTTTTCGTCACCATTATTTTTTCGTCACCAGCATCTTTCGTCATTTTTCGTCACCAGCATTTTTTCGTCACCAGCATTTTTTCGTCACCAGCATTTTTTTGTCATTTTTCGTCACCAGCATTTTTTCGTCACCAGCATTTTTTGTCATTGTTCGTCACCAGCATTTTTCGTCATTTTTCGTAACCAGCATTTTTTCGTCACCAGCATTTTTTTCGTCACCAGCATTTTTCGTCATTTTTCGTCACCAGCATTTTTCGTCATTTTTCGTCACCATTATTTTTCGTCATTTTGCATTTTTCGTCATTTTTCGTCACCAGCATTTTTTCGTCATTTTTCGTCACCAGCATTTTTCGTCACCAGCATTTTTTCGTCACCAGCATTTTTTCGTCACTAGCATTTTTTTCGTCACCAGCATTTTTCGTCATTTTTCCTCACCAGCATTTTTCGTCACCAGCATTTTTTCGTCATTTTTCCTCACCAGCATTTTTCGTCACCAGCATTTTTTCGTCACCAGCATTTTTTCGTCACTAGCATTTTTTCCGTCACCAGCATTTTTCGTAATTTTTCGTCACCAGCATTTTTCGTCATTTTTCGTAACCAGCATTTTTTCGTCACCAGCATTCTTTTCGTCACCAGCATTTTTCGTCATTTTTCGTCACCAGCATTTTTTCGTCATTTTTCGTCACCAGCATTTTTTTCGTCACCAGCATCTTTCGTCATTTTTCGTCACCGTCATTTTTCGTCTTTTTTCGTCACCAGCATTTTTTCGTCATTTTTCGTCACCAGCATTTTTCGTCACCAGCATTTTTTCGTCACCAGCATTTTTTCGTCACTAGCATTTTTTTCGTCACCAGCATTTTTCGTCATTTTTCCTCACCAGCATTTTTCGTCACCAGCATTTTTTCGTCATTTTTCCTCACCAGCATTTTTCGTCACCAGCATTTTTTCGTCACCAGCATTTTTCGTCACCAGCATTTTTTCGTCACCAGCATTTTTTCGTCACTAGCATTTTTTCCGTCACCAGCATTTTTCGTAATTTTTCGTCACCAGCATTTTTCGTCATTTTTCGTAACCAGCATTTTTTCGTCACCAGCATTCTTTTCGTCACCAGCATTTTTCGTCATTTTTCGTCACCAGCATTTTTTCGTCATTTTTCGTCACCAGCATTTTTTTCGTCACCAGCATCTTTCGTCATTTTTCGTCACCGTCATTTTTCGTCTTTTTTCGTCACCAGCATTTTTCGTCATTTTTCGTAACCAGCATTTTTCGTCATTTTTCGTCACCAGCATTTTACGTCATTTTTCGTCACCAGCATATTTCGTCATTTTTCGTCTTTTTTCGTCACCAGCATTTTTTGTCATTTTTCGTCACCAGCATTTTTTCGTAATTTTTCGTCACCAGCATTTTTCGTCACCAGCATTTTTTCGTCACCAGCATTTTTTCGTCACTAGCATTTTTTTCGTCACCAGCATTTTTCGTCATTTTTCGTCACCAGCATTTTTCGTCATTTTTCGTCACCAGCATTTTTTCGTCACCAGCATTTTTTCGTCACCAGCATTTTTTCGTCACTAGCATTTTTTTCGTCACCAGCATTTTTCGTCATTTGTCGTCACCAGCATTTTTCGTCATTTTTCGTCACCAGCATTTTTCGTCATTTTTCGTCACCAGCATTTTTCGTCATTTTTCGTCTTTTTTCGTCACCAGCATTTTTCGTCATTTTTCGTCACCAGCATTTTTCATCATTTTTCGTCACCAGCATTTTTTCGTCACCAGCATTTTTTTCGTCACCAGCATTTTTTGTCATTTTTGGTAACCAGCATTTTTTCGTCATTTTTCGTCACCAGCATTTTTCGTAACCAGCATTTTTTCGTCACCAGCATTTTTTTCGTCACCAGCATTTTTCGTCATTTTTCGTCACCATTATTTTTTCGTCATTTTTCGTCACCAGCATTTTTCGTCACCAGCATTTTTTCGTCACCAGCATTTTTTCGTCACTAGCATTTTTTTGTCACCAGCATTTTTCGTCATTTTTCGTCACCAGCATTTTTCGTCACCAGCATTTTTTCGTCACCAGCATTTTTTCGTCATTTTTCGTCACCAGCATTTTTCGTCACCAGCATTTTTTCGTCACCAGCATTCTTTCGTCACTAGCATTTTTTTCGTCACCAGCATTTTTCGTCATTTTTCGTCACCAGCATTTTTCGTCTTTTTTTGTCACCAGCATTTTTCGTCATTTTTCGTAACCAGCATTTTTCGTCATTTTTCGTCACCAGCATTTTACGTCATTTTTCGTCACCAGCATTTTTTCGTAATTTTTCGTCACCAGCATTTTTCGTCACCAGCATTTTTTCGTCACCAGCATTTTTTCGTCACTAGCATTTTTTCGTCACCAGCATTTTTCGTCATTTTTCGTCACCAGCATTTTTTCGTCACCAGCATTTTTTTCGTCACCAGCATTTTTCGTCATTTTTCGTCACCAGCATTTTTTCGTCACCAGCATTTTTCGTCATTTTTCGTCACCAGCATTTTTCCGTCACCAGCATTTTTTCGTCACCAGCATTTTTTATCTTTTTTCGTCACCAGCATTTTTTGTCATTTTTTCGTCAACAGCATTTTTCGTCATTTTTCGTCACCAGCATTTTTCGTCATTTTTCGTCACCAGCATTTTTCCGTCACCAGCATTTTTCGTCATTTTTCGTCACCAGCATTTTTCCGTCACCAGCATTTTTTCGTCACCAGCATTTTTTCGTCACTAGCATTTTTTTCGTCACCAGCATTTTTCGTCATTTTTCGTAACCAGCATTTTTTCGTCACCAGCATTCTTTTCGTCACCAGCATTTTTCGTCATTTTTCGTCACCAGCATTTTTCGTCATTTTTCGTCACCAGCATTTTTCGTAATTTTTCGTCACCAGCATTTTTTCGTCACCAGTATTTTTCGTCATTTTTCGTCACCAGCATTTTTTCGTCACCAGCATTTTTTTCGTCACCAGCATTTTTCGTCATTTTTCGTCACCAGCATTTTTTCGTCACCAGCATTTTTCGTCATTTTTCGTCACCAGCATTTTTCCGTCACCAGCATTTTTTCGTCACCAGCATTTTTTATCTTTTTTCGTCACCAGCATTTTTTGTCATTTTTTCGTCACCAGCATTTTTCGTCATTTTTCGTCACCAGCATTTTTCGTCATTTTTCGTCACCAGCATTTTTTCGTCACCAGCATTTTTCGTCATTTTTCGTCACCAGCATTTTTCCGTCACCAGCATTTTTTCGTCACCAGCATTTTTTATCTTTTTTCGTCACCAGCATTTTTTGTCATTTTTTCGTCACCAGCATTTTTCGTCATTTTTCGTCACCAGCATTTTTCCGTCACCAGCATTTTTTCGTCACCAGCATTTTTTCGTCACTAGCATTTTTTTCGTTACCAGCATTTTTCGTCATTTTTAGTCACCAGCATTTTTCGTCACCAGCATTTTTTCGTCACCAGCATTTTTTCGTCACTAGCATTTTTTTCGTCACCAGCATTTTTCGTCATTTTTCATCACCAGCATTTTTCGTCATTTTTCGTCACCAGCATTTTTTCGTCACCAGCATTTTTTCGTCACTAGCATTTTTTTCGTCACCAGCATTTTTCGTCATTTTTCGCCACCAGCATTTTTCGTCATTTTTCGTCACCTGCATTTTTCGTCATTTTTCGTCACCAGCATTTTTCGTCATTTTTCGTCATTTTTCGTCACCAGCATTTTTTGTCATTTTTCGTCACCAGCATTTTTTCGTCACCGGCATTTTTTCGTCACCAGCATTTTACGTCATTTTTCGTCACCAGCATTTTTTCGTCACCAGTATTTTTCGTCATTTTTCGTAACCAGCATTTTTTTCGTCACCAGCATTTTTCGTCATTTTTCGTCACCAGCATTTTTTCGTCACCAGCATTTTTCGTCATTTTTCGTCACCAGCATTTTTTAGTCACCAGCATTTTTCGTCATTTTTCGTCACCAGCATTTTTTCGTCACCGGCATTTTTTCGTCACCAGCATTTTTTGTCATTTTTCGTCACCAGCATTTTTTCGTCACCAGCATTTTTCGTCATTTTTCGTCACCAGCATTTTTCGTTATTTTTCGTAACCAGCATTTTTTCGTCACCAGTATTTTTCGTCATTTTTCCTCACCAGCATTTTTCGTCATTTTTCGTAACCAGCATTTTTTCGTCACCAGCATTTTTTTCGTCACCAGCATTTTTCGTCATTTTTCGTCACCAGCATTTTTTCGTCATTTTTTGTCACCAGCATTTTTTCGTCACCAGCATTTTTTCGTCACCAGCATTTTTTATCTTTTTTCGTCACCAGCATTTTTTGTCATTTTTTCGTCACCAGCATTTTTCGTCATTTTTCGTCACCAGCATTTTTCGTCATTTTTCGTCACCAGCATTTTTTCGTCACCAGCATTTTTCGTCATTTTTCGTCACCAGCATTTTTCCGTCACCAGCATTTTTTCGTCACCAGCATTTTTTATCTTTTTTCGTCACCAGCATTTTTTGTCATTTTTTCGTCACCAGCATTTTTCGTCATTTTTCGTCACCAGCATTTTTCCGTCACCAGCATTTTTTCGTCACCAGCATTTTTTCGTCACTAGCATTTTTTTCGTTACCAGCATTTTTCGTCATTTTTAGTCACCAGCATTTTTCGTCACCAGCATTTTTTCGTCACCAGCATTTTTTCGTCACTAGCATTTTTTTCGTCACCAGCATTTTTCGTCATTTTTCATCACCAGCATTTTTCGTCATTTTTCGTCACCAGCATTTTTTCGTCACCAGCATTTTTTCGTCACTAGCATTTTTTTCGTCACCAGCATTTTTCGTCATTTTTCGCCACCAGCATTTTTCGTCATTTTTCGTCACCTGCATTTTTCGTCATTTTTCGTCACCAGCATTTTTCGTCATTTTTCGTCATTTTTCGTCACCAGCATTTTTTGTCATTTTTCGTCACCAGCATTTTTTCGTCACCGGCATTTTTTCGTCACCAGCATTTTACGTCATTTTTCGTCACCAGCATTTTTTCGTCACCAGTATTTTTCGTCATTTTTCGTAACCAGCATTTTTTTCGTCACCAGCATTTTTCGTCATTTTTCGTCACCAGCATTTTTTCGTCACCAGCATTTTTCGTCATTTTTCGTCACCAGCATTTTTTAGTCACCAGCATTTTTCGTCATTTTTCGTCACCAGCATTTTTTCGTCACCGGCATTTTTTCGTCACCAGCATTTTTTGTCATTTTTCGTCACCAGCATTTTTTCGTCACCAGCATTTTTCGTCATTTTTCGTCACCAGCATTTTTCGTTATTTTTCGTAACCAGCATTTTTTCGTCACCAGTATTTTTCGTCATTTTTCCTCACCAGCATTTTTCGTCATTTTTCGTAACCAGCATTTTTTCGTCACCAGCATTTTTTTCGTCACCAGCATTTTTCGTCATTTTTCGTCACCAGCATTTTTTCGTCATTTTTTGTCACCAGCATTTTTTGTAACCAGCATTTTTTCGTCACCAGCATTTTTTTCGTCACCAGCATTTTTCGTCATTTTTCGTCACCAGCATTTTTTCGTCATTTTTCGTCACCAGCATTTTTCGTCACCAGCATTTTTTCGTCACCAGCATTTTTTCGTCACTAGCATTTTTTTTCGTCACCAGCATTTTTCGTCATTTTTCCTCACCAGCATTTTTCGTCACCAGCATTTTTTCGTCACCAGCATTTTTTCGTCACTAGCATTTTTTTCGTCACCAGCATTTTTCGTCATTTTTCCTCACCAGCATTTTTCGTCATTTTTCGTAACCAGCATTTTTTCGTCACCAGCATTTTTTTCGTCACCAGCATTTTTCGTCATTTTTCGTCACCAGCATTTTTTCGTCATTTTTTGTCACCAGCATTTTTTGTAACCAGCATTTTTTCGTCACCAGCATTTTTTTCATCACCAGCATTTTTCGTCATTTTTCGTCACCAGCATTTTTTCGTCATTTTTCGTCACCAGCATTTTTCGTCACCAGCATTTTTTCGTCAGCAGCATTTTTTCGTCACCAGCATTTTTTCGTCACTAGCATTTTTTTCGTCACCAGCATTTTTCGTCATTTTTCGTCACCAGCATTTTTCGTCATTTTTCGTCACCAGCATTTTTTCGTCACCAGCATTTTTCGTCATTTTTCGTCACCAGCATTTTTTCGTCACCAGCATTTTTTTCGTCACCAGCATTTTTCGTCATTTTTCGTCACCAGCATTTTTTCGTCACCAGCATTTTTCGTCATTTTTCGTCACCAGCATTTTTTGTCATTTTTCGTCACCGGCATTTTTTCGTCACCAGCATTTTTTTCGTCACCAGCATCTTTCGTCATTTTTCGTCACCAGCATTTTTTCGTCACCAGCATTTTTTGTCATTTTTCGTAACCAGCATTTTTTTCGTCACCAGCATTTTTTGTCATTTTTCGTCACCAGCATTTTTCGTCATTTTTCGTCACCAGCACTTTTTCGTCACCAGCATTTTTTCGTCACTAGCATTTTTTTCCTCACCAGCATTTTTTGTCATTTTTCGTCACCAGCATTTTTCGTCATTTTTCGTAACCAGCATTTTTTCGTCACCAGCATTTTTTTCGTCACCAGCATTTTTCGTCATTTTTCGTCACCAGCATTTTTTCGTCACCAGCATTTTTCGTCATTTTTCGTCACCAGCATTTTTTGTCATTTTTCGTCACCAGCATTTTTTCGTCACCAGCATTTTTCGTCATTTTTCGTAACCAGCATTTTTTCGTCACCAGCATTTTTTTCGTCACCAGCATTTTTCGTCATTTTTCGTCACCAGCATTTTTTCGTCATTTTTTGTCACCAGCATTTTTTGTAACCAGCATTTTTTCGTCACCAGCATTTTTTTCGTCACCAGCATTTTTCGTCATTTTTCGTCACCAGCATTTTTTCGTCATTTTTCGTCACCAGCATTTTTCGTCACCAGCATTTTTTCGTCACCAGCATTTTTTCGTCACTAGCATTTTTTTTCGTCACCAGCATTTTTCGTCATTTTTCCTCACCAGCATTTTTCGTCACCAGCATTTTTTCGTCACCAGCATTTTTTCGTCACTAGCATTTTTTTCGTCACCAGCATTTTTCGTCATTTTTCCTCACCAGCATTTTTCGTCATTTTTCGTAACCAGCATTTTTTCGTCACCAGCATTTTTTTCGTCACCAGCATTTTTCGTCATTTTTCGTCACCAGCATTTTTTCGTCATTTTTTGTCACCAGCATTTTTTGTAACCAGCATTTTTTCGTCACCAGCATTTTTTTCATCACCAGCATTTTTCGTCATTTTTCGTCACCAGCATTTTTTCGTCATTTTTCGTCACCAGCATTTTTCGTCACCAGCATTTTTTCGTCACCAGCATTTTTTCGTCACCAGCATTTTTTCGTCACTAGCATTTTTTTCGTCACCAGCATTTTTCGTCATTTTTCGTCACCAGCATTTTTCGTCATTTTTCGTCACCAGCATTTTTTCGTCACCAGCATTTTTCGTCATTTTTCGTCACCAGCATTTTTTCGTCACCAGCATTTTTTTCGTCACCAGCATTTTTCGTCATTTTTCGTCACCAGCATTTTTTCGTCACCAGCATTTTTCGTCATTTTTCGTCACCAGCATTTTTTGTCATTTTTCGTCACCGGCATTTTTTCGTCACCAGCATTTTTTTCGTCACCAGCATCTTTCGTCATTTTTCGTCACCAGCATTTTTTCGTCACCAGCATTTTTTGTCATTTTTCGTAACCAGCATTTTTTTCGTCACCAGCATTTTTTGTCATTTTTCGTCACCAGCATTTTTCGTCATTTTTCGTCACCAGCACTTTTTCGTCACCAGCATTTTTTCGTCACTAGCATTTTTTTCCTCACCAGCATTTTTTGTCATTTTTCGTCACCAGCATTTTTCGTCATTTTTCGTAACCAGCATTTTTTCGTCACCAGCATTTTTTTCGTCACCAGCATTTTTCGTCATTTTTCGTCACCAGCATTTTTTCGTCACCAGCATTTTTCGTCATTTTTCGTCACCAGCATTTTTTGTCATTTTTCGTCACCAGCATTTTTTCGTCACCAGCATTTTTCGTCATTTTTCGTAACCAGCATTTTTTCGTCACCAGAATTTTTTTTGTCACCAGCATTTTTCGTCATTTTTCGTCACCAGCATTTTTTCGTCACTAGCATTTTTTTCGTCACCAGCATTTTTCGTCATTTTGTGTCACCAGAATTTTTCGTCATTTTTCGTCATCCGGCATTTTTCGTCATTTTTCGTCACCAGCATTTTTCGTCATTTTTCGTCACCAGCATTTTTTCGTCACCAGCATTTTTCGTCATTTTTCGTCACCAGCATTTTTTCGTCACCAGCATTTTTTCGTCATTTTTCGTCACCAGCATTTTTCGTCATTTTTCGTCACCAGCACTTTTCGTCATTTTTCGTCTTTTTTCGTCACCAGCATTTTTCGTCATTTTTCGTCACCAGCATTTTTCGTCATTTTTCGTCACCAGCATTTTTCGTCATTTTTCGTCACCAGCATTTTTTCGTCACCAGCATTTTTTTCGTGACCAGCATTTTTCGTCATTTTTCGTAACCAGCATTTTTTCGCCTGAAACGTGCTCCTAACAGGTTTTTGGGGGATCAATTTTTTTTTCTGTTTTCGTCACTCGTCACTTTTCGTCACTACCAAAACGGAAAAAAAAATGCACAAAAAAATCACTACCAATCAGCTTTAAATTGCCTGAAACGTGCTCCTAACAGTTTTTTTTGGGGGGCATTTTTTTCGTCACCAGCATTTTTCGTCATTTTTCGTCACCAGCATTTTTTCGTCACCAGCATTTTTTTCGTCACCAGCATTTTTCGTCATTTTTTGTCACCAGCATTTTTCGTCATTTTTCGTCATCCGTCATTTTTCGTCATTTTTCGTCACCAGCATTTTTCGTCATTTTTCGTCACCAGCATTTTTTCGTCACCAGCATTTTTCGTCATTTTTCGTCACCAGAATTTTTTCGTCACCAGCATTTTTCGTCATTTTTGGTCACCAGCATTTTTCGTCATTTTTCGTCACCAGCATTTTTCGTCATTTTTCGTCTTTTTTCGTCACCAGCATTTTTCGTCATTTTTCGTCACCAGCATTTTTCGTCATTTTTCGTCACCAGCATTTTTTCGTCACCAGCATTTTTCGTCATTTTTCGTCACCGGCATTTTTTCGTCACCAGCATTTTTTTCGTCACCAGCATTTTTCGTCATTTTTCGTAACCAGCATTTTTTCGCCTGAAACGTGCTCCTAACAGGTTTTTGGGGGATCAATTTTTTTTCTGTTTTCGTCACTCGTCACTTTTCGTCACTACCGAAACGGAAGAAAAAATGCACGAAAAAATCACTACCAATCAGCTTTACATTGCCTGAAACGTGCTCCTAACAGGTTTTTGGGGGAACAATTTTTTTTCTGTTTTCGTCACTCGTCACTTTTCGTCACTACCGAAACGGGAAAAAAAAATTCACAAAAAAATCACTACCAATCAGCTTTAAATTGCCTGAAACGTGCTCCTAACACGTTTTTGGGGGAACATTTTTTTTTCTGTTTTCGTCACTACCGAAACGGAAAAAAAAAATCACAAAAAAATCACTACCAATCAGCTTCAAATTGCCTGAAACGTGCTCCTAACAGGTTTTTGGGGGAACAATTTTTTTTCTGTTTTCGTCACTCGTCACTTTTCGTCACTACCGAAACGGGGAAAAAAATCACAAAAAAATCACTACCAATCAGCTTTAAATTGCCTGAAACGTGCTCCTAACAGGTTTTTGGGGTAACAATTTTTTTTCTGTTTTCGTCACTCGTCACTTTTCGTCACTACCGAAACGGAAAAAAAAAATCACAAAAAAATCACTACCAATCAGCTTCAAATTGCCTGAAACGTGCTCCTAACAGGTTTTTGGGGGAACAATTTTTTTTCTGTTTTCGTCACTACCGAAACGGGGAAAAAAATCACAAAAAAATCACTACCAATCAGCTTTAAATTGCCTGAAACGTGCTCCTAACAGGTTTTTGGGGTAACAATTTTTTTTCTGTTTTCGTCACTCGTCACTTTTCGTCACTACCGAAACGGAAAAAAAAAATCACAAAAAAATCACTACCAATCAGCTTCAAATTGCCTGAAACGTGCTCCTAACAGGTTTTTGGGGGAACAATTTTTTTTCTGTTTTCGTCACTCGTCACTTTTCGTCACTACCGAAACGGGAAAAAAAATTCACAAAAAAATCACTACCAATCAGCTTTAAATTGCCTGAAACGTGCTCCTAACAGGTTTTTGGGGGAACGTTTTTTTTTCTGTTTTCGTCACTCGTCACTAGTCGTCAATACCGAAACAGAAAAAAAAGAATTCACAAAAAAATCACTACCAATCAGCTTTAAATTGCCTGAAACGTGCTCCTAACAGGTTTTTGGGGGAACATTTTTGTTTCTGTTTTCGTCACTCGTCACTTTTCGTCACTACCGAAACGGAAAAAAAAAATCACTACCAATCAGCTTTAAATTGCCTGAAACGTGCTCCTAACAGGTTTTTGGGGGAACCATTTTTTTTCTGTTTTCGTCACTCGTCACTAGTCGTCACTACCGAAACGGAAAAAAACTATTCACAAAAAAATCACTACCAATCAGCTTTAAATTGCCTGAAACGTGCTCCTAACAGGTTTTTGGGGGAACAATTTGTTTTCTGTTTTCGTCACTCGTCACTTTTCGTCACTACCGAAACGGGAAAAAAATTCACAAAAAAATCACTACCAATCAGCTTTAAATTGCCTAAAACGTGCTCCTAACAGGTTTTTGGGGGAACAATTTTTTTTCTGTTTTCGTCACTCGTCGAAAAAATCACTAAGTGTGGAGGCCAAAATCGTCCCCCCAAAAACCTGTTAGGAGTACGTTTCAGGCAATTTAGAGTTGATTGGTAGTACTTTTTAGTGGAGTAATTTTTGTTTTCACCATTGTGTCACTACCGAAACGTTTTTGTGTCACTACCGAAACGAAAGTTAAATCCGCAAAAATCACTAGGTGTGGAGGCCAAAATGGTCCCCCCAAAAACCTGTTAGGAGTACGTTTCCGGCAATTTAGAGTTGATTGGTAGTACTTTGTAGTGGAGTAAAAAAAAATTCACCATTGTGTCACTAACGAAACGTTTTTATGTCACTACCGAAACAAAAGTTAAATCCGAAAAAATCACTAAGTGTGGAGGCCAAAATCGTCCCCCCAAAAACCTGTTAGGAGTACGTTTCAGGCAATTTAGAGTTGATTGGTAGTACTTTGTAGTGGAGTAAATTTTTTTCACCATTTTGTCACTACCGAAACGTTTTTGTGTCACTACCGAAACGAAAGTTAAATCCAAAAAAATCACTAAGTGTGGAGGCCAAAATCGTCCCCCCAAAAACCTGTTAGGAGTACTTTTCAGAAAATTTAGAGTTGATTGCTAGTACTTTGTAGTGGAGTAAAACATTTTTTCACCATTTTGTCACTACCGAAACTTGTTTTGTGCCAAAATTGTCCCCCCAAAAACCTGTTAGGAGTACGTTTCCGGCAATTTAGAGTTGATTGGTAGTACTTTGTAGTGCAGTATTTTTTTTTTCACCATTGTGTCACTACCGAAAATGTTTGTCACTACCGAAACGAAAGTTAAATCCAAAAAAAGCACTAAGTGTGGAGGCCAAAATCGTCCCCCCAAAAACCTGTTAGGAGTATGTTTCAGGCAATTTAGAGTTGATTGGTAGTACTTTGTAGTGGAGTAATTTTTTTTTTCACCATTGTGTCACTACCGAAACGTTTTTGTGTCACTACCGAAACGAAAGTTAAATCCGAAAAAATCACTAAGTGTAGAGGCCAAAATCGTCCCCCCAAAACTTTGTAGCGGAGTAATCTTTTTTTTCACCATTGTGTCACTACCGAAACGTTTTTATGTCACTACCGAAACGAAAGTTAAATTCGAAAAATCCCTAAGTGTGGAGGCCAAAATCGTCCCCCCAAAACTTTGTAGTGGAGTAATTTTTTTTTTCACCATTGTGTCACTACCGAAACGTTTTTGTGTTACTACCGAAACGAAAGTTAAATCCGAAAAAATCACTAAGTGTCAGAGCATGTGAGCGGAGCGGAGCGGGTGAAAATGCCGCTCCGCGCTCCAGGGGGCTGAAATGCCGCTCGCTATTCGCTCATGTTAAACCCCCCCGCGCTCCGCTCCCCGTCGCTCCTCGCTCACGTTGATTTGCGCAAATCTCGCTCCACGCTCCGCTCAAACCGGGTCGCTCAACAGTAAAAAAAAGAAAAGAAAAAGAAAGTAGAAATTCTAATGACATCTCGTGCGCTGTGCACTGCGGATGTCTGTGTGTCTCTGAGTCCGTGCGACCGGGCATGCTCAAACATTCGGTGCGCGGCCCCCGCGAGGGCGGCCTGGAGCGGGAGGCGGTCCTCGCTCTGAGTAGCGCTCCAACCTTTTTATAACCAGCTCCGCGCTCACGTCAAAATCGCGTCGCTCCGCTCGCGCTCCGCTCCGCTCACATGCTCTGCTAAGTGTGGAGGCCAAAATCGTCCCCCCAAAAACCTGTTAGGAGTACGTTTCAGGCAATTTAGAGTTGTTTGGTAGGGACTTTTTTTTTGGTCCCTAACATTCATCGAGCTCTGGACTTAGTAATTTTTTTCCCGTTTCGGTAGTGACACAGTGGTGTCACTACCGAAACGAAAAAAAAAAACGTTTCAGGCAATTTAGAGTTGATTGGTAGTACCATTTGTAGTGACTTTTTTTGGTCCCTAACATTCATCGAGCTCTGGTCATCTTCTACTAGTGGAGCTGCTAAGAGAAAAATCGTTCACTTTGTGATGCAAGCATGAAATTTGGTACATTTACTCTTCAAACCCCACTCTTTTCAAAAATACCGCTGGCCACGCAAAATTCCAAAATGGCGGCCCACAAATCCAAGATGTCTGTCCAAAAGTTAGGTTTTTCCTTTATAACTCGAAATGTATTGATTTTAAGCACCATAAATGTATTAAAGTTGAATATAAATGTGGGCATTGCGGATATTTTGGTACTAAGTACATGTCTGTATCTATTACGGTTCTTGAGATACAGCATATAGGTACTTTTACAGACTCAGGAGAGTAAGAAATGTGTAACATTGATTGTTAATAAGTGAATATGGTGATATTTGGTGTTATTTTCATAACCTGTTATTTTCAGTAGGGTTATAACATACAATTCTAAATCCAAGATGGCGTCCAAGATGGCTGCCGTTAACTTGAAGTAATCATATCTTAGCAACTATGATACTTTTTTTTGGCGTGCATATGTTTTTTGGTCTATGAATCCAATGGGGCCATTGCAGTACAGAATTTAGACGTTGATAAAAGTGGATATTTTGGTACCTAGTGCATGTCTATATTATTGCGGTTCTTGAGATACAGCTTGAAGGTTCTTTTACGGAATCGGGAGAGCATAAAAAAGAGGTTTGAGTTACACCTCACAGTTGCAACTGCACAGAGCTGTACACATGAGACCCAGTTTATAGCACTTGCACCTGCCACGACAGCCACATTTACAGCCACATTTGGTAAGCTGTTTGCACGTCTTGGCTATTGGAGAGTTGGCTGTCCAGAAGACCTGCCATTCCTCACCAACCTTCTGCCATCCCCAGTGTGCAGGGTCCTCTGCTCGTGGCTGACACTGGGTTGCCTGGGCCCACACACAACCAGCCTGGTAGGCAGCACGCCTGGTGTGTTGGAGCAAAGCTGCTCTGGTTGGTGGGATTGACTCATAAGGCCTCTGCTTTCTGGCAAACATGTCAAACCTGGCCTCATCCACAGTAGCAGCTGTGCTGGATCTGTCATACATTAGGATGACAAACCTCTCCAGAATCTGTAGGTCACAATCCTCCACTGTGGGAGGGTAAATACCCAGTTTGGAGAATACAGGCGAGACCTCTGGGCATATGTCCCATGTCTGCCAAGCAGTTTTCTTGCCTTTGTTGCGGAAGGCTGACACAGTGTCACATCCTGTAAAGGCATGAAAGAATAGCATGCCTTTGACCTTCTCCTGGCCAACAAAATGAAATAGGTCATACACACTGATCCAGCGCAGGCTCTGACCTTGTCCAAATGCAACCCACATCTGCTGTAGTCCAGCCTCTTGAAGAGCAGCGAAGACACTTAGTGCTAAGATGAGAACATCTGTGTCATTTGCCTTGATCAGGATGGATTGGCTACCATGTTCTGCAGCATGTTTGGCGTGCACAAAGATGCAGCTATCAGCTTCCTCATGAGAGCATTTATCCAGTCCATCAAGACCAGTTTCATGAGTGCTGAGGACAGCAGGTCACAATCACAATATTTGGAACGAACATTTGTGCAACCTTGTCGGCAAGAAAGTGATACAACTTGTGCCTCAGGAAGTTATGCCAGTTAGATGGCATGTGTCATTGTGTACTTGCTGCTGTACATGTATATCACTGGTAGGAAGTCAAGAGCTGCATAGTCCTCAAATGTCTTGGATATTTTTGGTGGCAGGGCATGGACCAAAGCTGACCCATCTACAATGAGAACATCTGCCTCAGGTTCTTTGTCAACTGGTGGGACATAAGTCTCAAGGATAGAAGTCAGCTGAGACTTCTGGCAAGAGTACAGTCTTCCACCTTTGCTCAACGCAGCAGGAAAGGACTGGTTCTCATGCTGAAAGAACTCATGCAGGTCACACACTCGGCTCTGACAGGAGATGAAAAGCTTTGAGAACAGCTGACAGTCCTCCTTGAGAAGCTTCTGCTTTGAGGGTTCAGCAGAAGAGGAATCCTGTCTGAAGAAGTCAGCTTTGTTTTTCTTGATTGGCTCATAGAAGAAGGATGGATTGTCTTCCAGTGCCTTACAACTAGGTTCAGTTATTATCGGTTAACCTACACCTAGCCCGATCATTCTTCCAATGCCATTTAAGTCCCGTGTGATCTGTACACCATCCGGGTAACTTAAGCCCCGTTACCCTTGGCTCGGCTCTCCCGCGCTGGCACACCCTTTCGATTCAGGTGCGGCTATCTAACTATATCTACTAACTACCAACTATGGTTTACTAGCTAATGGATATGGGGCAGTCAGACAGCATTTGGGACACTAAACTAAACTATACTACAACTACAAGGCTAATAAAACATTAGTATATCTAGATCAGCCGACACTGAACCCCATGCTGAGTTACACAGCAGTGATGTCACCAGTGTGCCCTGGTTGTGTGCTGACATTCACTCTATTGCATTTGTAAGATTTTATCAATGTCTAAATTCTGTACTGCAATGGCCCCATTTGAACACATAGACCAAAAACATGTGCACGCCAAAAAGAAAGTTTCATAGTTGTTAAGAGTTGTTAAGTTTTTTAGTTTTTGATTTAGAATTTTATGTTACAGCCCTACTAAAAACAGGTTATGAAAATAACATTTTCATTTTGCCATATTCACTTAACAACAATCAGTGTTACAAATGTATTGCTCTCCCGAGTCTGTAAAAGTACCTATATGCTGTATCTCAAGAACCGTAATAGATACAGACATGTACTTGGTACCAAAATATCCGCAATGCCCACATTTATATTCACCTTTAATACATTTATGGTACTTAAAATCAATACATTTCGAGTTATAAAGGAAAAACCTAGCTTTTGGACGGACATCTTGGATTTGTGGGCCGCCATTTTGGAATTTTGCGTGGCCAGCGGTATTTTTGAAAAGAGTGGGATTTGAAGAGTAGATGTACCAAATTTCATGCTTGCATCACAAAGTGAACGATTCTTGCTATATTCTGCAGTTAGCCGCTGCACTATACTGAGATGTAGTACAGTAGAAGTAAAAGTACTGCAAATTGGAAATACTTGGTGAAAATAGCAGATCTACAAGCTCACAACGCCTCACAACGCAATGCGTTGTGAGCTTGTAGATTGGCTATGTTCACCTTTTGACAATTTGACCAGTTTATATATAGTTTAGTTTGGTTTTTAAATGTCCTTAAATGATCACAACATTTCAGGTAAACATACAACAGGACAAAGGTGAAAAAGGTCAGCAGGGCACCCCAGGGAGTTGAACCCCGTCCCGCTAAAGCAGGAGTACCATACTACCAGCGCCTTTTGCTTTTGACACCATGTCCTTACCTGCATGTGAATCAGTGTTGATCCAGTAAAAAGCAAGTCATTTTCTGTTTAGTTGCGCTCGGGTGTTGCCTGCTGAAAATAGCCGATCTACAAGCTCACAACGCGTCGCAGTGCGACGCGTTGTGAGCTTGTAGATCGGCTATTTTCAGCATGCAACCAGGTGTGAAATCAACCATTACGACACCATCAAGGTGGTGACTAAATCAACTGTAGATTTATTCGACTATAATCTTATATTTAGTCTACTAAAACTAGACAAAAACATTTCAGATGACTAAAATATGGAATTCTATTCAAAAGACTGTGACTAAAACTAAATCAAAATTTGCTGTCTAAATCAACACTGATGTGAATACAGTTAGTACATCACAGATCAACAGAACATGAAGAAAAGAACCATCACAGCTCTCCTTCAGTGTTTACTGATCAACCTGTAATCAAAGTATATAATAACACTGTGATTCTCACTTTGTGTTAATATAGCATCAAAATCTGTGTAGCCACTTCAAACCTGTACATCAACCGTTTGAAAATATCAGATCTACAAGATCAGCAATTGACATGATCTGTAGATCCAAGGAAGCCCCGCCCATACGGACTTACAGGACACTTTTACATTTGACATGAACCGACATAACTCACAAACAATGAGCAAAGGAATGAATATTAACTTGACTTGACAACGTTTTAAAACCACTGCTTTAGCACACATGAACATGTATTCATATCAACAGATCTCTATCAGTCCAAAGGCTTAAGCCTTTGGACTGATAGAGTCACTACAAAGTACTACCAATCAACTACTAAATCAAATTGCCTGAAACGTACTCCTAACAGTTTTTTGGGGGGACGATTTTGGCCTTCACACTTAGTGATTATTTCCGATTTAACTTTCGTTTCGGTGGTGACCAACTTTCGTTTCGGTAGTTTGATTACAAAATGTAAGTTGTGTAAAAAATAATCTGACTATACTAAGTTGTTATTTGTTTGTTTAAGTCAGGCTATACTCTACTCAGAGTCATAAGTTTACAAAATGTACTAAAGTACAGTGAACGTCTGTGCGGTTTGTCTTCATCACTGAAAATAACGTACATGTAAACTGATGTCATGTGCAGTTGGGGTGAAGAAACACAACCATTTCGCTCCTAATAATAGCTATTTGATTTGACATCCTAACTTGCTGCTGTAGCTGAGGCTTGAACCTGTTACCTGCGGCTCACTAGTCAGTGACTCTATCCATTCACCTACAGCTGTTTCCTTGGAATTTGCAGTTATGAAACGTTTTGTTGTCAACCCCTCAAATTGACATGTATTTGGGCAGTGGACCCCAATGTGAAAAGATGTAGTGTCAGGGCCCCCCATGAAAAAGATTTATATTTATGCTGTAACACATTTTTTTAAAGTTATTTGTCTTGTTTGTTGTTCAAGTCAAAGCACCAGGAAGGCTGTACTTGTCAGCCATCTGTTAGCTCAATGGGTTGAGACGCAGTATTCATGATCCAGAGGCCATGAGTTCAAATCCCGTTGATGTCTTTCCTATGATTCTTTCCTTTGCAGACTGGCTTCCAGAAGATCAACTGAAAACTGCCAGGAAGGCTATATTTGTCATCCAACTGTTAGCTCAATGGGTTGAGACGCAGTATACATGATCCAGAGGCCATGAGTTCAAATCCCATTGATGTCTTTCCTATGATTCTTTCCTTTGCAAACTGGCTTCCAGAAGATCAACTGAAAACTGCCAGGAAGGCTGTACTTGTCAGCCATCTGTTAGCTCAATGGGTTGAGACACAGTATTCATGATCCAGAGGCCATGGCGATGAGTTCAAATCCCATTGATGTCTTTCCTATGATTCTTTCCTTTGCAGACTGGCTTCCAGAAGATCAACTGAAAACTACCAGGAAGGCTGTACTTGTCAGCCATCTGTTAGCTCAATGGGTTGAGACGCAGTATTCATGATCCAGAGGCCATGAGTTCAAATCCCATTGATGTCTTTCCTATGATTCTTTCCTTTGCAGACTGGCTTCCAGAAGATCAACTGAAAACTACCAGGAAGGCTGTACTTGTCAGCCATCTGTTAACTCAATGGGTTGAGACGCAGTATACATGATCCAGAGGCCATGAGTTCAAATCCCACTGGTGTCTTTACTGTGATGCTTCCCTTTGCAGACTAACTTCTAGAAAAACAAGTTAAAACCACCAGAAAACCTGTAACTCTCAGCCAACAGCATAGCTCAACTGGTAGAGCGTCTGTCCAATGACTTGACTTGACTTGAGTGGGTTTGATTCCCACTCGAGTCAAGTGTCCCCGGTAACTTGGGGCAACGGATAAATTGACTGATATCCTTAGTGATGCTTCCCTTTGCAGACTAACTTCTAGAAAAACAAGTTAAAACCACCAGGAAACCTGTAACTCTCAGCCTACAGCATAGCTCAACTGGTAGAGCGTCTGTCCAATAACATGACTTGACTTGACTTGAGTGGGTTCGATTCCCACTTGAGTCAAGTGTCCCCGGTATCTTGGGGCAACGGATAAATTGACTGATATCCTTAGTGATGCTTCCCTTTGCAGACTAACTTCTAGAAAACAAGTTAAAACCACCAGGAAACCTGTAACTCTCAGCCAACAGCATAGCTCAACTGGTAGAGCGTCTGTCCAATAACATGACTTGACTTGACTTGAGTGGGTTCAATTCCCACTCAAGTCAAGTGTCCCAGGTAACTTGGGGCAACGGATAAATTGACTGATATCCTTAGTGATGCTTCCCTTTGCAGACTAACTTCTAGAAAAACAAGTTAAAACCACCAGGAAACCTGTAACTCTCAGCCTACAGCATAGCTCAACTGGTAGAGCGTCTGTCCAATAACATGACTTGACTTGAGTGGGTTCGATGACGTTAGTGGGAATCGAACCCAGGACCGCTCGGTCCTGGGTTGAACTGGATTTGAACCAGCACACTCCTACAAGTTATTCTACGGATATCAGTCAATTTATCCGTTGCCCCAAGTTACCGGGGACACTTGCCTCGAGTGGGAATCGAACCCACTCAAGTCAAGTCAAGTCATGTTATTGGACAGACGCTCTACCAGTTGAGCTAAGCTGTTGGCTGAGAGTTAAAGGTTTCCTGGTGGTTTTAACTTGTTTTTCTAGAAGTTATTCTGCAAAGGGAAGCATCACGAAGAATATCAGTCAATTTATCCGTTGCCCCAAGTTACCGGGGACACATGACTCGGAGTGGGAATCGAACCCACTCAAGTCAGGTCAAGTCATGTTATTGGACAGACGCTCTACCAGTTGAGCTAAGCTGTTGGCTGAGAGTTACAGGTTTCCTGGTGGTTTTAACTTGTTTTTTCTAGAAGTTAGTCTGCAAAGGGAAGCATCACTAAGGATATCAGTCAAGTTATCCGTTGCCTCAAGTTACCGGGGACACTTGACTCGAGTGGGAATCGAACCCACTCAAGTCAAGTCAAGTCATGTTATTGGACAGACGCTCTACCAGTTGAGCTAAGCTGTTGGCTGAGAGTTACAGGTTTCCTGGTGGTTTTAACTTGTTTTTCTAGAAGTTAGTCTGCAAAGGGAAGCATCACTAAGGATATCAGTCAATTTATCCGTTGCCTCAAGTTACCGGGGACACTTGACTCGAGTGGGAATCGAACACACTCAAGTCAAGTCAAGTCATGTTATTGGACAGACGCTCTACCAGTTGAGCTAAGCTGTTGGCTGAGAGTTACAGGTTTCCTGGTGGTTTTAACTTGTTTTTCTAGAAGTTAGTCTGCAAAGGAAAGCATCACAGTAGTGGGATTTGAACTCATGGCCTCTGGATCATGTATACTGCGTCTCAACCCATTGAGCTAACAGATGGCTGACAAGTACAGCCTTCCTGGTAGTTTTCAGTTGATCTTCTGGAAGCCAGTCTGCAAAGGAAAGAATCATAGGAAAGACATCAATGGGATTTGAACTCATGGCCTCTGGATCATGAATACTGCGTCTCAACCCATTGAGCTAACAGATGGCTGACAAGTACAGCCTTCCTGGTAGTTTTCAGTTGATCTTCTGGAAGCCAGTCTGCAAAGGAAAGAATCATGGGAAAGACATCAA
Organism: Gymnoscopelus microlampas; assembly: GCF_963454915.1. NCBI lineage: Eukaryota > Metazoa > Chordata > Actinopteri > Myctophiformes > Myctophidae > Gymnoscopelus > Gymnoscopelus microlampas. The sequence continues at coordinate 50,712,033 of NC_139962.1, forward strand.
TGGGATTTGAACTCATGGCCTCTGGATCATGTATACTGCGTCTCAACCCATTGAGCTAACAGTTGGATGACAAATACAGCCTTGCTGGTAGTTTTCTGTTGATCTTCTGGAAGCCAGTCTGCAAAGGAAAGAATCATAGGAAAGACATCAATGGGATTTGAACTCATGGCCTCTGGATCATGAATACTGCGTCTCAACCCATTGAGCTAACAGATGGCTGACAAGTACAGCCTTCCTGGTAGTTTTCAGTTGATCTTCTGGAAGCCAGTCTGCAAAGGAAAGAATCATGGGAAAGACATCAATGGGATTTGAACTCATGGCCTCTGGATCATGTATACTGCGTCTCAACCCATTGAGCTAACAGTTGGATGACAAATATAGCCTTCCTGGTAGTTTTCTGTTGATCTTCTGGAAGCCAGTCTGCAAAGGAAAGAATCATAGGAAAGACATCAATGGGATTTGAACTCATGGCCTCTGGATCATGAATACTGCGTCTCAACCCATTGAGCTAACAGATGGCTGACAAGTACAGCCTTCCTGGTGCTTTGACTTGAACAACAAACAAGACAAATAACTTTAAAAAAATGTGTTACAGCATAAATATAAATCTTTTTCATGGGGGGCCCTGACACTACGTCTTTTCACATTGGGGTCCACTGCCCAAATACATGTCAATTTGGGGGGTTGACAACAAAACGTTTCAGAACCACAGATTCCAAGGAAACAGCTGTAGGTGAATGGATAGAGTCACTGACTAGTGAGCCGCAGGTAACAGGTTCAAGCCTCAGCTACAGCAGCAAGTCAGGATGTCAAATCAAATAGCTATTATTAGGAGTGAAATGTTTGTGTTTCTTCACCCCAACTGCACATGACATCAGTTTACATGTACGTTATTTTCAGTGATGAAGACAAACCGCACAGACGTTCACTGTACTTTAGTACATTTTGTAAACTTATGACTCTGAGTAGAGTATAGCCTGACTTAAACAAACAAATAACAACTTAGTATAGTCAGATTATTTTTTACACAACTTACATTTTGTAATCAAACTACCGAAACGAAAGTTGGTCACCACCGAAACGAAAGTTAAATCCGAAATAATCACTAAGTGTGAAGGCCAAAATCGTCCCCCCAAAAACCTTTTAGGAGTACGTTTCAGGCAATTTAGAGTTGATTGGTAGTACTTTGTGTGACTTTTTTGGTCCCTAACACCACAAATGGTTTACATACTCTTTACGAATGTCTTACGCATCATTTGCTTAACATGAATGATAATTCTAGTAATTGTTTGGTGTCTGCATTCATGAAAGCCAGGTAGTTTGCAACAGGTAAGGAGAAAGTCCACATTAACAGACATAAATGATGAACTGTCTTCACTTTACTGTAGGGCACATAATAACATGTACAAAGGATTTATAGATATTTTAGGAATGTTTTACAAAGCATGTTAAACATGAACAAACACATTAACAGACAGTTGTAAATGATGAACTGTCTTCACTTTACTATAGGGCACATAATAACATGTACTAAGGATTTATAGATACTGTACTTTAGGAATGTTTAACAAAGCATATGTTAAACATGAACAAGCTACCAATAGCTTGTATATATTATGTAACATCAGTTACAAATGATTTAATAATCATTTACAGATGTATTATACATGGCTTATTCATGAATAGTTACTAATACCTTTATAGATGATTTGTAACCTTAGTTATAAAGGTTTTAGTAATCATTTACGAATGTCAATAAACAGGTTGTTAATGATTTGTTAATAGTCTACAAACTGCTTATAAACGTTTATAAATGCTTTAGAATGGGTCGTTACAAATTATTTAATAATCTTGTACAGATGTATATAAATGGCTTATTCACACTACTTACTAATACTTTACAAATGATTTGTAACTGTAGTTATAAAGGTTTTAGTAATCATTTACGAATGTCAACAAACAGGTTGTTAATGATTTGTTAATAGTCTACAAACTACTTATAAACGTTTATAAATGCTTTCTAACGGGTCATTATTGTAAAGTGCTACCAACTAAACTATTAGGGGACAGTTAGGGTAGAAAAGGTCATTATTGTTGTCCGTGTGCCCAGGCAGCGAGAATATTCCAGAAATATCCTCTCGCAGGCACACCACTCTCCAGTGTCGTGTCTCACTCAGTTCCCATGAGTTCCAAACTGTGTCTGCATCGCACAGCTTCCATGTCTCACTGAGACTCATTATAACAGTCATATGCCGTTATGAGTTGTCCTACCCACCAATCTCCTGACCTCACAGGTAGCGCACCAAAATCTGTATTGTGAAATGTCAAAACTCCAATCACCCAGGCAGGAATTTCACACAGCCACAATACTAGAAGGAGCGACAATGATCTGGTACCACCCATCTATAGAACAAACTGTCATTCTACTACTCTGCCACCAAAATGTGGAATGCCCTGACACCATCCCTTAAAGAATGGGGATCACTGGCTTCTTTCAAAACAGACCTGACAACATTTTCCCTAGAAAGGAGGTGATATTCACTGACAACATTTTTTCCCCCTCTCTCCTTTTTACACATAGCGTTTGATTATTTGATGATGATATGTATTATTGTGCTATGTTGATGAATTGAACAGATACTGTATAGGACCACAATGGAAACAAGTCCCCAGGACTTTTTTGTGTTATCCTTTTAGCCTAAATGTCTGACAGTACCTCGTGCTGTTTACATTTCTGACTAATAAAGTATCCAATCAATCAATCAATCAATCGATCAATCAATCAATCAATCAAGCTGTCATGTCACAAACCTTAAATATAAATAAACACACACATTTGAATCTATACAGGTCAGAATGTGACACGACAAACACTAAATATGAACATCATCGTCATGTAAATGGTACACACTGGTATCTGAGCTACCAGAGAGGCTGATGCTGTTGCCCGGGCAACACCTCGTCAACTTTGTGTTTGGCCACACTTAGAGGATAAGTGGAGGGAGGAGAACGAGGCCATTAAATGAGTTGACATTATTTTGTTCTCGCTGAAATTCCTCAAGTTGCTCAACCAAGGGCCACTCATTATACTAATTAGCAATCAGAGCGGTGGCACAGCCACATCTGCGCGTGTGTGTGTGTGTGTGTGTGTGTGTGTGTGTGTGTGTGCGTGCGTGCGTGCGTGCGTGCGTGCGTGCGTGCGTGCGCGTGTGTGTGTGTGCACGTTATCCCACAGATGGCATAATGCACCCGTACAATCCTAAGTGTTTGTTACTCTGAGCATGTACAAAATGTAACCAAATGGACCCTTTACGGGTCCATTTGGTTACATTTTGTACACTCTCAGACTACAGTGTTAACATTCACGATTTTACAGTCGCCTTCCCTTTGCCTCTGTGCCGATGTGATGTGCTGTATAGCTACTGTTTCCATTATAGGCTATAAACTTTACATGCTGGAAACATCGGGACAAAATAAGACTTGGAAAAAACGAGCGTGACAAATGCTACAGCCAGGGTCCATTTAGGCCCTGGCCGTCGTAGCTATTCCATTACCGAAGCCACCGTGTTGTTTTCTACTGCTCCACGTCCCCACACCACTTTCCAGGCTATTGTGTTTTAGACGGCAATTTGAAAGGAAAAATATGTTACACATCAACTGTTTCCCAGTCATTTGTGCAAGAGGCATTAAGTGGGCTGCGTTAAGACAATGCATTGGATTATAGACAGTCCGTTTTAATTGAAGCTGGCTCCTGGGAGGGGGGGGGGGGGGGGGGGGGGGCGGCGTGTGAGACGCCAGTCTAAGTGTGTGTTATGGCTGCAGACACAATGATCCTGCCTATAGCATTTACTACCAACCACCACTGTCACCTCTCTGACCTCAGGACCGTCCCTGTCTGTCTGTCGTTCTGTGTCGCCACAATAAGCCCTGTTGAAGAACACTGACTTGGCATGGTGGAGATGTGAAGAACACTTGACATGGCATGGTGGAGATGTGAAGAACACTTGACATGGCATGGTGGAGATGTCCGTGCATGTGTTGCTGAGAGCGGCGTGAACTGGGAACTGTACTTGTGTGTTTACAAAACTTACATAAGATCATGCTTAATCTTTATCAGAATATTTCATACACACCCTACCTTGGCTGTATAAGCCTTTTCAAAAAATAAAATAAACTGGAAAACCTGCTTTAAAACCAAATAAAACTAAACTGAAATTGAAAACAAAAAGTCAAAATTTAATGAAAAAGAAAAACAATTGAAAAATGCAAAGCTTTATGATAACCTTGGTGTGACTGTGGCATGTTATGGTTTGATAGCCAATGGCAGTACAAATGCATACAGCCAAAAATCCTATATCATGTTAACTCCTGTCTGTCTCGCTGTAAATTTTCATGTCCTTTAACCACTTATGCCCGCTAGGGTCGGTACAATATATATATATATATATATATACATCGTACAGCGAATAGTAAAAATAGCCAATTCACAACGTTCACGCGTTGTGAGTTTGTAGATTGGCTATTTTCTCTATTTTGGAAAATGTTGGGACGCCAGGTTGAAAGTGGTCAACACTTGTGGACAATAAAACTACAAAGACTGGAGGAAAGCCAGGGCTGGCCCTTCACGTTGGCCTTGGTGCTCCTGGCACTACGCCCCGTGTGATGAGACCCTGCAGGGAGACAGAGAGGGGGCCAGAGACAGTTAGACAGAGACGGAGAGCGAGACAGTCAGTCAGAAGAACAGACAACTTGCCTGAATTGAGTGGGCCTGAAATGACACAGTGTCGACGGTTTCTCTACAAAGTGTACTTTGCTGTTTACACTGTTTGTCTGTAGCTCATAATTTATAGCGGCCCCTGTTTTAGCGCATTTTAAATGAGCCTGTGTGAAGGGATATCTCATTCCCCTTCCTTTAACGGCGTGGCTCATTAAAGCAGCCAACGGGGCTGGCTGTGTCAGTCCCCTTCTCATCGCCCGGGCCCGAGGAGCAATAACCGCCAATCAGCCGATTTGGAGCCATTTCCCAATGCAGGTACATTAAACCGGCTCTGCGGCGCCTTAATATGTGGGGGGGACCCTCTGTTTGGCGACGCTGGGGCCCCGATAGCGTGATTCATCTCTGACGGGCGGCTTTTAGAAAACACAATAAAAATATATTCCGGTAATGACCGCCGCGTCGTCAAGAGGCAGAGGGGCTTGATGGCGCGGTTAAATGCATGAATGCATGCTTGTATTATTTTCACTATGCACTGGATGTATGGTGGCAATTATGCTTTCATTTCCGCTCAACTGCACAGTGTGTGTGGTAGCACGCGTCAACAGAGTCATTAAGCTGGAGATTGGGGCTGAGGAGTATCTGAGTCCTGTGTGTTTGTTTGTGAGTGTTTGCTGGAGTTTTATGGTCTGTGTTTGAATGAGATGTGAGAATGAAGGAGTACTGTATTTTGTGGTTTGGTGTGTGTGTGTGTGTGTGTGTGTGTGTGTGTGTGTGTGTGTGTGTGTGTGTGTGTGTGTGTGTGTGTGTGTGTGTGTGTGTGTGTGTGTGTGTGTGTGTGTGTGTGTGTGTGTGCGTGCGTGCGTGCGTGCGTGCGTGCGTGCGTGCGTGCGTGCGTGCGTGCGTGCGTGCGTGCGTGCGTGCGTGCGTGTGTGTGCGTGTGTGCGTGCGTGCGTGCATACGTGCGTGCTGTAGAACTGTATTTTGTGGTTTGGTGTGTGTGCGCGTGCGTGCGTGCGTGCGTGTATGTGAGAGGAGAGGAAGTTTGGTGATTGGTGTGTGCACTGTGCATACGTACGTGAGCATGTGCATCAATGTGTGCGTGCTTGTGTGCATGCGTGTGTGTGTGTGTGTGTGTGTGTGTGTGTGTGTGTGTGTGTGTGTGTGTGTGTGTGTGTGTGTGTGTGTGTGTGTGTGTGTGTATGTGTATGTGTGTGTGTGTGTGTGTGTGTGTGTGTGCGTGCGTGCGTGCGTGCGTGTGTGTGGGTGTGTGGGTGTGTGGGTGTGTGTGTGTACTTATGTGTGTGTGTACTTGTGTGTGTATTGTGAACTGTGTGTTCCTGCGTGTCTGTTTTACTGGAACACTTGACCGCAGTCTGCACGTGCACTGAATATGCTCCGTGTGTGTGTGTGTGTGTGTGTGTGTGTGTGTGTGTGTGTGTGTGTGTGTGTGTGTGTGTGTGTGTGTGTGTGTGTGTGTGTTTTCTGTGCACATGTCCCACTAGCTATGTGTCAGCATGTCTCTCAATATGTGTGTGTGTGTGTGTGTGTGTGTGTGTGTGTGTGTGTGTGTGTGTGTGTGTGTGTGTGTGTGTGTGTGTGTGTGTGTGTGTGTGTGTGTGTAGTACTGTGGTTCCTTGGAGGACGTGACCTGTGTGGTATTAAGGACAGTGTTCAGGGAGGAGCGTTGGGCAGCAGCCAGCCTTCTCATTAGCAGGGCAGATGTGAGGTCGCACTGACCAGATTGCTGCTCGGCCACTTCCTTCAAACAACAGCTCGCCAACGGCCCGGCGTGAGACTTCTGGAGGTGAGCCGTGGGTGGGTGGGCGGGGGGCTGGAAATATGTTGTGTTCCTGACTTATCGTGATTGGCTCCGCAGACAGTGGTGGAAGAAGTAGTCCAGTATTCAAAATTGTACTTGCGTAAAAGCACAAAAGTATTGGCATCGGAATATACTAGTACCAAAATTAAAAGTACTCATTACGCAGACTCCCATTTCAAGTTTAAGAAATTTAAACAAATATTTTGAAAATAGCAGATCGTCAAGCTTGGTAGATATAGGGCTGAGGTGGTTAATGTAAATGTATGTTTTATAATAAAACATTTAAAAAAAAGTTTTCAAATGATAATTGTGGAGTGAAAAGTACAATATTTGCCTCTGAGATGTAGTGGAGAAGACATAAAAGTATTGGAAATTGGAAGTACTCCAGTAAATTAAAATATACCTCAAAACTGTATTTAAGTGCAGTATTTGAGTAAATCTACTTTCCACCACTGTCCGCAGATAGGGGAAAGCCATGCAGGCTTGTCCTAATCCAACTCAGAAATTACTGAAAAAAAAGAATGCCATTTTTAACCATATGCCATGAAGCCCGAAAATAGCCAATCTACAAGATTGGCAAATTTTGCTGCACGCCACTTGTGTTCAACTAATTATAAATCCAGCATAACTCCAACCACAACCACTAAACCAACTTAACCTCTAAATGTCTAAATTTAGAGTCTAAAAAACAACCATTTCTCTTGTGAGGAACAGCACAAGAAATTGTCTCAGATGGAACTACACTTGTGGGGACATTCGCCCCTCACCAGTGTCGTAATGCACGCACGCACGCACGCACGCACGAACGAACGCACACACACACACACCTCCACCCCTTTTCACAACAACATCCTCATACAAGGGACGATGGTCAAAAATAACACACAGGCGGAAAGCTGCAATGAGCTGCTACCTTATCCCTGTGTAACCCCCCCCCCCCCCCTCTCCCTCCTCCTGGGACGATTAGCAAACCAAACTCTGAGAGAGAGAGAGAGAGAGAGAGAGAGAGAGAGAGAGAGAGAGAGAGAGAGAGAGAGAGAGAGAGAGAGAAAGAGAGAGAGAGGCTGGAGGGGAAGTGTGTGTGTGTGTGTGTGTGTGTGTGTGTGTGTGTGTGTGTGTGTGTGTGTGTGTGTGTGTGTGTGTGTGTGTGTGTGTGTGTGTGTGTGTGTGTGTGTGTGTGTGTGTGTGTGTGTGTGTGTGTGGAGCGGTGGGGTGGGGGAAGGGGGGGGCATGGAAGAGAGAAGAAAGGACAGGCATGGAACCAATTTCACCTCAATTTTCATCCCCGTTTTAGGGATGCTTGTTGGTGAAATGATGAGGGAGGCCATTAGAACAACAAATTAGATGATTACAGAGGCAAGGCCAAATCATAATCTCCAGTTCCACTTGTCTGGTGATCTAACGGCCCCCAACCAAGATGGCCGCCGCTTTACAGGGGGAGCATTTGAGGTGAAATTGTGACACATAGCTTCAGCTGTCTTTTTTTTTCTACCCCCCTTAACTATAGCAGTTAACACTGCACATGAGTTCCAGTGTCTATAAAGATGTAGATATAATGAAACAGAGTGAACAGCAGTTCAGTTCATAGTCAGAATGACTATTCTAAACGTTCACAAGCACGGTAGGGTTGCCAAATGCCAACTAACCGCTGAAATAAGGAATTTGGAAACTGAATTTTTACCTGATAAGGGTTATTTTTGGGGATCGATCAAATGACAAACATCTTACAAGTTCAACAGCTCATATATACATTATAATACAGGCTGTTTGTGTAATATACAAAAACTGTACATTATATACAGATAGATATCTGGGCCTCCCTTATTTTTCTTTCAGAGTTATTTTGTTACTTAGGTTAATTTATTTCGGTCCTTCTTAGGCAAACAATTATAGTACAGTACATATCAGTAGAGCACCTTAAAATGGTCCGAAAAGGTGGAGGCTGAAGCGAAAGCTTTTTTTGCCCACCCCATGTAAATACAAAATCAAATATCAAAACAGATCAATGAACATAGTTTCGAAATTTGATTTAACAAAACTGAAAAGCAATTGATAAATACGTTTACTAATCCACGTAAGAAATATAATTTCAGGTGGTTGGCAACCCTATAAGCATGGCTTAGTTTGAGTACGCCAAGTGGGGGGAAGTGTTGCTTAAATGGCTTTGATGGTACGATGGTACAGTAGGAGTGGAGGTGGCAAAAGGGTTTTGATGGTACAATAGTTGTGGTGGAAGTGCTCGTCATAGTACTGGCTTTTATGGGTGGTACTAGTGGAAGAGGTAATGTTAATGGTTTTGATGGAATGGTACTACAGTAGTGGAGGTGGGTATAGCTGTAGTGTTAATGGCTTTGATTTGTACGGTGGTAATCATTCATGGTGTTATAGGTGTAGCAGTAGTGCTGATGGTGGCCATGGAGAGGGTAGAGGAGGTAATGGTGGTGATGTGGTGTGTGTGTGTGTGTGTGTGTGTGTGTGTGTGTGTGTGTGTGTGTGTGTGTGTGTGTGTGTGTGTGTGTGTAGGCTGTGAGCCTGGCCTCCCGTGGCTCTTAATTAACCACCCAGGTATTGCTGGGGCTCATGGCCCAGTGGCCGGACGGCCATATGGCTGGAGCCCAGCCACGGACGTAATTGCCGGGATAGGAAAAGGGAGTGTGTGTGTGTGTGTGTGGGGGGGGGGGGAGGGGGGTACAACTGCATCAAAAAGAGCTCGGCCGACATAAAGCTTGTGTAAATTATTTTAATGGTTCCCTTCTGGCAGCAGCAGCGCGTGTTTGTCATCTCAAAAGCAAGCACAGGGCGGGCCGAGGGCCATTTATTTGCCCTTGACCTCTCGTCTTCTACGCGTTTGCCCCTGTCCCAACCACGCCGCTGTGACCCGTCTACCTGATTATCATCTAGCAAACAGACACACACAGACACACTGAGGCACATGCACAAATGCATGTGGACACACCACCACTTACATTAAGCCCTATATTTTATACTTTGTCGTACAGTAAAAAATAGTCAGTGGTTCCCGACCTCTTTTGGAACAGCTATTTCGGTATTCACAATTCGCTCAAGTTAAAGGACAAAAGTGAGGCATCAAAATATGCATATTGTTGCTTTTTAAGTTTTCAAAATGTATACACATCTTTTGCAGCAGATTTACAAGCTCAAAACGCATTGCGATGCGATGTGTTGTGAGCTTGTATATCAGCTATTTTCAAACAGCTGGAGAATAGGGGCTGAAGTGGTTAATGTATGTTTTGTAATAATAATCAAAATCTACAAAGTAACTTGTCACTAATGTTTTCATATATAATTGTAGTGTTAAAAAGGGACAATATTTGCCTCCGAGGTGTACTGGAGTAGAAGTAAAAGTATTGATATTTGGAAATACTCCAGTAAAGTAAAAATACTTCAAAATTGTACTAAAGTGCAGTACACAAGTACATGTACTTTACACCACTGCTGTATGCTTCACCTCCTCTTCCTCATCCAAAGGTTCTCCTCCTCCTCCTCTTTCCTCCACCTCCCCGTGTCCCCTCCAGCGTGACCCCGGCTCCTCACTGGACTCCCAGCCACCTGGGACAGGGTGAGGCCCGCACCGCTAATTATTTGAGATAACATCCCCTAGCCGAGGTGGGAATATGTACACGTGCTGGAGGAGAAATGGGTTTGTATGCATGCGGGAAGCCCGTGGTCGTGTTTGTGTGCACTTAGTTGTATTATTACCAGTGGTGGAAAAAGTACTCACATTTTTTACTTGAGTAAAAGTATCAATACTGCAATGTAGAAATACAAGTAAACGTTCGGAATTCAAAATTTGCTTGAGTAATGGTACAAAAGTGTTAGCATCAAAATGTACATAAAGTACCAAAAGTAAAAGTATTCATAGTCATTATGTAGAACATTTCAAGCTATCGTTATGTCTAAAATGTATAAAGAATCTTTTGAAAATAGCCAAAGTTTAAATAGGGTTGAAGTGGTATAATTAATGTATGTTTTGTAATGATAATCAAAATCTACAAAAGTTTTCAAATAATTGTAGTGGAGTAAAAAGTATAATATTTGCCTCTGAGTTTTAGTGGAGTAGAAGTAAAAATTGGAAATACTCCAGTAAAGTAAAATTACCTCAAAATTTTACTTAAGTACAGTACTTGAATAAATGTACGTAGTTACTTTACGCCACTGGAAGCGTGTTAGTGTGCACTTGTATCATTACTATACTGGTGAGGACTATCATGTCGACCCCACAGTAGAAATAGACATTGTGTGGACCGTTTTCCTGGTAAGGAAAAAAAAGGCATTTGATAAAATCACTCAATGTTGATGTCCTCACAAGTATAGTAATACAAACATGTGTGTGTGTGTGTGTGTGTGTGTGTGTGTGTGTGTGTGTGTGTGTGTGTGTGTGCGTGCGTGCGTGCGTGCGTGCGTGCGTGCGTGCGTGCGTGCGTGCGTGCGTGCGTGCGTGCGTGCGTGCGTGTGTGGCTATATGTGTTTGCACGTGCGTGTTCAGATTGGTGTGTTTCCACGTATGTCTGTCTGAGGGTGTACATGTATGTACTATGTGTGCATGTCTGCTGGATACATGGGCACACGTGCACGCAAGTGTGCGTGTGTGCGTGCGTACGTGCATGCCTGCCTGTATAAATATGTACGTGAGTGTGTGTGTGTGTGTGTCCCCGGCATAAAGGTCAACATTTCCACTTTCCTTGCTGGAGTGTGTGTAATGCCTCTTTAGAATGGAGGGCAGTGGATCTCTGCTACCCATAAATACCTCATTGTGTATTCACACATTTACTGTACTCCACTCTCGCCCGCCGCGCCAATTTGAATAAACTATTCTCGCTTGTCAGGCAGCGCTCGCCTCGCTTTGATTGACACTTAAGTTTTTTAGGCCCTGCCGAAAAAGCAGCTGTCACCTTCAAAGAGAGAAAAGGAGATATGAGATATATGGCATCTGGCTATTTTAATATTTCATAATAAAAGGAGGAAAAAAAGATAGAATTATGCTACAAAGGTACAGTAGTACCTCTTAATATGTATGTTTTTTTCACGATTGGATTCTATACTCAAAAGTGATATTTATCCATTTTGAGGAGAGGAAATTGTTACATAAAATTCATCAGACAGGATTTCAAAAGCACAGATGACTTCACACTCGACAACAAAGCCATTATGTAAATAGATATCCTACATGAGAAAATCCATATGAATTAAGGTCTTTACACCAATAATAAACGATATAAACGATACCAAAAAAAAATCACCTGGGAGTATTTTTCATTAAAACTATTCATAGTTTGATGCATCATTCACACAGGTTGATGCCTTTATTTGCATTGAAAAATTGACCTTGTTAATAAAGAATGTGTTACTGCTCGAATTTTTGTGATACAAACAACAGTTCGACAAAATCAGTGGTGTAAAGTAACTGAGTACATTTACTCAAGTACTGTACTTAAAGACAATTTTGAGGTACTGTTACTTTACATGTGTATGTACATTTTTCAATTATTTGAAAACTTCAGTTATACTAGTTACTTTGCAGTTTTAGATTATCATTACAAAACATACATGAACAAAATTAAGCCCTGTTTATACTTCAGCTATTCAACAATAGCCACTCTACAAGCTCACATTGTGTCGCGATGGGATCTTAAAATGGCATTGATCTGTATATCTTCTATTTTTGAAAGATTTTGCCTTTTATTTTAATTTTTTACTTTTGTACTTTTACTCAAGCACAATTTTGAATACAGGACTATCACTTGTATAGTATTTCTACATTGTGGTATTGCAACGTTCTTCCACCACTGGGAAAACTATATTTTCCGGCAAATGAATTGCAAAAAAAGGAGAAAAACAGCCTTGGTGTGTAAGGACCTAAAATGTTACACTCTCTAGTTTCTTGCATAAGAGGACTGATCAATTCATTCATTCACTCTCAGAGTTTCTTGTGTAAGAGGACAGATAAATTCCAGAGTCACCAGTGGTGTGTTTCACTGTCATGCCAACAACCGCTTTGCAGGAGCAGGTGGCACTGTCTTCAAACATGCTATCTTGTCACATACACATTGGCTGTCCCTGCCAAGGACAGTAATAATAGCAGGACAGAATAGAAATGTCACACACACACCCTGCTCTGTCAAACGCAGGGGGGTTTGAACGGTAGATAGAAAAGAAAAGTCATACGTGAATTACAGCTCCTCAACTCTATATCCCACCCCACTGTCACTGAAATCAGCAGCTATTAAAGAAACACCCCCGCCCCCCACCCACCCCCAAACCACACTACACTCCAATGATTTGCTCAACAAGCTGTGTAAACCTTGAAGATTTGACCGAGAGATGATTTCCAGCCAATATCACTAATCCTCGTACGAGCGGTGACCCCCATTGTCTAGCGGGGACGTTTGTGTTGTGATAATATACAGCGTTGACCTTGGCCGAGGTCCCGACAAGCACCCTGTCTAAACATATTGATATTCATAAAAGCGCTATCGCTCTATCAATCTGCGGGACAGAGATTTAATACAATATAATAAGGCCATAATGAGGAATTTTCTCTTGTTAAAATGTCATTTATGTAATGAATAAAAGATGATGGGTTCAGATGCCTGCGCTTTGTTCTCAATCAGGCTGTTTTCTCTCTCTCTGCTCGGGCCCTGTGTACACTAACAATGGTGTCATGGGCAGACATTGTCCCTGTAATCAGCCAAAATTGCTTCATGTTTCCACCGTACAAACAATCATTAGGATGTTGTTTTGTTCATTCGCCTCGCCTCAGCCTTTCATTTACAAGCCGGTGGCCAAGACCAAAAAAAATAAAAATAAAAATAATACACAGACAGCTTCTAATCTGCATCAGTGACAGCTCAAAATGTCCTGACTGTGACAGCGGAGCGAGGTAAATACATTTGGCCGATGACTGTGGATGTGTGTGTATATATGTACATGCATGTGGCATGTCTCAGGAACCCCCTGCTGACAGCCGTCCTCATCTCCATATTGCTTTATGGGAAATGTAAATGGCTATATGATTATCTTTACACGGAGCCCAGCCAGGAAATGGGATCCGAGTCTCCACTGTGACTAAAGAAAAGAGAGACAGAGAAATAGAGAGAGAAAGGGAAAGCTTTTTTTTCGGTACACATTATAAATGATTTATGCACGTATAAGGGCTACGGCATCGCCTCACTTTACGTGTTTCTTTACGCGGTCGAGACTGGTGGAGATCCCCACGGTGCACTGTTCTAGCAGCCTTCCAAACAATAAACAGCATTATCTGTCTGCTTTCAGCTTCCCAGCGTTTACACCGGCCCCTGCTATCTTATGGTAATAAATCCCAGAGAGTGGATGAGAGGTGATCTACTTGATGCTGAATAATTGGTCATTTTGGTTTGCAGGCTCCCCTGCTCCACATTATAGTGGTAATGAAGGCCTGCTGAATATGGTGATCACCGTGTGTGTCTTTGTGTGTGTGTGTGTGTGTGTGCGCGTGCGTGCGTGCGTGCGTGTGTGTGCACGCACGCACACACGCACGATGGGCGGCGGGCGCACATGTGTGTATGTGTGTCTCTGTCCGTCTCTGCATGAGTGTATTTTTACTCGAGTGTGTACATGTGTGTGCCTGCATGTCTGTGTGCGCCTGCCGTACTGTGTGTGTTTATACAGGGTGTGTGTGATTGTACATGTCTGTGAGTGTGTGTGTGCCTGTGTGTCTGCGCGTATGGTGTGTGTGTGTGTGTGTGTGTGTGTGTGTGTGTGTGTGTGTGTTGAGGACCTGTCTCCTGAGTCAGGGATTATTGCTGATAGATTATTTCTTCAGCCCACCTCGTTATCACCGGATCACACAGACATGTGACCCGCACTTCATCACTCTATTCATCCTCTCCTCTTTAAGCAGAGCTCTGGAGAGCGGCAGGGGAGGCTCCTCGTCATGCAGGGCCCGCGCTGAGACCAAGGGGCCCTTAATACCGCTGCACTGGGACCCTTTTGAATAATTATGAGCCCTTAGTATAGGCCTGTGTAGTATATCTTAAAGTGGCATTAGGAATTAAGTGTTACAGCCGATGGAGAGAGCCCGTTTGACTGTGCACATATATATACCGTAGGTTTATATTAACAGGCTGAGTCTGGCTGTTGTTACTGTACGTAATGGTGGGGTGTTATATGAGCATTACATGTTTATGTGTACATGTCCTGAACCCCCTGGGACGAAACGCTAGCAATATGTCATCGTTGTCGAACAGAAACCTTGTATGTCCTTCATCGTTACTTTTCAGGAAATGGAAAAAAGAACCTGTGTTCCAATGGACGCAACGTAGCTAGGCTATATTATTTTGTCGCAAGCTCTTGTTAATATATACTTTTTCACTGGTTAAATATTTATAAAACACACAGACAGACCACTTTGTACCACTTTCAACCTGGTGTCCCTATTGTCCCTGTCATTATATAATATATTCTTTCGAAAATAGCAGATAGCTCACAACACGTCGAGATGCCACATTTTGTGAGCTTATACTGTAGATCGATAGCCTGACACTCAGCCTGAATTTTCATTTCGTTTCACTCCATTATTCAGTCTGAAAGCCCTCTCAATGCAGCCGATTGCTGAGATGGGGGCGTGGCCAAAGTTTTTTTTTTTTCAAAGACTCTTTGGCGATTGGTTCATACTGGATTATCCCGATCCCGATTCGTCGTACAGATTTTCAACCGAGGCTGAGACCTCCTATGAGAGCGTCACCAGACCAGAATCGCCTGAACATATTTTTTTAATGGGCGTGGCTAGCGATTCACGGGCTGGAGCCAGGCTAGTAGATCGACTGTTTTGGCTACTTTTGTGGCTGTCATACATAGGGTATAATTTTTTTTCTAAAACCTTATATATAGATACAAGGTTTCTGCCCAACAACGACGATAATATTGATATAATAATAAACCTCTTGAATCCTGACACGTGTTGGTACTATAATGTTTTATTTCAAATCCCTGTTGGGTTTTATCATTGGGTTTGTAGCTGTAGTTGGAGTGTCAGAGAGAGAGTTTTACACCAGGCATATAACAGTACAGCTCCTCTCTGAAACCTTCTTCTGGTCTTTCCCATCATAAGCGTTGTGGCCACCACAGTCCAGAGTCATGTTACAGGGCCTGTTATTATGTGATATTGTCACGGCCTATCCTCATTACCGGTGTGAAGGACAGGCCCTTTGATGCTCATTAGCGAGTGGCCCTGTGTCAGCAGTATAGCAGTAGCAGTCAGGGGGGAGACGCCGCCATGAAGGGACCATGATGTCAGCCCACCCGCATGTAGCATGACAGCGCTGACACCCGGCCCGTTCGTCCCTTTTGTCAGGAGCCCCTAACGAGGTCATCACTGTGCCTGAGACAGGGGTCACCCTTACATTTGACCCCTGTCCCTCGCCGGCTAACGTAATGTCAACAATTCCTCCCCGCCGTCACCTGCCCGCCGCGCTTCCCCAACGCGCCGCCGGCTCCCCATTGGCCCGGCGGGCCAGGCGAGCTGTCAAGGCGAGCCGCCGGGCCGGTGTTGAGCGGAAATCAAGGTGAGCTGATGTGTTCTAATGAGACAGACGCACGGCGTCCGCTAATGTCCCCCCCATACCCCCCAACACACACACACACCCACACCTCCCCCTCCCTCCCGGCCTGCCCCGCTCGTCAGAGAACCCGCCTTCATTAGGCAGGACCCAGCTGCAGGCTGTCAGCCTCCTCGTTAGGACTCCGTCCTAGTGGGGCGGCCAGGCAGGCAGTCCTCTCTTCTCTTCTCTTCTCTTCTCTTCTCTTCTCTCTGATTCATACCCTGTAGAAAATAGCTGATATACAAGCTCACAATGCGTCACATTTGCAAAACGTTGTGAGCTTGTGGATCGCCAATTTGCGGCGCGCAACACCATAGTAGGACGGAAAACACAAATTAGGCAGAAAGGCCTGAGTGTCTCTTTCTGGTGCCTTGTGTGTCAGTGCGGGACGTGGCGCGGTGTCAGTGTGGGATGCAGTGCGGTCCCCATGGCCTCTCCTCCTGTCCGCTGGATGCTGGGAAGGAGGCTGGCTAATGATTCAGCCAGGCAGGGCTCTGTGGCGCTGCGCAGCATTTTGTCTGCTGATTAGAATGCAGCGGCGGCCTTTGTCAACAGCCATGTCAGCCTCTGTAAGGACAAAGCATTGTTACCGTAAGCATAATTAGATCTGTTTCCTGTGAGGCTGCCACCTGTGTTGACCAGCCAGTCAGGGACTCAGAGAAGGGTTTTTTTTCACCCCACCTTCCCTCTCTCTCTCTCTTTTTCTCGTTTTTTCCCTCACAAATGTGCGGCGTATCTGTAGTAAAGAAGCAGTTCTATTTTCTGTTTCAGTGGTTAATACAAACAGTAACAAAATAAGACAATTGCAATGCTATAATCACACCCACTCTCGAGTACTCGGTTGCAGATTGCAATCTTCAAATCCCGGCCCAGAGTCATTAAATAAATTAAGTCAACATGTAATTGCCGCAAATCTGAATAATCTTGTCCTCGGCCGATACTGTAACCCTATTACAGAGGAGCGCAGTCATCTGTCTCGTCAAAGTGCACGGTGACACGTGAGCCGCCACTAACCAGACCATTAAAAAGCAACGGCGAGTCCCTGGGATGTGGACTGGTCAGAAATTAATTGGCCCCATGGCTGTTTGAAAGAAAGAAAAAAAGAGAAGAGAAACAATTCCAGAGTGTATCAGGATTTCTCACACAAAATATGTCAATCCCCCCCCCCCCCTTCTCATCCTCCTCCTCAAGCCAGTCGAGCAGTAATGACCCCACAGAGCAGGAAGAGTGGTGTGACAACACAAATGACACAACAGTGCGTGCTAATGACATGGGATGTAGTCGCTGGGTAAACATGGCAATTAAACAACAGCCTCAAACTGGGGTGTGGGGGGGCGGGGGGGCGCGCACGCAACCTTCACACAACCCCGCCGCGTCTTTGTCCCAGAGCTGTCTCTAGCTTTTCCTCTCTCTCTCTCTCTCTTTCATATTCTCTCCCTCCCTCTATACTTTCATAATCTCCCTTTCTTGCTCCCTCCTCTCTCTCTCTCCCTCTCTCTCTCACACTCTCACTCTCACTCTCTCTCTCTCTCTCTCTCTCTCTCTCTGTGAGACATTTGCATGCTGGAGGCATAATTGGCTGGTGCTCATGATGGCGCGGTGGCAGTATTCCTAGAACGAGGACATCTCAATGCACCTCGCACGTCCTCCCGCACTGTCACGAGGCGCGCTCGCTGAAAGCCTCCCCTGACACAAACACAGAAACACAAGAAAAGCCCACACAATGGCAGCGATGTCTGCACCCCCTCAAACTACACCCGGTGACAAGAAGGAGCTGAACTAAGCACATTTCTTCTTTCTCCCCTCCCTTGCAGTTTTTCCAAAGTTCGTGATTACCGTCAGCAAGCGAGAGAGCTAGCTCTGCTGGAGAAGTTTTTTGCTCGACGGAGAAAAGGCCATACGTGAGTGTGTGTGAGTGTACGTGTGTGTGTGTGTGTGTGTGTGTGTGTGTGTGTGTGTGTGTGTGTGTGTGTGTGTGTGTGAGAGAGAGAGAGAGAGAGAGGTAGAGAGAGAGAAAGAGAGAGAGTTGGGTGGGTGGGTGACAGCTGAGCTGTAGCAGTTTGCTGGAGGAAACTCATGTTGAGTTGGGCTATGTAGCAAGAACACTGGGACATGGCATTCCTTGTAAAGTGGCACATTTTGTATGCGTGACGGACCAAATTCAAATCTCTGTTGTCAATCGGAATGTTATACACATCAGTGACTTACACATTGCAATGTTTCACTTTTGAAACAAAAAAATAAGTAAATAGTAATACGACGAAAATAAAAATGAAAATAAATGACAACGTGGCGGTTTGATTTGCTCTCTCCGTCCGAGATCCACTGTCCCACATTGTAAATCATCTCTGTCAGATGGAAACCTCATACTGTATGTCCAAACCTGTCACTTTTCGGAATTAAAAATAAATACATCGCAAAAGTAAGAGATCTGCTTGTGGGTGAGCTTGTAAATCTACTACTTTTCATGCTTTTTGTGTGACGCTGTAGTATGATCAAGTGGGGCGAAAAAACACAAAAAAGGTTAAAATATGGAGATTTCTGCCCGACAGCAACAAAATAGTCCCACCACCCCTGGGTGCACCTACACCCCACCATGTCTCCATTCCTTTGATCTCCATCACCTCTTGCCCACACTGCCAGAGCTGCTTAATTCAGCCCGTCTGTAACGGGTGGAGGAGGCGGTCTTTGTGGGAGTCTTCCCCGGCTATGGATCAGTGAACAGGTGCGTGGGCGCATGGGTGGCTGCACACAGGTGACGCGCCGCAGTGCGCCCGGCACCCGCACTCGTCACGTTGATAGAGTACCCCTGCCGGATAGCCTCATTTTGTTCGCCGGCGGAACAATTAGCAATGCTGAGCAGTTTCGCAATTAACGGCCTCGTAATTGTCACATGCCCCAATTTTAAATCAGCGGGAGCAATATCTGTTTTAGAGCAAAGTTTAATTACAAAGTGAAAGCATTTGCATTCACAGTCATTACCATTAAATGACATTAGGTTCTTTAATTATTTATTTTATTTTGCCTGAGAACACCTCCAGAGAAAAGGATGAGCTTCTGTTTGGTATGTAAATTATATACACACACATGAGTAAAAGAGTATATACATACTCTATTACTATATGTATGTATGTGTGTGTGTATATATATATATATATATATATATATATATATACATACATACATACATACATACATACATACATACATACATACATACATACATACATACATACATACATACATACATACATACATACATAAATAACGGTATATATGCTCATCACTACCTGTACAGTATATCAGAAAATAGAGGTCCCAGTCGGTAGTTTTTAGTGCTTTAATATCCCCCATCTCATAAGAGCAAACATGTGGCGGTTTCACATGGTGACTATCTCATTGCAGATAGAGACTCTTCAATTACCCACTAGGTGAAAACAATGCATATTGAACCAGGCTTTTAACCACTTGGATGGCAACGGGGAAACAAAGATTTTTTTAGGTGATTGAATAAAGGACTGCCGGTGTGCACCAGAGAGGAATGATGGCATTCGCCTCGGGTTCCTCCACGTTCTCCATCACATGGCGACGTGCCTTCGTGAACCAACGGTCTGTCTAGAAACTGTAAATGGGCTGAGTCAAAATTGATGCAGCAGCCCAGTCGAGGCTTAAATCATCCCTCTGATGGTGCTCAAAGAAGAGAAACCCCCCGAAGCCAGAAAAAAAAATGGGAGAGCCTGGGGTTGACGGAATCTGGCGCAAACACATTCCCACCTTTCCAATCTTATTTTCGTCTCTCACCCCTGTCTCAGCTCAACCCTTCGCAAGGAGCTTAGTGTATTTTTTGTGTCCCCGGCGCGTACAAAGTCTATCAGAATGCATTTGTTTCAAGGGAGCCCCCCATTCACTTTCAAAGGGTTAAACAGCCCATTCAGCGGCCTGTCAACATTCCCTTGGCCCGCCTCGCGGAAAAGTCCGCTCCAGTTTTGTTCCCGCGTCGACACTTGTCTCCGTGGCCCGTTGTTGCTCGCATCGTGTAATATCCATGACAATCGTGTTGGGCCTTTCAGGGGAGCTCTGTAGCGCCCATTCTGTGGGGCCACTCTCGGGCCATAAAGAGCTTTATTTGTGTGGATTTGAAAGAGTCATGTGAAGTGCCCTCGGTGCAGAGTCCTCCTTACAGCGGGTCACCGCCGTCTCAAAGGGGGGCTCGGCGCTCACAGGCGGGGCCATCGGCGCTGCCTGGCCCTCTCGCGTCCTTATGGACCCTGACATCTACACACACACACACACACACACACACACACACACACACTGCTCCAAGAGAGCTCTGAAAGGTATACACTATAGTGTGTGGGGGAGAGAGGGGTAGGGGGAGAAAGGGTGACACAGGGAGGACAAGGAGAAGCCTGGGGATGAGGGGGACACACTAGTCCTATAGTGGTGGGGGTGAGCGAAGAGAAATGCAGAGGGACAGAAAGTGATACGGCTTAAATCGGAGTGACGAGCACGGGACAGGCTTTTTGAGCTCTGGACTTGCTTGGGTGTCTTACATCGCCGACAACGGCACCCCTTGCACCCCAACACATCATCTCACTCACTCACGCGCGCGCGCGCGCACACACGCACGCACGCACACACACACACACACACACACACACACACACACACACACACACACACACACACACACACACACACACACACACACACACACACACACACACACACACACACACACACACACACACACACACACACACACACACACCCCCAAAACACATATCAGCCAATGAGGGCAGAGGCCTCATCTAAAGTCTTTGGTGAGGAGGAGGAGACAGTCGGAAGGTGGGAAGAGAGGGCCCAGCGAGGGACGGAGACGGAGAGAGAGAGAGAGAGAGAGAGAGAGAGAGAGAGAGAGAGAGAGACAGAGAGAGAGAGAGAGAGAGAGAGAGAGAGGGGCGTGGGAAGTGGCTGAGGACCATCGGCGTATCCATTTTCACAGACCATATGGAAATTCGGTTGTGAGCGGCGAGGATGTGTCAGATAGCGGTGACCTTAACGGCTGTGTGTGTTTGCGTGCGTGCGTGCGTGCGTGTGTGTGTGTGTTTTGTGTTGAGTGGTGCACAGCACAGAGAGGCGGGGGGGGCAAAGACCTGACCCTGCAGCATATGGGCGTCCATTCTTGGGCCAGGAGGGTTTTCACAAACACACACACACACACGGCTGCCACTCACGGCCCTCTGGGGACTTTGATTTGTTAATGAATTGCTCTATTGACTTGCATCTTCGCCCGCTTCATTAGAGAAACACCAACAACAACATTCTGCCTGTTTCCAGTTTTTTTTTTTTTGCTTTATTTCTCCGTCTGGCCCTCCGGCCAGTGTCGCTCGCCGGAAATAGCCATAATCTACAAGCTTGTAGATCGGCGATTTTCGGCGCAGGACACGATGCGCGACCAAGTCTAACATCAGGCGTCCCACAGTCTTACACGCATGGAGAGGAGGATGAGGGGACGAGGAGGGATGAGGGGAGGAGAGGAGAGGGGAGGGGAGGGGAGAGGGGGCATTACAGGACCCTATTGTATACGTCAGGCTTAAATCTTCAGACATGTCATCTGTGTTTTTTTTCCTCCCTCCCTCTCTCCCTCCCTCCCTCCCCCCTTTCCCTTTCCATTCTTTAGCGGGTTGCTAATTCGTATTGTGGGCGATTTAAGACAAACTCTCCAGTGCTCAGCGATGCGAAAGAAAGAAAAAAGGGCCTAATACTGCGCTCCCCCCCCCCCCTCAACCTATGTCCCTCTTCCTCCTCCTTCTCCTCCTCCTCCTCTTCCTCCCCCCCCATCCCGGCTGACATCACCCTCCCTCCCTCCTCCGTCTCAGGCCCAGGGACCTGCGGCCTCCCTCTCTAAATCTATTTCCCTCCCCCTCTCGCAGCCCCCCCCCCCCCAACCCGGCGGCCCTCATTACCATGTGGAGACAATAATGGTTTTGTCATGAACGATACCTGCTTTACAAGCGGCAGATTATTGTGTCCTGACAGTGTTAACACAACAAGTACAAGGGCCTCTGTCTGTGGCCCTGCCACCGGCTGTCACCACTCATCCATAATGGCAGCGGTGTCACCGTCCCCCCCCCTCAGCCACACAAAGACGTGTGACCCTCCAGCGAGACAGCACAAAGACAGCCAGGCCCTATAGGACACACGCAACATATGGCTACAGCATTATGGCGCTGCCTTTCGATTCTTCCACAACCTGCCGCACAGGGCCAATGAAATAGCCCCTTTTTGGTCCAAAAAGTGTGTTGCCACCCCTCCCTGCCGTTCCGAACCTCCCTCCCTCCCTCCCTGGCTGCTATAAGGCCACACACTCGCCTTGGTTGTGCACCAATTACACCATACTTTACCAGGAGTGCCATCTGTAAGCCAAATGGGGCCATTCTGGTCTGATAGGTGTGAATTCTACTTGGCCCGCGGCGTATTAACCACTTAAGCTCCGTGGATAATTTGTCGTATACAGCGAATAGCAAATACAGACGATCTACAAGTTCACAATGCAGTTTATTTTTTGAAAATGTTGGACATTTTTGGAACATTATGTTAGATTTTGGAAAATATTTGGCAATAATGACATGCCCAACATAGGGACAGCAGGTAGGAAGTGATTAAACAGAGTAGGGACCTTGTATGCGTGCATGTGTGTCAACAGCTATATGTGTGTGTATATAATGTTAGCACACACACACATAATGTACACATCCGCACGATTGCATGCCGTATCCGCTGACGCATTCACATTCTGTGTGTGTGAACACGCTGAACACGAAACGCAGCTCTTAAAGTCGGGACCCCCTCAGGTCAGTGCAGTGTAGTGCAGTGCAAACACAGGGCAATGAAAGCAAAGCAAACTGTCCCCATATCTAATCTTGTTGAACTCCCAGTGACATCTCGAGACACGGGGCGATTTGAAAAGGAACGTTTTTTTCACAGCTGAACCGCCACAATGGAGGGAGCATGCGTTTTTCTGTACTGCGGCTGGGGGCTTTTATCGAGTGTGTGTACTTGTCTCCCAGGCTGTATTGACAGGCCCTATCGCAATAGCACCGCTTATACGCCGTCATACAATGACACGCCGGGAAGTGTATCAGACACGGACAAGCTTTTATCACTATTTGCAGACGTTGGGATTCATCACAAGAATTGTGATAATGCCGGGTTTTTTTGTGTCTTTAATTGCTTGTGCTGATATTTTTAGAAAAAGAAGGTAAAACAGATTTTTTTTTTTTGAGTGCGTGTCTCAATATGTCAGGCTTAGAAAAGGCACTGCGATAGCGCACAAGATGCTGTGTGTGTACATTTCATTGTCAAACATACACAGGGATAATAATATGTGTGCAAACTGTATTCATACATATACAGTGGGACTACATGTACATGTGCATTTAATGCGCTATACAGGACGACAGTTTGATGTGATGTGATGTCTGTGTGTGTGCATGGTACGGTAAACTGACAGTGGATGTGGTATAATAGCAGCAATTAACTTGTTTAATTCCTGTGTTTCCTCCGTGTGTGTGTGTGTGTGTGTGAGGAGGTTTTTGTGAGTCTGTATGTCTGTGTCTGTGTGTGCATGTGTAATGGGGATCGTTACTAATAACTGCAACAATCACAGCATGTACTGGTTGTTGAAATGACACCTTTATTTAATATATTTATTGCACTTGGTTATGGATTGATGGGCCAAAGGTGAACTGATTTGCCGTTCTACCTGTGAATGGGAAGAGTAATTAGCTGACGTCTCATACCAACTCTGCCAAACGGTTCGGAATAGGTTTAGTTAGTGTGCAATGTGTACTTCATTACTTAGAGAGATTCGTGAATTTTTAACCTACAGTACTGTGGGGAAAAATACACATGTCTTCTGTGTATTCCTCCCGATGACGTGAAACAATGACTTCGATGTCACAGGCTTACACTTTTCTGTGGGAGAAATACACAGAGGACACACTATATATATGATCTCACATCAGCACGACGGGATGTAGGTTAAAAATCAGAAAAGTTTCCCCTTTAAAAGTGTAACACGGAGATATAAATACTGCTACTCATTCACCCATGCTGTCTTGTTGTCAATCCCAGTGTGTTCGGGGAAAAAGACTTCCCCCCGGGGGCATTCAACCACTGATTTAAAGTTCCAGCTGGGGGCTCAAAAACAGGCTCACAGGGGGTGGGCTTGTGTAATGCGAAGTGGAAAACGTTATTTATTGTTTTTGGTGCCGTGTTAATATGTAATATGTGTAGTTTTAGTGGGGTTATAGGCAGGGCTGCTGGTTAGGACGTCTTGCTGTTATGATTGTTATGCTACGGATGACATCTGTGTGTGACGGACGGTTAAACAAATAAATGCTCCTAAGTGCAGGGCTTTGTGCTTTGTGCCGAATGGTGTTTTGTCTTTGCGTGTTTGTGTGTGCACACAGTGCATGTGGGGAGTTTCCTGGCCCAGTGGAGAGAGAGTGTTGGAGGCCCCGCTGTGAGCGGTGAGAGGGTCTAACCTGGTCGGACCAGGGCCCATTGTCTGGGAACAGGAGGATGTGGTGCACGGTACTGCACAGGGCTCCGGGCCTTGGACACGCTGTGCATGACGCACGCAGCCCTTCCACCCGGCCCAGACCCGCTAGGTGGAAAGTACCTATACTTTTTACTTAAGTAGCTGTTACTTAGCCCATTGAGGCCGATTATACAAAATGCTTTCTAAATCAGTAGTTATCGCACTTAAAAATGTGAAATAGCAAAAGAAAATAGCAGATGTACAATCTTGTATATTTTCTGCTAATTTTCCAATAGCCAACGCAAAAATCTAAAATGAGACAGATGCCTTCCCGGTACTCTTTTGAGGTACTTTTTTTTTACTACTTGAGTATGTCCATTCTTCAATATAATTATGTAGACCCCCACACACTATAACTCCACTTCATCTCAGAGGCATTTTTTTTTACTTTTGACTCCAGTTATTTGAAAACTGTAGTTACTAGTAACTTTTCACTGTTTCAGATTTAGATTATTATTACAAAATTTCGAGTACTAGTCGAGTAGATATCTGAGTACTTTTTTCCACCATTGCCCAGACCCACAGACCATGGGGTCTCAGTCGGCCCCCCAGCCCTTATGAATGAGCATGATGAGTTCCATGCCAAATCATGAAAGAATCAGCAGCTAACGTTAACGCCCATCTATAAAACAAAACAATTGGAAACTATTCCTAACAATTGGAAATATGTGTGTGTCCGTGTGTGTCCGTGTGTGTGCGCAGGAGGTGAGTACCATTGATATAATTAGCTTCCATATCTGATGCAGATATTTTTAGGTTTATTATCTGTTACACAGAGCAGCCCAACCTTGTAGCAATGTGTCCGTCTTAAATTTTAACTTGGTGTATCCTTCCTGGAGATTCCATTGGAAACTTATACTTAATGCACTTTTCTTTTTTCTTTTTTTAACCCTATACTGTATGGAGTTGCCACATGGTATTTTTGTTCAATTCTTTGCTATACTGTGTCTTTTAGGAAAACATTCTTTTTTTTCTTTCTTTTTTTTTTAAGGTAGCCAATAATCTGCTTAGGGAAAGTCACATGACATGCAGCTTCTTTTCTGTGGTGCAATTTATGACTGCAGCCTCTTTTTGCAAGCTGCTGAAAAAGAGAAAAAACATTTCTAATGATTTAAGATGACATGTTCACCACTAAAAACTATTTTCCTAAGTCTGTGAAGTCAAACAGCTTGTGCAATGATGGAATGAGAACACTGCTAGGTTGCAAACTGTCTGATCTTTTTTACCAACATAACAGTTCAATGAGGAAATTGCGTGCACATCTACCTGCTTTAGGCCAGGTGCTGGATAACAAGGCAGAGATCAGAGAGAAGTACACAAACAAATGTAGTATTCAAAGGGCAATGTTTCGACCGTTTTCGATGATCTTTTTGCCAGCATAACATCACATCAATATGTCTTGGATTGTATTTTATAGTGGTATAGCGTGTTTATAAAATGTTATTTATAATAATTTATTTTAAAATAAAAATGAATACGTGTGTGCATTAGCATGTGTCTGTGCGTGCGTGAGTGTGCGCGCGCGTGTGTGTAGTGTGTGTGTGTGTGTGTGTGTGTGTGTGTGTGTGTGTGTGTGTGTGTGTGTGTGTGTGTGTGTGTGTGTGTGTGTGTGTGTGTGTGTGTGCGCGCGCGTGCGTGCGTGCGTGCGTGCGTGCGTGCGTGCGTGCGTGCGTGCGTGCGTGCACGTGTGTGTGTAAGGGAAACGGGAGGGGAAGGACAGTTAGAAAGGACAACTATTACAACCATTCCATTGTCGGGTTGGCAGAGAGACAGGGACCGCAGTAGACATGGTGAATTGGAAATAACTAACTTGGGGGGGGGGGGGTGGTAGAAATAATAAAAAGTTATAAATAAAAAAAAGTCTATTGCTGCACGCTGTTGCCATAGAACAAACCCAATAGTACCTTTCCAAATAGTTTTTTCCAAATAGTTTTTTCCCCCCTGTTCATTTTCAACAGCACATAAAACTAAACTGTTTTAAAATAAAACTATGACGACCTCAGTTATAGTATGACGACTATGACCATATTAACCGTATCCCTATTTTGAGCAAAGTTTCCCACATTTTTAAAAGCAGCTGATCTACTGCACAAGCTCACAAGGTGCTGCGTTCTGAGCTTGTAGTGTATACCGGTACCTGTCATATGATGAAGTATAATAGGACTTATAGGCGTTTAAATCTTTATGCCAGACACTCATGGTCACTGCCTAGTGCCTACCATCATTATCCATAGACATAGAGGACCCTGAACTCTGACATGGGCCTTCATTAGTTGTGCATTGTTTGTCAGGGGGTACCGGAGCTGCTTTTTATTTGTCTGTGTTCCAAGAGCGGCTCCATAGTCTCAGCCTGGACGCCACCATATGTGCAGGTTGTGACACGGCCCTTGACCTTGTTGCGAGGCAGCTTTGACTGGGCTCTGGACAAGCGAACCTTGGGGGACAGAGCCTTCAGTGTGGCAGCCCCCACCCTGTGGAACTCTCACCCAATAGGGATTCGCCATGCTCCAACACTGGACTCTTTTAAGTCTGTCTTGAAAAGACACCTATTCTCTCAGGCTTATCGCGAATAGTTGGTTGTTGTTTTGTTTGATTGTTTGTTCTTGGTTGTTCATTGTTTTCAATGTAAAGCGTCCTTGAGTTTATGAAAGGCTCTATATACATATACATACATTCACACTATTATTACTATTATTATTATTATTGGACCCACGGGGGGTTTGGGGGGACTTATTAGACCCTATAGCTAGGGTTTGCATGGCAAAATAATCTTTACAAGTCAATTTAGAATGTGCTCAGTCTTAAAGTTGTCAGTTTTCTTAAATCGAGTGGAAAGAAATATATGCCAGTGAGGTTGAGGTACTTTTACACATGCGTCTGACACATTTCAACTTGATTTAAAGATTTATCTTGAAAGACGTAACATTCATAACAATAATGTCACATGATCAAAGAAAAGCATATGCACCTTGTTTTCCTTTCTTCTTTTTTTTAAGAGATCATAAATGGATTTAACCAATTCAATCCGGGAACCTGCCTAGTGATGCTAGTCAAAGAAAAACTTTACATTTTCAGCCACTTTCAGCCTGACATCCCTATTGAGTAATAATTGCCTATTATAACATGTCCAGCATAGGGATGCGAGTGTTCATGTGGTTAAGTGGTTAATGTACTCTACACTGGGCGAGTAACAAGTAATACAGTATATCACATAACCCACAGTACAGTATGCCCGTTGGCCTGCTGAATAACTTATACTAGTTCCTCACACAGGACCAGGTCCATCAATAAGTTACAGCGAGCCTATAGCCGTGCGGTGCTCAGGCAGCACACATGGGGTTCTCCGTTATGGGCCGTGCGGAGCCAGAGCGTTTACCAAACAAGCACAACAATTAGGCAGAGGGAGTGATGTGGGAAGACAAGGGCTGAGCTGCCCGACGGGGCCTGTCACCGCTACCCAGCCCCAAACAGTTGGGTTTCAGTTCACGTGCCGCTGTGCTCAGAGGAATCTCAATATTTATCCAGTTTGTCTGACCGTGGCACCTGCTGGGGGAGACATTAGTCATTTGTAAGTATTAACACGGGCATCCCCCCCTCATCCTTCCCACCCCTCTCTCTCTCTCTCTCTCTCTCTGTGCCCCCCCCCTCCCCACCTCTGTGCGAGTGCACTGTCAGTCATGTTGTAGCCTTTTAAATGTCATCCACTGACTGTGGAGAGCAATCGCCCCACTTGACAGGTTTATTGGGAGACGTTGCAATGATGATGATGAGAGAGTGCGAGAGCCAGAGAGAGAGAGAGATACAGAGAGAGGAGGGGCATAGATGAGGGAAGTGGGTATGTGGAGGGGGGACATCGTCAAGTCAAATCAAATTAGAATAATGGGGGTGATGTGATTAATAGTAGTGCCATTGTGGGGTAATCATGCACGGCGATAATCGGCGCGGTGGACTTCAAATTAGCGCGCCCTACAGTGAGGCTTTCATCTGGCAAGCATCAAATAAAGCCTGGCGTCAGGTTGTCACTTACTTAAAATACACCTTTGGCTTGATGCCTATTCACCGACGCTAAAAATAGAGCCGCGAGACAAAGCGTGACAAAAGGCGGAGGTTCGCAAGGCAAACCGCCAAGGCTGTTTGGTAGCGTGCATGCATTACTTTGAGTCACTGAGATACCTGTGATACGTTGGGACGTCTTAAAAGTTTACTTAGAAGGCCTGGTCCCGAGATCAAAGAAAGACAGATGGAAATACATTTGAAGGCTTTTCCGCGTCTTCTCACATTGTTATCTCTTCACATGAATGTCCGCTGGTCGCTAAATACATGGAGGATTTATTTTTCCTTTAAACTGTCCTGCTCATGTACCTGGTAAAGGTTTTAAGATATATCATATCTCTTCGTACCACTACGGTCATAGTCACCCGTTTGAGGACCGTAAAATAGCCTAGACCAAGATTTTGATTGACTTGACTGAATACTTTATTAACAAGTTAGTTAACAGTACATCTAGTACAGTTAAACGTTATGCTAAAAAGGATAACACAAAAAGCCCAAGGGGCCTCGTTTCCATTGTAAGGCACTGGGAGGATGGCTATGGAAGACTTCAGCTAATACAGACTGTGATTGGTTAAGAAGGGGGGGAAGGGAGCCGTCCACCACGGCTTGCCAACTCAGATGGTGCGCTTGTCAACTTGCAAGGCCATCGGCTGCTTGGTGCAGGTACTAGCCCTCACAAACCTCAAGGCCTCGCTGTCAGACTTGACTATGATTTAAAAAGTTGCGCATTTGTTGTAAAACATTGCACATACGCAGGACATCGAGTTAACAAAAACAAGCGCTTCTCTTCCCCAGCCATCTTGAGGAAAACAACATAACGCACCGGGCATCTCTTCCTTCCTAGCTAGCATTGCTATAACCAGGCGCTTAGCTTGTGGGTAAAGCCTGAAAGGTTTTTGAAGCTCTTGTGCCCAGGTGCCCTGAGAACTGAAAACTTAGGCTAAGCTCTCGGTGTTGCAAACAGCCAGCAACGCTTCCTCTCAATCAAAAATAACTAGGAAAAAGAAGCTAACGCTCCAACGTAAAGTTCCCAGTGGATGTGCAGCTTAAGAAGGCCTAGTGCTTATGTCAAAGAGAGAGAGAGAGAGATAGATAGATAGATAGATAGAAAAATAGATAGATAGAGAGAGCAGTCTGAGAAAAAGAGGAAGAGAAAGAGAGACATCAGGGGCTGTCATGGAACATGTTATTGGAGGCTAGTGAGAGCTGAGATGTCATAGAGACTGCTCCTGGTCTCCGAAACACAGTGCTTTGGCTCCCCCCCCACCACTACAGAAACACTGACATTTTCATTAAAAGGTCACCGATCCTTTCATGTACTCACCCTGGCTTTTAATGTGGGCGGCGGGAGAGAAAGACGAGAGGAGAAGAGAGAAAAAGAGAAAAGACGGATTTTGACACGGACAGAGGTGAACCAGGCACCTGGAAGATACGAGATCAAATGAGATCAAGACCAAAGCCAACCACCCCCCCACCCACCTCCCCCCACCCCGCACCGCCCCCCCCCCCACCCCAGAACACGTTCAGAGCTAACAGACTCATATTTTATTTCACACAGCTATAAAAGGTTGGATGTACAGTGTATTATTATGAAAAAAGTATACAGTCGTCAGTATGTCTTTCGCTGTCCCTTGGCAGCGTGTGCGAGGCCCCGGGTGTCCTTGTAGCATCACTATGTACTCCAGAACTCTGTAAGCTGTTATCCCGTCTCCGCACCGAACAACCGCCATCCTGTCTATTGGCTGTACTTGGTGATTAAAGTAAAGTAGGCAAACATTGAAATAACTCATTTGAATGTCAATTGAGTTTTGACTTCATTACGTTGTTTATAGGTCTTCTTTACAAGTAGGACAGAATCAAACAAACCGTTTTAATGGTAAGCCGGGGAAACATGTGCATTTAAATCAGCATTTATATGTAAAATAATTCCGCATTAATATACAGGGATAATCATTACCAAGATAATACTTTGAAATGGAATCTTAAGTAAAAGCAGGCCTTTTAGTTCTCTAATTTGCTATGTCGACTGCATGAAGTTAAAAGATGCCCCCATTTAGCAGTTTAAATGAGGATGTGGACATTTTTTTTCTCCCTCTGAAAATGGATTAAAATAATTTGGCGAGAGTAATCATTTAAATACCAATAAGGACCCAGAGTGTATCTATTGAGCATAAAATAATTTCAAGTATAAATTAAATAGCTTATTACCGCCTTTCATTTCCTAGAGGGAATCGCCCGCGCTCGCTTTTTTCTCAGCCCCCTCGGCGGACAGGCTCATTTCCTTTGGAGGTTGTGGAATTAGCGCCGTGCCGACGTGTGTTCGACTAGGGAAGTACATGAAAGTCTCCTGTTTTACAGCGCGGATCTCATTCTCCATGCTGTCCTTACGTCTGTCTGTCTGCCTGTCCGTCCTTCTGTCTAGAGACGAAGCGCTTATTAAAGCTCCTTTAGTCGGCATTGGCGGAGGAGAGCCCCCTTATAACCGCGGCTCAACGAGGTTTCGCGGGAATAAATCCGTGTCTAATCTTTTATGCCTTTACCTGTCAGAAACCCTTCACTCCGTACGGCCTGCCACATCCCCCCCCACCCCCCCGCCCCCACGTTCCTCCGGCACATTGTCAATATTGTCAGAGAATTGCTGAAATAGGTTAACTTCAACACCTGTCAGATGATATACGCCCTTCTAAATTAAGTTGTGTAAGCGGGGTGTCCTGAGAACCGGTTTGAGAGCTGGTATGCACGCGATGTTTGGCGACTCAGAGAAAGGGCAAAAGGGGGGTCAGAGGGGTGGACAGGCCCCCGACTCCGGACCACAACGTCTAGTGTACGTTGGCGCGGCAGAGAGCTTGGCGAGGAGGGCCTGCTAGCTTGGCCCCAACAGCTGCGTTTTTACCCGCAGTAATGCGTCCCGCCGGCTGGGGCCAAGGCCTCTCTCCTGCTGTCAGCGCACCGATCGGCTTTCATGGATCATCTCTTATCTGCCGAATCTGTCATTGCGGAGGACTGGCCTCCTTTTGGAGGGGCTTTGGACCACGCTGCCACGGTTCATGGGATTCAAGGCCCCCTTATGGGTGCTTTACTCTCTTTCTCCCTTCCTCTGTCTGTCATTTTGTCTTTCTGTCATGACCCCGGCCCCCCCCCCCACCCCCCTCTGTCTCTCTCCATCTCACTCTCTTCCATCGCGAGCTCTCTCGTTTCATCTCTCTCCATCTCTCTCTGTCTCAGTCCATCTATTCCTCCCTCTTTATCTCTCATTCTATCTCTCTCTCTGTCATTCCATCGCTCTCTCTCTGTCTCGGTCTGTTAGTGAGTGAGAGCTAACCTGTGCAGGCATGGTTTAAGGGAACTGAAACGTGGGGCGGGTGGAGTCCGGGAGAGTGAGAGAGAGAGAGACAGAGAGAGAGAGAGAAAGAGAGAGAGAGGGGGGGAGGGTCCTGGGAGGGAAGAGGCTTTTGTTTGTTTGGACAGATGCACAGGCCCATCTCCGAACTTCTGTCAGCGATCAAAGGAGCCGATGATGTAGAACAGATTCATGGGCCATGTCTTATCAGCTCTCTCTCCGGCCCTCATCCATCATCCTGAAGCCCTCGTCCGTCACCCTGCGATGACGGCACCCTAAACAGGGACCATTAATCACCGACGCTCCCCCCCGTCTTCGTCCAGGTGCCCTCGCGCCCTCCAGAGATCCAGGGCGAGCAAGTAGGATCAGGGTGGATCTCAGTTCCCCCAAGTAAAGTCGCTACAGCACCTGACCCCCAGAGCCCCCTTTCCCAGTCCCCTTAGGGCACCCCCCCCCCCCTTCCCCTGGCCTGGTCCTTCTCCACCAGCAGCCACTGCTGCTCTTTCAACAGGTCAGCAGAGCTCTTCCTGGAATCTAGCAGGTTAAAAGGAGAAGGGATTTCTGAGACAAAGATACAAACATTTGACGTTGCACATGCAAGGCGGATATTCACACATATGCGTGGAGCATGCGGGTATAAGCACATGTGCATGTTACGTATAGGGCTCTCCTTACTCATATAACACAACATACAATTATGCACACATATGTGGGTGTGTGCACGTATGCATTTTGTGCACGCACGCACGCTCACACATACACCACACATGTGTGTGTGGGTGCACGCATACGGTGTATGTGTGTGTGTGTGTGTGTGTGTGTGTACAGTGTGCACCCGGAGCGGAGGCCTTTGGAGTTGATATGAGCCAGTATAAATATGTCCTCTCGCTGCAGTTACCTTCGGTCACTGACATCCCCCATTATTGATTTCAAATGGAAAGTGAGTCATTGCGCTCGCCGAGGATGAAAGGGGAAAATGGCTTAAGTGGTTCCTTTGTGTCAGCAGGTTAAGCAAAGCGTTTCACACAGGCTTTTACAGCGAGAAGATAGTGCCTTTGTGCCTGAAAAGCCTCAACTTAAAACAAATGCCAAAGTGTGACACCAGAGGGTAATGGCTAAACACAATGTGAGGCGTTTCTATGGAAAGACTTGTTTGTCATGCCAGGCCACACTCTCCTTCGCAAAGTTTCAGCACGGAAAAAAAGGGGGACTTTGGTCCAAGGGTTTCTAGGTCAGAATGAACCAAAAGCTATTAGAATGAACCAAGAATGAACCGAGCTATTAGCATGAAGTTATTAGTATGCCAATGGAAAACTCTTGAAAAGTCATTTAAATAAATCGGCTCTGGTTTGAAGATACACATCTGTGTCTACTGTGTTATTTTTTGACAGAACATCGCCGCTGTTCGGCAGAAATCTTGTATATCCATATTAATGTATTTTTCATGAATTACGGCACTATTTCTTTTTAATACTTTTGTCCTCAGGATGATTCAGTAATTTCAGCATTTATTTGACATTTTCAAGATGATCTGTTGCAAAGAACAGGTGCTTCTAGGACTGAATATGTATATGAACTAAGATAGAAAAGACTAGAAAAACAAAACATATAGGGATAAATCACACGACTTCATAAAACATGTTAAGTATTGCCTTTCAACACATGTCCTTCAACACACGTGAACTCGTTGGACACTCAAGAGTTTCATACGCTCTGGGGAGGCTAGCTGTAATATGGGTTAGCGGTGGTGACCTCGGTGAATTACCGTTATATGACCGTCCGCACTGGGCTCCGAAGGATAGTTATTGGGGTCTGGGAAGAAGGGTTGAGGGGTCAACTGCCCAAGCGTAGTGTCACGGCTGACACCAAACGACGGAGCGTGGGTGGTTGAAGAGCCTAGCAGATCCATGGGAAGGCAGGGGTGGTGTGGGGGGGCCCATTAGACCCTTGGACAACGCATCAAAGTCGTTGTTAAGCAGAGATCTTATGCAAACAGATGTTGACAGGCAGAGACTACAAGTTCATCCCAAGGTGAGACGGCATGCATGAAATTTAGCGGCGGGGCAATCTCCTTGATGGCTGGACGTGGAAGACATTAACAGACATTCACACGAGACGTTGTGGTGATGGGACACACACACACACACAGTATAAGCCCACCTCCCCCCAACTCCACATTCAATATTTCTCTCCTATTCTCCCACGAGCGGTTGCATAACCTTGCTGCCGTCCTTGCCCTTTGAACTGTTAATAAGCCTGTTTGTTGAAATGCCACCGGCCACAATAAATTCCCTAATTTATGCTCCGTCGTACGACGGTGTCGCCTGCGCCGAAATAGCAGACCTACAAGCTCACGACGCGTCGCGAACGCGCGCCGTCGTGAGCTTGTAGGTCTGACGTTTTTGGTACACGCAACACCTTTGTGCGAAGAACTATAAATCGGGCCTATAAGCCTGCTTCCCCTCCATTGGTCGGCGTGTGGGAGGCGGTATAGTTGTCATGGCGGAGGTGAGGAAGGATATCACTCTGACTGCTGTGACAGCTCCACTTTAGCATATTCATGACGAGTAGAGTCTCATTTCACAGGTGTATTAAAAAAATACCCCTAACCCCTTTCTCATATAGGGAGCCCTCGTCTCCGGCGTGCGGCGGTGAGACGCGATGCATGAAAATCGATGGGGAGAATATGTAGAAATATAAGCATGCATCAGGGGCCGGGTCAAGAACCTAATTTCACACTGACACCGGGGGTAATTTGGCCCCGGGAAAATGTTTGTCAATTCGCCATTCATTCATTTGAGTGCCGAGCGGCAGATCGAGGGGCCGGCGGGGCTGGGCTGGGCTGGGGGCCCCCCAGCGCAAGTGTAAGGTGGTCAACCTGAACGCCCGTATTTATGGTGCACTTTTGTGAATACATTACGCCTGTCACGATGAAATAAGTGACGCACTTACACGCTGCGAGGAGCCCGGTCCAAAGGGGTGAGCGCCGGGCGCGGGAGAGATAAGAGGAGAGGTAATTAGTACATTCATCTTTTTTATGATATCATTTTTCAGACATATATGATCACAATGTAAATTAGAAATAAGGAGGGAACTGCGGAGAATGGAATTCATTTGGAGCGGGTCAATCGCCCTACAATAGCCGTGCTGGGAGGGCAGGTGTAATTTACGGCAGAGCTTGGCCCTCTCTCTGTCTCTCTCTCCCTCCCTCTCTCTCCCCTTCTCTCTCTCTCTCTCTTTCTCTCTCTCTCTCTCTCCCCTTCTCTCTCTCTCTCTCTCTCTCTGCTGCCATGCACCTGGCAGGGCCTGATACCCCAGGCTGCTGCCTCCAGCTGCAGTGCCTCTTGTCCTCCAGATAACACACTGTCTCCAAATGAGATTCATTTAACACACAGTAAAAGGAGGACAGGGATGGGGGGGTTGGGGGGGGGGTGGGTGGGAGACAGCCTCCTCCATTTTTCCTCCTTCTCCGTCTCTTTCACTCGGCTATGATTCAGACCCTGAGCTCTTAATGCCATTCTATGGATTATTGATTTTCGGTTTGGGTTCTCTCCGCGCAGTGGAGCCCCCGCGTTTTGAGCGGCGCCATTACCTCCGTAACGATTAGAGACAAAAAGTTAATTATGTAATTATAAAGCCAATAACAGCCGGCGCTGGTTTACCCTGCTTTAGTCGGTTTAAACATTATCTCTTGTGTGCACATCATAACAGCCGGAATGTGAGGAGAGGAGATTAACGCCTTGGAAAGCAGATGCGGAATTTAATTCTCCAGTCCACGGCTGCCTGGGAAACCATTAAGTAATCACAACATTCCCCCTCCATTAAATACGCGGCTGCCACTTTGCACACAAAGGGACTGACGGAGTCGCAGAAGAGTGGCCCGCGTAGCGCTGCCATTTTTATTGACTGTAACGTCAGTCCCCGCGCCCGCAGGCACAGATGAATTAAACTGTTAAATAGGGTGCCGCAATCTGTCAGAAAATGAAAAGTTTGAGTGGGCCAAATAAAATCTAAGTAAAATAACAAAAAGCGGGGAGTGTTGCGATGTGTTCGGCCCGATAAAGCTCACTCGGAGCGGATGGAATAAATGATATTTCCCCCATTATTTTCCACTCATTTTACTCCGCCGCAAATGATTTTTGTCCCCAGCAGCTACAGATAAGGCTGATGGCAAGAGGAAGTGGCTGAATTGGACTTGGTTTAAATGGATTAAACACACACGCACGCACACACACGCGTACGCACACACACACACACACACACACACACACACACGTACACACACACACACACACACACACACACACGCACACATGCACACATGCGCACGCACACACATACACACGCATGCACATGCACACGCACACACGCACACACGCACACACACACACACACACACACACACACACACACACATACAGTACACACACGCACACAGAGAAATAGGCTACAGTCCTGTTTGGCGTAAGCACACCCACACGCACATACAGTACAGACACGGATGCATCGACAGCCCGGAATGCATACAGTAAGTGTGACTAATTGCTTATGGACGGCTATGTGAGGAATTAATATGGCCCTGAGATGATATTTATTTAATGTTACGCGCTGAAGCTGGTTGAAGCAACCCTGGAGGGATAGAGGTCAAAGGGGCAGCCTCTTTCTATAAACAAGCACTTAGGGGGGCAGGAGAGAGGGTCCTGCTCTGATTAATTGGCTAATTCATTAGTTTAGTTAAGTCATTTAAGGGAAGACGGGTGAGGCGAGGGGGCCCGTAACCTGAGGGCTCTCCAGAACGCCGGTTACACACCAGGAGGAAGGCTGTGGCTAATGCCAGATAACGACATCAAATGAGCTGTGAACAAACACACGTCTACCGCAAGCCTGAGTCCTTGCTCTTCCTGGAAAATGAGAAGAAAGGATACAAGGAAAATATACATCCCAAAGAAAATGTGTCATTCATCTTTACCTTTTACACATAGATATGAAAGATATGAGTTAAAACGTGTTGAGAATTACAGTGTAGCCTAGTTCAGTAGTTCTAAAATATTTTCATGCGAAGGAACCCCAAAATGTATATGTTTTTGGCCACGGAACTCTCATTTGAAAAGAGTGTGGTCCACTGGGACGTGAAGATTTGAGTTGTTAAAAATGCAGTTAAGAATTATACAAAATCTTGTATTTTTTCCTTTTCTTCTCCCCAAAATAGAATCTACAGTCATGTCACATCACAATACGTTGCTTGTAGGTTGCAAGAATAAAATAGGGTTAAAATTGTTTTATGAACCCACTGGAACCTTCCCAAGGACAGCTGGGGGTCCCCAGTCCCCAATGGCCACTGGCCTAAATCACCCTGATAGCATTGCTGGCCGCAAGCTCATATTGACAAACATTCATATTACGTACAAGTTCAGGTGTGTGTTATTGACGGTGTGGTGAAGGGAGGAGGGCTCGGCTGTCAGAGCGTGATTCTCTATTTAGATAAGCTGTTACTTCAAAGTGCCTGCCTCCATCTATCATTAGTCTGTGGGTTATCAGGCCATACAAGGCCCGCTTTGGTCTGGGAACACCATTCACCATCAGCGCAGAGCGTGCGCGTGTATGTACGTGTAGGTGTGTGTGTGTGCGTGGACACTGTGTAAATGTGACACTGTTTGGTCATGGCTATATTTACACATGTTCCTTTAAAAGTACTTCCTTGAATGCCTATAAAGTCCTGTCAGACATCTAACACACTGTAGGAAGTATGTACTGTATGTATGCACACGCACACGCGTGCACACACACACGGACGCACGCACACTTAAACACTTTCATTCACATAGGGCCCAGTGTGAGTGCAGCATAAAATCCTGGGTGTTAATTAATTCTGAAAGTGTACATATTGACCCGTAAGTGATTTAAAACGTACACTCAGGATTTTTGCAGTGTGCCAGCCTGTTGCTCTAACCCCCTTCCCGCCCCTTTTCACTCCTGTCAATCAGCTTCTTCCCAAGGGCCCCCTGCAGACATGTCCCAGGGGCCTGGGGGGGGGGGGGCCCATGTGCCCCCCCCAGGCCCCACTCCGCTCAGCACAAACACCCAGGATCAGGTTTGGGAAAGGCAGCAGTTTTTTCTGTGTACAGTGGACAGCTGGTACATTCCAGATAACAGCTGAATTTAAAAGGAGTACAAAGGCGGTGCGAGAGCGTCGGGCCTTCCTCTTTGTCTATCCTTCGCCCATTGACGGGTTTTCTCAATCAGCCCCAAACGGTTTGTCTGGACAAGCATTCACAACAATATCATAACAGCACTGGGCAGAGGATAGCAGGCGGGCTGGCTGCTTCCCTGTTCAGGCCTGTGGAGCCTTTTCAGGCCGTTGCATGTATACACCAGCACACTGAATGAAAGGACACACTGGGATGATGGATATGAATACAGTGGATGGCGTCCCAGTCAATTTGTCACCCGAGTCTTTGATCAGAGCCACACAAAGGCAACATCAGGATACAGCATGGAGTTTCTGAATTGCACACACTCAGCCCCCGCGCGGCAGAGAAATAGCCCGAGAAGACATTTGTTGTCATTTAAAGAACATTTTTAGCTACAACTTTTCTCTTGACAGGTCAATTGAATTTCCCACGAGCAGATGATAATGGCAATCCTTGGTTAATGTTTTGCCGGGCATGTACTTTAACCTGTGTATTGTATCGCCAACTGCTATAAGCATTCTTACGACGAGTCAGTCAGCATTCAGTGGTAAAGAATACAGTGTTGAAAGCATTTTTTTCCCGGCAGAGTCAGGCTGCTATGTCAGCCTTACAGAGAGCCATGATGGCTGCTCTGTCAGCCCTAAGCCCGATTTATACTTTGTCATAGGCTACTGTATGACGGTGTTGTGGGGCAAAAGTAGCCGATCTATAATCAGAATTAGAATCAGCTTTATTGTCACATCACAGGTTTAGAGGTGAAAAAAGGGAATGAAGGGAATGGAATAAAATGTAATCTTGTGCACAGTATATTTTTTTAGTTTTCATGACAAGAGAGAGGATAGAGGTAGAATAAGAGCAGGAGTAAAAAGAAAAGAAAAAAAACGGATAGAGACAGGTAAGAAAAATCTAAAGTTTTAAGTTCACTAGCTTGTGAGCTTATAGATATATATATAGGTGGTACGCAGCTACCGTCATACGATGGAGCATAATGTAAGCATTATAAAGACACATGGCGGCCATAACAGACATTCCCCGCCTTTCAGCGAGGTCCAAAGGTCCTGGCGTCACCCTGTAGCTGCGTTCAGCCCCTCCTCTGGGCTCACTCCCCCCGCACCATCCTCCCCAACCCCCCCATCCCCGACCCCCAGCACACCTCGGGTCCCAGTGACAACAGGGCTCATCGCTCCACGCCGACAGGGACCTCTGCGCTGGCGAGCGGCACGCTGACATTTCCTGACATTTCATGAACTAATTACACTACAAATAATTAAGCGTGTTCACATCAGCAACAGAGTCAGGTGGTGGAGGCTGTCAGGCCCCGCTTGATTGATGAGCCGCGGGAGGCCTTATCAGATGGGATTCACCTCGCCCACACTCTCTCACCCTCCAGGACACGAGCGCACACATACGCAACAGCAACGGACACAATAGCTGTGTGCGTGCGTGCGTGCGTGCGCAGATTAAACTTTTTCATTGGTTTCATAGATAGCTTCACAGACTTGTTTGACAGCAATATCATCAGTAATGTGTAAATTAATGATTTTGTTGATGTGTATGTTCAGACATTTATCCACTTAAATCCTCAATACTGAGTAAACTTACCCTACTCCTAGGGTAGTTAATAGCCTCACAAAAACATGCATGTAATCCTGGTCGCTATACCGCCTTCCCCATCACAGCCGGGGCGCCTGATGGAGGGGAAGGGAACTGGTTGGAATAACGTGTTACTTCCACGCGCTACGTCCAACCGGGGAAACTCCCCCCTGTCAGGTGACAAGAAGAATGCATTGAAGGAGGCATGATCTCGGCTCTGGGCTCCCTAGGCTGGCGGGGGGAGTGTAGCGCCCAGGATCACTTAGATAATTGGCACCGGGTGAAAAAAGGTTACAAAATCGAGGGATGAAAAAATATATATAAAACAATACTGAGTAAACTTGAGCCCCATGGCTCTGTACTTGGTCTTCTCTTTATTCCTTACACCAGATCTCTTTGCCGAAATGTCTTTGCCGGGGGGAACAACGCTAGAGGTTAGACAAAGTATGATAAAGTGTGCTCGGTCACACATGCAGACACAAACACACACACACACACGCACACGCACACGACACACACACACACACACACACACACACACACACACACACACACACACACACACACGCGCGCGTGAACGCTTGAATCAAGTGTGTGACATCAAGAATTCACTTTCTCAAAAAAAAAAAAAGCCAAAAGGAATTCTTCCTTGGGTCGCCTTTTGAAAGCAGGTCAAAGCCTCCAACCTCAGCAGCCCCAGCAGAGAGGATGCTGGGAAAACTAATGACTACAATGGAGGCCTCGCATTTTTCTTGGGCCCTGAAAAAAAAAAAGAAGAAGAAGGAGAAAAACAACAAAGAACAAGGCCTGTGACAAGCTCCATTATTTGGTGGCTCTGCCAGTAAGAAGACAGCTCCTGCTGGGGGGGGGGGGGGGGGGGGGCATGCAGCGGTGGCTTGTGGACAGGAGAATTGGGGGGGGGGGGTGGGTGGTGGGTGGTGGGGGCAGAAGAAGTATACTCAGATTTGTTACTCAAGTAAAAGTAGAAATGCTACAATATACAATATGAAAATTGTCTGTTACAAGTAAAGAAAACGAACCTGCAAATCTGCTATTTTGCGAATAGGCCTTAATTGGTTCATCTATGTTTTGTAATGATAATCTAAATCTAGAAAATAACTAGTAGCTAAAGTTGTAAACAAAAAAAAAATGTGTGGAGCAAAAAGTACATTTGCTTCTGAGATGTCGCGGAGTAAAAAAGTATAAAGTATTGAAAAAACGGACATACTCAAGTAAAGTGAAAGTACCTCAATATTGTACTTAAGTACTGCACTTGAGTAAATATACTTAGTTCCTTTCCACCACTGTGGGTTGGAGAGGAAGAGGGTGTGGGTGGTGTGGTGGTGGGGGTCTGTCAAGAGCTCCACAGAGATGGCAGGTGATGAGGATGGGACCGCCCTTCCTGCCATTGCCTCCATGTCGCGTGGAGCTACGGGTCCCCGTCACACAAAGACAAATTATCTCAGGGGGAATTTCACAGACAGGGAGAGAATATGTCACATAAGTATAGAAGCCATCCTCTCTCTCTCTCTCTCTCTCTCTCTCTCTCTCTCTCTCTCTCTCTCTCTCTCTCTCTCTCTCTCTCTCTCTCTCTCTCTCTCTCTCTCTCTCTCTCTCTCTCTCTCTCTCTCTCTCTCTCTCTCTCTCTCTCTCTCTCTCTCTCTCTCTCTCTCTCTCTCTCTCTCTCTCCCATAGACTTCACACGACCATCGGGAGCGCCTTCTTTTGTAGGAAAAATGGGGACTCGCCGAGAGACCAGCGGCCTGCACGTCAGAGCTTAGTATGCGTTATGTTGTCGTTTTTCTGTTGTTACGTTTTCTTTCTCGCTTCTCAGCAGGAAAGAAGCAGTACCACAATGTGAAACAGAGGACAGATATAGTGTGTGTGAGTGAGTGTGAGTGTGAGTGTGTGTGTGTGTGTGTGTGTGTGTGTGTGTGTGTGTGTGTGTGTGTGTGTGTGTGTGTGTGTGTGTGTGTGTGTGTGTGTGTGTGTGTGTGCGCGCGCGCGTGCGTATGTGCGTGTGTCTATTCCTATGTATGTATGTATATATATATATATATATATATATATATATATATATATATATATATATATATACATATATACACATACATACATGTAAAGGGCCCTATCTTGTGCGCCTCCTTATACCTAAACGTATTAGGCATTTTTTATTACTTTAACACGTCGATGTAGGTCTGCTAATTTAGCTATTTAAAAATGTTTTTCAAATGATAAAAAAGCCTAATAATATTAGGCATAAGGCATAAGCACTTTGTGATTTCCAAAAATGGAAAGTACGTTATAAATAAAATGTATTATTATTATTAATATTATTGTAAGGCCAGATAGGGCCCATAGTCTCCAGTTCATCCAGTGATCAACCAGGGATGCTGTGTTCCAGTGTTCCACTACTGCTGACTGACTGGGAGGACAGGACCATTGTCCTTCCACACCAGCCAGCTCACAGGACCTTGGCCCGCAACCAACTAGCACATGAAAAATCCTGCGATAATAAATAACACTACTCAACCGGGCATTATGTGTGCTCAGAGAGAGTTAGATTTATAAAGTGACGCTTTGTGTTTAATTGGCAACTCCCAGTGCGGGTTAACAGCGTGTTGAATTTGAACTTCGTGGAGGAACCTAAACAGTAAGCCCTCTAGATACACAGGCGACGGTCGTTGGGAAATGCAGGCAAACACATGATGTCAGGCGTTTGTAAAGAAACGCTGCTCAAACCAGGAGATAAATGACTGTCTTATTTATTCAGGATGTTAGAGCGCTTACTATGGCGCTTGTACTTTCACCTCGGAAAGGAAATCGCAAAGAGCATCAGGTACACATAGGAGAACAACAAGCCTTGTTTTCTGACAAGAATTGAATTTCTTGTCGTTTATCTAGCAGAAATATCCGGAATGCCGAGAGGAAAATCAATCAAAAGCAGCGTACACAACAACCGCAAGCTAACATGTTAAAGACGATGATGTTTAATCTGAATAAGTGGAGGGATTTAACCGACAAGAACCACATGGGGAAATTGTTTTGTATTTCCGGTTCAAAAGATCTCTCTGCACCAATGTCAGCAAGAGAAAATACTGTTGATATATTGTACTTTTGATGTATCGTGCTTTTTTACAAAAACATTTTTTATGATCTTTGAGTTTAGTTTTTTACTTGAATGAAACTAAATGGTCTTGTTACATATTCATTAGGCTGATCCAGACATACAGTACATGTTTCTCATAATGGTGGGATAAATCACGTCATACACCCGTCACCCTCCCACCCCCCAACACCACAGTTGCATCATTCATGAGACCACAACATGTGTAATCATGCTCTATATTTTATAACAGGCTGTATTACAACAACTTACTCTCATTCAGTGTGCTAGCATGTATCCAAACAACTTGGCCAATAATAGGAACAATGGGGCTTTAAGTTGTTCGTGGAAAGAAGCCACGTCCATTGTCCCTCAAAGATATCATTTCAATCCAACCATTATGACATCGCCTTTTAAAATTTGTCTTGGCCAACACAAAAGGCCAGCCGCGGCCCTTTAACAAAATGTGAAGGGGATTATTCTATTCCTTCAACTTGGAAAACCCCTGCGGCCTTTCTCCGCTCTTTCACGCGGGGGCATGAACTTGGATGGGCCCGGCTCTCCCCCCTGCTGAACACCACATTTTCAACACACATTCACAATTGGCTGGATTAACCCGCTCCCTGGCCCCCCCTGTGTGCAGCAAGCCTATGGACTCAGTGGCCCCTCACCATGCCAGTAACCAGCAGAGGTGCATGCTAACTGGATCATGTTCTGTGAGAAAAAGAAAGAGACAAGTGTCCCTAACTTTTCTCATGTCACTTTCTCTCCCAGCCCCCAGTGTGGAGATGTGTGGGTATAGGGCTCACTTAAAAAGAGACTCCTTTGAACTGGATTCATGGGCCATTTGCATAAGCAG
Organism: Gymnoscopelus microlampas; assembly: GCF_963454915.1. NCBI lineage: Eukaryota > Metazoa > Chordata > Actinopteri > Myctophiformes > Myctophidae > Gymnoscopelus > Gymnoscopelus microlampas. The sequence goes on from NC_139962.1 coordinate 50,755,918, forward strand.
ATTTGGGTGAGGAGAATGGAGGGGCATTGCGGCTGGTCATTAATATGCCAGCTAATTCAGCACATTGTAAGCCCATTGATGCTGCACTAAAGGGCAGTTATCCCATTGCCATTGTTTAGGCCTGAACCAGTCTGAGCAGTTGTTACAAATTACATACTTAATTGATTTAAAATCTGCCATAAACCGCACAATGAGGGGGAGATACGGCAATGGCCAACGATCGAGTGAGAAATGTGGCGATGAGATTTCTTTTTTTTGCTCCCCAACGATGTAAACTATGTGTAATAAATGAATGGGCTTGGTAACAGCTGTGCCTGTGGTTGTGTGATAAACATCATAAACAGATGCTTTGCCAATGAAGCCCGCTTATTTAGTGCACCGCTGACACAATCGCACATTTCAGGCATATTTTGCAAACACATTTTAAACCCATTTTTGTCCGATTACACCCTATCGATTGCTTCTCCCTGGCAGCGGATCAGATTTGCAGCCAAAATGCTTTCCAAAGATAACACGGAACAAGTTATTACTGCAGGGACTATTCATACCGCCATGACTCAGCCATGGCTGAGATGCACACTCCACATTTTCACACTCAGCACCAATTAGTGGCCGCAACAAAGACTGGGAACGAAAATAAACACAGCAGTATTGCATACTTGTTGCCTCAATGCGACGTAATCCCTGGGATATGCGGGACAATATTAGCTTTTCAATTACCCCTCAGTGCCATTGAGAGGCAGTCTATTGAGAGAGAGAGTGACCCCCCTCTCACCCCCCCTACCCCACCACCCACCTTCCCCCTTACCCCTCCCCTCTCCAGGCTGCTGCTCCGGCATATAGAGGGGTCTTGAGCTGTGAGGGCCTTAAACATAGCACCCTTCACCGTACGCATCAGTGGCTCCTCACACCTCCTCCCCTCTATACACCTCCCTCATACTCCTCCTCCACTTGTTTATCCATGCCCTCCTCCACCGCTCCCCTCCAATCACAGACGCCCGCCACAGACAGCGCTGACATCAAGGACGGATGGACGGACGGACGGACGGACGGACGGACGGACGGACGGACGGACGGACGGACGGACGGACGGACGTGTGACATAACTGGCTGAGAAAGGGAAGTCCTAATGAAATAACATATGTTAATGCCCTTTGCAGTAGGAGAAGGTTGTGGTGGTGGTGATGCCTATAGTTGATGCGATCTATAAGCTCACTGAGCTTATATATGATAATTTTCGGTCAGTCACTCAGTGACAAAGTATAAATCAGGCTTCAGTAGAAGAGTGTTGGTAATGCTGAGGAGGGGGTGGGAGGGGGGGGGGATCTCCCCCACCCACACCCCCCATCTTTTCGGTGAGGCCCTGACCCCCTCTTCAGCAGCGGCCATTGTCAGCTTCTAGGGGTCTGTGTGTGCTGCTGGGGGCCCTCTTGTGTATTCTTCTCTCGCTCTCCCTCTCCTCAATCTCCTGCTCCCAGATAGGCCTCACATCAAAGCGCGGGGGAGCCGGGGCCATTGTGGGGGCCCCGGGTCCCCTTGACTCTCAACATGTGGTTTTGTGGCTCGGGACATCGGCACCTTTTAACCCATTCTGGCCAGATTAGGCAGCGCCTTCAATTGGGCATTAGGGAAACTATAGTAACCAATAAGAAGCTTGTCGCTGAATGGAAACTATGTATCTTGTCACAGCGGAGCTGTCGGAACATGGCCGTCCCAGACAAGTTCCTCGGCAGGGTTTTTTGGCTGCCTGGACGAGGGAGGCCCCCCCTTTCCCTTGTGACACAAAGTAACACACACACACACACACACACACACACACACACACACACACACACACACACACACACACACACACACACACACACACACACACACACACACACACACACACACACACCTCCTCCCCATCTCTCTCTCACTCACACACATACATGCAAACATACATAAATACACACTCGACACGCACACCCATACTCTCGGACACGCACGCGCATGTGCGCACACACACACACACACACACACACACACACACACACACACACACACACACACACACACACACACACACACACACACACACACACACACACACACACACACACACACACACACACACACACACACACACACACACACAGTCGCTTACATATTCACCCATTTGTAACCGAGACACTGTATAATGGTACTTTATATTCCACACAAAGGGGGGGTGGCTTTGTTTTCCACAGGGCACAAGCATTTAATTATCTCAAACCAATTTTTTCATGTTGCGCCCACAACAGCGCCGGAGTGAGAAAATTGGACCAAAATGAATAACCGACAACAGTTCAAGAAAGGGAGGGGAGTTAAGACAAACAAAACAAAGATTGTTGCACACGATGACTTGGGGGGGGCGGGGAGGGGGGGGGGGGGGGGTGATTTAAGCAGCCTGGGAAATAAACAGGAACTGATGCTGTGGGGTCTCAGACTATGATGCAGTTCTTCGGGGCTGGCAACGAGAGCCGGTCCCGGGGAGAGAGGAGGAAGGGGCAGGCGAGCAGGCCGAGGGCCAGGCGGTGTCGTATATACTAGGGGCCTCCAGCTTCATTAAGAGGTGCAAACAGAGCACTCTGCTGCGCTGCACGTCCCGGGAACCCGGGGCTCTGCCAGTTCAGATGCTGGGCCTTAGCACTGGGCTTAACGTGGGCTAAAAGACTCCCAGACATGACACCGTGCACTCATTAAAAGCCAGCCTCCTGGAGCAACTGTCACCGGCAAGCAGCAACTGCTCCTTCTCTAACATCCCCTGGTGAAAGGGGGTAGAAATCTTCAATGGTGGAAAGTAACTAAGTATGTTTACTCAAGTACTGTACTTAAACCACTTAAAACCTGCAGCATCCGTATTGTGGGCAAAGCTTTCGCAGAAAATTGCAGATAGACGAGCTCAACACGTTGCAACGTGAGCTTATCGGTCCTCTATTTTCTGCGAAAGCTTCCCCCACGATGACAGAAAACAGAAAAGACACTAGTATAGAGCCCTGAGGGACTGGTAAATTACACACTTTTAGTTTACTTGAGTATGTCCATTTATAGTTTGAAGATTTTGATTATTATTACATATTGTATGTATGGGGCTATTCAAAAATAGCTGATCTACAAGCTCACAACGTGTCACAGACCTGCTATTTTCAAAAACATTTCTTATATTAACATATAAAGTATATTTTGATGCCAATACTTTTGTACTTCTACTCAAGTCAATTGTTATTTTTTTAAACAGAATGTTTTTTATTGTGGTATTGATACTCCTACTTCAGTAATAATTCTGAGTACTTCATGAATGGCGGACTAGCAAGGTGACTGCAGTCAAAACATTTACCTGGCTGCCGCACAAAGCCATTCTCCTCTAGACTGGCTTACAGCCCGTCAGCGCTATTGGATGATTATGTATTTACATATTAGTGGATAGGAATCACGATGCGTAGCATCCTGAGATAGCTCAAGGAAGAACTCACCCGGGGCACAATCTGTCAGCGTTGCGCGCGACGCCACGCGCATTTGCATACAAAGTAGATAGTGAGCTTCTGCAAAGTGACGCTAATGCCATCAAATATAAACATCATCATAAGGGTGACACTTGGCTGGTGCGTTTCTTTTTTGTGGCCATTGGTTTTGTTGGGAAGCCCTGGTTCACAACTGAGAGTAACAGATGCTCCTCGGTGGACACCACGTGCACATACACAAGCACGCAGGCACACACGCCCTGCACACACACGCGTTTGTATTACAATATTTGTGAGGACATCGTCATTTTAGGCCGTCAATTTGATAAATGCCATTTTTACGTACGCCGAAGATAGCTCGGTGCTCAACACTTTGTGAGCTTGTTAACCTGCTATTTTCAGTGAGCGACAATTGACGGCCTGCAACTAAGTTTAAAAGAGGCATAACGCTAATCCTCCTAACCCCTAAACCTAACCTCTAAATGCCTAATTCTAACCCTATAAACCCAACCTGAATCTTTTCCTTAACGGTATTTCCTTAAAGTATTTTTGTACCATAAAACGACTCATTTCTCTTGTGAGAACCAGGAAAAATTGTCCTCACAATGTCTTACTCAAATTCTGCTATACTTGCGGGGACATTTGGCCCTCATGGGTATAGTAACACAAACACACATGCACGCACGCACGCACGCACGCACGCACGCACGCACACACACACACACACACACACACACACACACACACACACACACACACACACACACACACACACACACACACACACACACACACACACACACACACACACACACACACACACACACACACACACACACACACACACACACACACACACACACACACACACACACAAGACCCAAAGGGCCACTGAGAGTCAGCATGAGGGTGGATAGATTTTTTTGGCTAGGGTGAGGACAGTGGGTAAGAGGACAGACCAGACAGAAGCTTGGCCGGAGTCAGTGGAGGGACTGGAGCCTTCTGTGAGGTGGCCTGCCCCGCCACATGGAGTGCTCCAACAGTGACCCTGCGCAAACTGGCAACTGCCAGCCTTCTGCTTCCGTCTGCTTGGCATATTTGGCCATTTAGGGGGCTCTTGTGAAGATCAAATGGGTTAAGATCGCCCCTCTTAGACAGCGGGGGGGCAGAAAAAGAACATCAAAAAGGTGTAAATTTCACTTCCCCACTTTTGATTAAGTCAAGCATGAAAAGAAATGTAATACTCTCAAGTGGCAAAGGGTTTACACTATTGATGCTGTTACTTCTGCTCCAGGAGACCCAATCAGCCAACGGGGAGCTGAGTAAACTCGCCCCGAGTTTTTTAGGGGGAGGCCAGATGGAGGGCTCTTTGCCGTGCCTGAAAAGACAGCTTAAGAGCTCGCCTCCTCAATCCCACTCAATACTGACTGTGTGAAATCCTGGTGCTGGCTGAACCCCCTTCTATAACACCCCCCCATCTCACCCGCCTTCTTCCAAAAGCTGGTGGCTAGCACCATATGGGCTTGTTTAAAAACTCCCACAGGCTGGTACAAAGCACAACAACACAGTTTTCATATCAAGTACTCTCTCTCTCTCTCAAAGAGCAACCCCCCGCCCGCACCCCCCCCCCCCCCCCCCCCCCTCCATCCCAACCCACCCTGGACTCTGTCCCCTCCGATTCCGAAGGCTGTCACGGGTTCTGCTCTGATTAATAGTTGGTGTTGGCCGTCTGTTTTTGGCAGATCGGTTTTGTGCGATGATTAATATGAATTTGCCAGCTCAATCCAGATTTCTGTCTGCAGAAATATGTTTCCAGGGGAAACGGCAGACTGAATGAATGTTTCTCATTTTCCTTTTTTCCCCGCGTTTGTTTTTAGCTTTTTTTTTTTTTAGGAGGGGGGGGGGGGGGGGGGGGGGGTTACCACTAAAAATACAAGGCTGAAAATCCGAGAGGATATCCGCAGAGTGTGACCATCTAAAACAAAAACAAAAAAAAACTGCACCTCCTCTGCTACAGTCTGTCTCGACGGGCCGTCATGAAGCAAAAGTGAGGCAGCGATGTTGCCCTTCTCTAGTTATGCGGTGGACAGCGCAATGGAATGGCCTTTCCGTTAAAGACTTTGATAGAATCTTTAACCGTTTCAACAATCCACTCCCATGGAGTTGCATTAAGTAGATATTGTAGGGGGACAATGACCTAAATAGCTCAACATCAACCTCATTAGGCATGCAGGCAGGGCCCGGACCATTTCATGGTGCAGTCTATTGTCAGAGCTCACCCCAGGTGAGCATTAAATTGCAAATGATACCCTGAAAGGCGGAGAGGATAGTGGCAGAGAGAGCGAGAGAGAGAGCGAGAGAGAGAGAGAGAGAGAGAGAGAGAGAGAGAGAGAGAGAGAGAGAGAGAGAGAGAGAGAGTGAGTGAGAGGGAGAGGGGTGGGGGGCAGAGAGAGAGAGAGAGTGAGTGGAGCGGATGGAGAGAAAATGGTTCTCAGGACGAGGGGGAATGAAAAGGCAGTTGGAGGAGCTGCTCTGACCGTAAAAAATCCAATACATCACAGCTTTGGAGGGGAGTTGGGGGGGCGAATTCCACTCGTCTCCTAAGTGTCTTATTTGTAAGCAACGCTGAGCACAGGCCTGTGCAGCGAGCGAGAGAGAGAGAAATAGAGAGAGTAAGAGAGAGAAACCTAATGACAGACTGATAGCAATTACTTGTGCCCGTCAACGGCTGCTCTCCCTCCCAGCATTCCAGGAGAAAATTAGAAGAGTGGAGGAGAAAATAAGGCAGAAGACGAAGATAAGGCTGGGAGGGGGGGGGGGGGGGGGGGGTGTACAAGGAGAGGAGAGTAGAGGAGGGGGTTTGAAGAAAACACTTTTTTAGATTGAGCCTAGAAGAAGTAGTCGTCTCAGTAATCTCCCCCCGCCGTACACTGTCGGAAAACTTTTCCGGCCAAGTCTAGTCTATCTCTCTCACAGCGAATCAATAGTGCGCATCATCCGCAGCCAAACAATCTCCGCCTAATGGCCCCTCGGATCAACATGTTAATAAAGGGGTCTCTGAAGAACAGTTTGCAACCCGCAAAGTGCTCCTGTGAGTGACGTTAAAAGATGCTGAGAGAAGGGCGAGAAGAGGGGGGGCACATCAGGCACATGGCAGCGTCCCCCCTGGTGGAAGCGCTCTCTGTCACCCTTCCCGGCGGTGAGGAATAGTGGCTCTTGCATATTCCTTGTCACCAGCGGTAGAAGTGAAGGGACCCCCGAGGACAGTGCTATAATGTTGCTCGCCCCGGCCCATCGTGTGGTGGTGGGAGTGGAGTAAATTAAAGCGGGGGGGATTAAGGCCGGGCGAAATTGCAGATGACAAGCAAGGCGGCGGCGAGCCGCGTGAAGTGCTCCTTCGGCCCATATGTCTTCATGAGGCGCCCGCCGTAGGGGCCACCTAATGAGTCCACACAGCACCGCAGTTTAGTTTATTCAGGCTGAAATAGACAAGCCCGCCACCATCTCCCTCTCCCCTCCCTCTCTTTCTCCGGGTCTCTTTATCTCTAGCTCTCACACACACATAAGCACACACTATCTCTCTCTCTCCGCATGTCCACAGATAAACATAACCATAGTGTGTTGTTGTTATTATTATTATGCTTGATAAATGCTTTCTTATGCTCCTCACACACTTGATACTTCCAACGTGTACAATTATTCCCATGCAGTGCGTTGTATGTATTACAAATGGTCTGTTGACAGTACAGTACAGCCATTGTCATTCAAAGTCTGTCTGTGCTTCCTACTATCCTACTTCCTGGTATTATTCGAGGAATAAAACTCTGTCAGTCTATCCTCATCCCTTTTTTCTCCTCAGTGACCAAATGATTTGAACTTACACATGAGCATTGACCATTGGATTGAGGGTTAAGGTTAGGGTTGGGTTTTATTATTCTGTTCTATTAGTATTTTTGGCACATGCTAGGATCTGTAGTTATGGTTCACAGTGCCTGCAGGCTATGGGATCTGTAGACACGGCATCAGTCCCATAGCCCATATGTATGGTGGGTGGAAATGGAATAAACTAAACGTCAAGTCCCTTGTACATGACAAACAAACTTGTAAATGATTCTTAACTAAAGCTTGTGTAAATGTGTCCTGTGTAGTATGTACACATACTTGTAGAACACATTGAAATGGGACATATTGTAGGTCTTAAAAGAAAAACACTTAACCATTAACCCTAGTGTTTGAAAATCAAATAAAATCCCCCAAAAACCCAACAACCATTATATTATTTTAAAATAACTATATATATCTACATATTAAGCTCACAATAAGCTCACAACCCGTCGCATTGCGACCGGCTATTTTCAAATAGATGAAGTATAAAACAGGGCTTAAGTTAAGTGGTTAAAGAACATTATGCTCTGTTTCACACATTGCTTCCACACTAAAACAGTAGTGCTCATTAAAAGCTCCCAGGTGAACCCTCTCTTCCCCTTTTCCCTCGACAGAGGAGGCCATTTCCCACCTCCCATCCACTCCTGCATTGTCTACACATGTTTATGCTCCAATCGTGTGAAATTGCATCTTAAAACAAACAAAACACCAAAACAAATTTGACACGTGGAATTGGTAAGACGTTTGAAGAATGCTCCCAAGCCCTTTTAATCCCCTCTCTCTCTCTCTCTCTCTCTCTCCGTGGAGAAACAATCTCCCACTCTAATCTGCTTTTAAAGAGCACCGTGGAAGATACCTGCCTTTGGGGCTGACAGAGAGGTGTGTGTATGTGCGCAAATGTGTGGGGCGCTTTAGATGTATAATTACCACGCAATTACAATATAATTACACACATTAATCGTTCGGGTTTGGGCCGGCACATCTGCGGTAAGGTGTTGGATGCAGTAATTAGGCAGTTCCTGGTGTTTCTGGCACAAACGACATTTTAATATTTTGGAAAAAACAGGTTACACGGGTGCTCCTGGAGATAAGTACCCCTCCCCCCCTCTGGCTGGCAGATGAAAATATCAAAAACAAACCGTGACCGCCATGAACGAGTGTGACGACACCAGCCAGGTGGGCGGCGATAGCGAGCGGGGCATCCAGTGTCTGCGTACACACTAATCTGTGTTATGATCTGTGTGTGTGTGTGTGTGTGTGTGTGTGTGTGTGTGTGTGTGTGTGTGTGTGTGTGTGTGTGTGTGTGTGTGTGTGTGTGTGTGTGTGTGTGTGTGTGTGTGTGTGTGTGTGTGTGTGTGTGTGTGTGTGTGTGTGTATTACTGTACTTGTGAGGGCCAAAGGTCCCCACAAGTAGAATTAGAGAAATAGACATTGTGAGGAAAAATTCCCTGTTTTTTCCCTATTACGTGTGTGTGTGTGTGTGTGTGTGTGTGTGTGTGTGTGTGTGTGTGTGTGTGTGTGTGTGTGTGTGTGTGTGTGTGTGTGTGTGTGTGTGTGTGTGTGTGTGTGTGTGTGTACTTGGCTGAGGCCCAATGCCTTGCAATGTTACCAATGCATTCAATAGCGGATAATTAAAGCTTCATACTATCGGCTAGCGATATTGGGATTATTTTTATATCCGTTCAATACCGATATGATGAACGATAGTAAACGACAGCAAATATTGAGTTTAATATAAATCAGCTAAATTGCAGCATTTCTTTTGCCATATTATATTATTTGCCTACCGGTATATTGTATTGTATAATTATTTTCATGTGTGAAAACTACCAAGATCAGTGTCAGTTACAAAATCAAATTTAATTTGATATTTTAAAAAAAACGTTTTCGCCTATATGCCCAAAATTGAGACACCGGGTAGAAAATGGTTAAATTCAGTTTCTTTCACTCTCATCTGGTATGGATGAGCATGTGTAGAGTCTATCAATTCGAATAATTGAATACGCAGGACCCCAATGGAAACAAGCCATAGGCTTTTTTTGGGTTATTCTTTTAGCATCCTTTTGTATAAATCTGTACGTATTTTGCAAACTGTTAATAAAGTATTCAATCAATCAATCAATCAATCAATCTTATATGCTGTGGGTTAACCACTTAAACCCTCCTCCTCTTTTTTTCCGCTCTACGTCAATCTCTTAGCTGAAAATAGCCGATTCACACGCTCACAACGCGTCACGTCGTGACCGTGTAGACGCACTATTTTCAGGGAATGTTTGCCTAGCGGTTAAGTCTCCTCTCGTATAGAGGTGCAGTGTGTTAAGTCTATCAGCGGGCTCAGTGGGGGGCTGTGGTGGCTGTTCCAATGAAAGTCACTCTGCTGTCCTACAGAGAGGTCAAGCTTTTACACCTGGCTAGAGCCACATGGGGCCGAGGCTGCATGCTTGGCCTTGGAAATGACTCTCAGACCAGGAAACCGCATGACGTGGTACACTGTTTCCAAAACAGTGCCGCGGACCAATTTCTATGGGTTGTGAGTAAAAAAAAAATGTTTAAACAAAAGAATCACAACTTCTCATCAATTAAAAACAAATTCCAACATTTTTCCAAAGTATTTCATAAACAAAATTGAAAACTCCAATACATTCCCATAAATAAATAAAAACAACGTTCAATAATTGGTGAACATGTCAGATCTACAAGCTCACAACGTGGCGCGAGGCGACGTGTTGTGGGCTTGTAGATCTGATATTTTCACTAGTTTTGGGTCCCGGGCAAACATCTAATTTATCTTTTGGGTCTTGAGCTAAAAAGTTTGGGGAACCACTGATGTAGTAGATGCAGGAATAACTCACCCGCTGCACGGTTAGGAGGAAATGACAGCAAAGGAGAACAGTGGGGGATTATATGTTACCCTGTGTTCAAAAACTGCTCTTGATAAATACAACTTACACATTATTGTATAGAGTTTGCTATAATGTTCTTAAAATATACGGCTGTGGGGCAAATAGCCCAATGGTTAGCGTGCCACATGGGAAATGCCTCCTTCAGCGTGTCCCCGGTTTGACTTTCGACCCGACCGGTATTGTTTGCTGTGTGTCATTCCCCTGCTTTCTGTCGACATTTTCTGTCTCTCTCATACTGTCGCTGTTGAAATAAATAAAGCAGAAATGCTGAAAAAAGAAAAGAAAAGCAAATAAAAAGAATATGAAAGTGTATTTGCATGACTTGGAATAAAGTAGTACTGTAAGTAGGTGTAAGTAATCAATCTTGTTGCCAATTTCAGTTTATTAAAATTTCTCTATGTTAGCCTATACGCTTTATAGTGTTCACTGTATAGTATTTGGCAAACTTCATCCATCCAGCACGACAGGTTCAATTTCAACTTAAACTTCACATCACAAGTTTACAGGCGTTATTTTTTGTACGAGGTTGAAACAAGCAGAGGTACTATTTCACCCAGGTACATTGAGTGCTAATATTTTTGTAATAGCCATGCCACTGTATGTTCTACACACGCATTGCTTCAGTGTCCTTGTTAGTGTGGAATGAACACTGTAGTGTTTGTGTATTGTCACCATCACGCCAGTGGATGGCAGAGTGGCTGATGAGACTTGGCTCCCTGTGCTGAGGTTCATTCTGATGCAGAGGAGAGGGCTTAAACAGTGAGGCCTTGGGCCCCATTAAGCACTACAAAGCCTTACTTATTTTCTCAATTCCACGCTTCCCCCCCTTTTTTTGTAAATCACCCCGCATTCGCCGAATTGCGGAAGAGAAAAGCGGTGGGGAATAAATCCGACTGCGACTGGCATTTGGCCTCAAATTTCAAAGGTAGCTCAAAACATACAGGCAGGATGTACGTGACAGTTCTGACACTAAGGCTCAGACATTTATAAAGCAGGAGTGGATGTATATAGAATAGATAGATAATACAACATTTCTGCTCAATTCATGTGACCTGATCAGACAAGCATGGAGGTACGATTGACAGGTAAAATAACAATATTGTGGTGGAAGAGCTATTGCAGTTGTAATTCCAATTGACTAAATGCGACCTTCACCACAAAGGGCAGCAGCATTCTATAGGCCAGGGCATCCCAAACATTTCCATGCCAAGGACCCCCAAATACTTGTAGCCTCTGGCTGCTGCGCGCCCCCCCCCCCCACCCCCTATTGTGAAACCTACGAAAAGTCATGCACTATAATTTGTATATAACCCATGTACTCATAAGCAGGAGCAGTCTATGATCACGTGACCTACATGGGGGCGGGGGGTCGTGGAGCACAGCAGATAAACATCCGTGTTATCGATAGAAACTTTCTGATTACATTTTTGGAGAGAAATAGGCCAGGCAGTTGCTCAATATTGATTAATTTGACATTAACAACAGCTAGTTTGAAAGTTTGAAAATACCCAAAAAGAAAATCATTCAGTGGCAGAAATACAGGACATTTCACATCACATTTTCTAGAGGTGGACATTGTTGACTTAACGTCGATGCATTGTAATATATGCTAATTTAAACTGCTTCGCTATGCAACTCAGACGGCGCCATGGCTCAAGCCTGCTTCTGCTGGCACACCTGCCTCATTTCAAGTGACATAAAAGTCATTAGAATCTAACACGAAGTATAACCACTTCAACACCTGTAGTCTTAGAGAACTGAACTGGAGTAACAACTATACTTTGACCACTTTTTCCGTCTATACCAAATCTCTACGCCAAAAATAGCCGATCTACAAGCTCATCTATTTGTCTGTCATTTAAGCCAAAGTGCTTTCTTGGGTTTAGAATTCTCTTAACAGACCTTGCATTAAACTGTACTTCCCTGTGCTTGTCTTTGCAAACTGTTAATAAAGTATTCAATCAATCAATCAATCACAATACGTTTGTTACATTGCGACGCATTGTGAGCTTGTAGATCTGCTATTTTTGTCTAATGTTCCGCCCAGAATATGGACGCTGGGGTTAAGCGGTTAAGGTCCAACAAAGAAGCTTCAATACATTGAACAGAAGCTCTCGTCAAGGCCAGCAGAGCATCCAGCAGCTAGGCTCTCTGACGCATGTCTCCGTCAGCACACACACATCCATCTGGCCTGTTGTTCATGAGGTTTTGTGGTCCCTGCAAACAGTCAAACACCAGCCAGGACACCCAGCCACACACGCAGCTCAGATCCTACTTGGCAGCCGGTGACGTGGCGCGCTAATGAAGAGGTAATGAGCCAGCAGATTGTGGTGATCTGCAGCAGGCGGCCCGCGGTGCAAAAGTTTATGTTCCCAGGACATGGAGGGAGAGCACGGTGAACAAGCCGCCGGATGAAAGCCGGGAGCCCCGAGTCGGCCGCATGGATCCACAGGCACAGAGGGGATTACAGACACCTACTTCCAGCTTAGGCCAGAGTTTTTGAAGTTGGGCCTGATGAGGAGGGGAGAGGAGAGGAGCGATCCCTTTGGCAGAGTCCTGTTTGATTCTGGTGGGAGTCCTACTCTAATCCCAGCCCCCCCCCCCCCCCCCCCCCCCCCCACTTTCCCCGTTCTCACCTTCTGCCTGATCCACTGCTGCCTCTTATCCCCCCCCTCCACCCCAGCCCATTTGGTCTGGGATCATTATATCCACCCCTGGCCAAAGAGGACTCCCGCCCTCATTAATTTCCCTAAGCAGATTACAGAGTGTGCGTTTGTTGTTGTTGTTTGAGCCATCTGATTTGCCTAAGCCCTTTGTTTTTTCATCTGGTTTACACTTTAATGCCGCCCCGCTCCCCTGAATGAGTTTCAGTGACAGGGGAGGGAGGATGGTCTGTGTGGATCAACCTGACCCACTGGCAAGGCAGCAGGAGAACTCCAGAGAACTCGTGGGGGCTAGCCTAGCCCGAGGGGGTGGATGAAGGGCGGAGCACATCTCAGTTCTCCCTTCGGTAGATTTAGATGTTCTGAAGGAGAAGACAAGCGTCGATTTAACCTCAACTCGCCTCCTCTGAGTGGAGCTCTAAAAGGCCAGATTGAAGTGGATGGGAGATAAGATTTTGAGACTGGCTCGTCCAGCGGGCCGATAAGGAACAGACTCACCGGCCCACGCTGTTAGCTTAGTGCTGCAGAGACTGGACCGGACCCTGTGGTCCGGACAACAAAGAACACAGCTGCCCGGGCCAAACCGGAGCTACCCCACCACACACACACACACACACACACACACACACACACACACACACACACACACACACACACACACACACACACACACACACACACACACACACACACACACACACACACACACACACACACACACACACACACACACACACACACACACACAGCCGGGCCAACTGCTACTCTGAAAAATGAACTTTCAGAATGATGTGGTCAGTTGGCAGGCCGGCGCAGGGGCTTTCTCTGTTTGGATATCGGGCAGCCTGTTTTTACACTACAAAGCTGGAGGGGAATTAGTTTCCAATGGCCGCCCGGGCGCTCCAGGTCGCTCCGTCTTCTCCACGTGACATCTCATTAGTAAGATGAACGCAGGCTGACCCGGGTCCAACAGCGCTTGGCAGTCCAGCATGCTTTGCAGTCTGACACACCTCTCGCACATCATTATCAGCTATTAGCCACAGTCAGCTGAACATTACGTAATTAATCCAGCTTTTCATATAGGCAGAGGAGGGGCGCGCGTTCACAGGCAGAGGGTGCAGACAACCTCAACCGGAAGTTAGAATTCTGCATATAGAGTGTGTCTTGCTGTCTTATTATCAGCATCATTCTATGAGGATGACACATGGTTAGCTATGTTAGGGTTAGGGGGTTAATTGTTATGGGTTTAAAGTAAGTATTGATTGATTGATTGATTGATTGATCGATTGAATACGTTATTAGCAGGATTGTTAACAGTACAGGTTGTACAGTCAAAGGTTAGGATAACACAAAAAGCCCCAGGGGGCTACAGTCCATAATTGTATTGTAAGTAAGTAACTATATTGTATATTGTAAGTATTGAGTTTAGATCATTGAAGTTGCCCATCATGATAATCAGATAAATGTTGCATTTTAAGTTGTAGGCCTATATGAATCAAGATTCAAGACCTTTTATTGTTGCATCTTGTACAAAAGAGTAAAAAACATTCTTATTTTTTTCGGTCCTCAACATTATAGCAGCAATATATGGAATAGATTATTTCACTTTAAATTCCATTTTATGATTAAAAAAAGGAATGATTTCATACAATCTATTATAGATATATTGACAACATTTCTGATATCTCCAAATAGCTCACCTAGCTATAGGCTCAGAACAAAGGCTGTCTCGATAAACTTGCAAGGGTAAAAAAGGGCGGCTTCAATGCACAATGCCAACAATAACACACGCACACACACGCACAAACGCGCGCACACACACACACACACACACACACACACACACACACACACACACACACACACACACACACACACACACACACACACACACACACACACACACACACACACACACACACACACACACACACACACACACACACCCACACACACACACACACACACACAGAGAGAGCGAACCTACCTGGTTCCTATCAGCAGCAAACAATTCCATACAATTAATCTGACAAAGCCAAATGTAATTGATTGATAAGGGGCACAAGGGCTGGCGCTAACCTTCCTGGGGTGCATTTGTCTGGGAGCACAGACGGACAGCGCAGATGCCATCAGGCCGTTCCCATCAACAGTTCGGGCTTTATCAGGCACCGGGATCGAAATGTAGTCCTTTTGGAGTGTGGCCAGCGTCACCCCGAGAGGGAGGCCTGTGAAAAGGTGCAGCTAATGGGACGGCCTGGGACAACGCATCTCCTAACAGATCTAACAGGGCCGGCCCCAGACCGGCTTTAAGGTCACGGCCAACTTTGCATTTGCATTTGTCCTCTTTTCTAAAGACTGCTGCTCTGACAAACTAGGCCAGTAAAGAAAATGTGGTGACAATCCACTTGTGCCACAAAGAGAGTGTCGGGCCAGGAAGAGAATGGATTATTGTCTTTTTTTGTCATTGTTGCATTGAATCATTGGTTAAAACAAGTTGCTCTCGTTTTAACCTCTTTCAACCTGGCATCCCTATTTTGGACACGTCATGGTGAAAATGTTCACAAATTTAAAAAAATGTAGTTCTTCTATTTTCATTTATTTCCTAAAACATTTGAATGACATTATTGGGGAACTTTCCAATTTAAAATATATTTGACAAAATGTTCAAAAATACCTCAAATTACCAATCAACCAGCTCACAACAAGTTACCACATAGCATCCATATTCTGGGAGGAACATTAGCCAAACATAGCAGATCTACAAGCACACAATGTGTCATAATGTAATCTCTCAAGAACAGATTCTGCACTGCGTGAGAATCTGTCTTGAAGGTTCGTCAGAACGTGTACACACTGTGTGGGAGTGGGCGCGGCTTCAGAGGCCGCGCTTTATACAATCAAATGTAGTGGGCGGGATTCACGTGTCCGTCATCCTTCCCGACTCGAAACTTAAACCGAAACTAATTTAACAATAGAGTCTGCGGAGCAGACAACCACGGAAAGATATTCACATTTGAACTTACTCTTTCATCATAGAAACAAGTGGGCTTATAACCAAAACCATCCATGTTCTCTGGGAGAAGTGGTGTTAGTGTTCCGTGTAGAAATGTAATCTAGTCGGAATGAAAACGCAAGCTCACCACCGGAAGTGGAGCGGTGAAGGCAGACTTAAACCCCGTTTCCTTGCGCACATGTGCTGCGTCGCCATTGTCCCAGAGTCACACTCAGGAGGAAGAACAGCAGAGGTCGCTGTTTTTCCTTTTAAGTGTGTCTCTGGGTTCCGAGATTGGTCACAATGTGACGCGTTGTGAGCTTGTAGATTGGCTATTTTTGGCAAAGAGATTTGGTGTAGACTTAAAAAAGCGGCCCAGGTACAGAGCCAACTCAGGTCCAGTTTACTAAGTCTAGAAAGTGGTTATGTGGTCAATTAAATAATATTAATATTGCGATTACACAACAGTTACCTTCAACATAAAACAAATACAAATGTATTCATATTGTGGGGCATTTTGCTCTCAAAATCTCTGTTATCCTGGAAATACATGGGGTCTGACAGAGACAGAGTCCCTGTTAACTCTAAGTAACAACATCGAGAAGTAACAACATCGGCTGAGCACATAGAGAAACCAAACTTAACTGTTGGGTTAAGATATTTAGCTAATGCATCTGCAAACTTCCCATGCAAACTGCTATAGCCCGGCCACTGCTCTGCAGAAACTCTGTCTGATCAGCACAGCTGATTTGTATATTTTGATCAGTTTCACTTGAGAACGGCTAGGTGTGCCGTCACGCTCGTTTGAGCACGGGGTAGAGAACCTATTCCAACCAATCAGATCGCTTGGTCGGAACTACCTGTTGTATATTTAGGCTGATCAGGCAGAGAGAGCAGCAGACAAACAGCTTACAACGAGAGATGAAAGATGCTGGTATAATCACAGTCTTGTTTAACCTGCAATGATGTCAACGGCTCACCGTTGATCTGCAATTGGAAAAAAACGGCTGCGGCCTGCTTCGCCCTGATGTGCAATCACAGCACGGCTGTCTGTGTGTACCTTCTCATTGCAGGTTTAGCAGGGACAAGTGACACATTTAATGACATATCTAACCCTGACGGCAACGAGGACCTGTGTATTTTTTTGTCCTTTTGGTTTAGACTAGCACATCAAAGACACAACAACACAGAGAATAAACTGGTGTTTATGTGCAAGGCACACAAGCAAAGCGTTTGCATGTCCACTGGTTGAGTGACATGCATTGTTGCCTTTCCTCGTGTAATAGACTAGACATAACATTCTTCTTTAAACATTTCATTTGTGCTTTTATTCTCAGCTCAGCATGCACGCTCATTTGCAGCGACCACTGCTTTCCTGAGAGTTGCTCGATCTAGGTCTGCAGCCTACAGTTAAACTGGAGAAGAACTGAGCTGTGAGTGTCAAGAGAACTGACCTACAAATGCACGTACACACACACGCACACGCACACGCACACACGCACTCTCTCACACACACACACACACACACACACACACACACACACACACACACACACACACACACACACACACACACACACACACACACACGCTTATGTCACTATACCTTGTGACATAAGCCAGCTACTGTACAGTACTGTAGCAGTAGCACAATGAAAACTAACTCTCTCTCTGTCACACGCTCCTCCTCAAAAGCAGGCTGGCAGCAATTAGCGACACACTCATTTAACCGTAAAGTTAGTCAAATAATAATTACGATGTATGGCTATCTGACAGTTAGGCTACAGTGCAACTCCAGCATTGTGTTGTCCTTGTTTTTCTATGCCAATCTGGTGTAAAATGTGCACAGGATGAGGAAAATCTGACTGATTGTCAGCCTGGCACTAAACATGTCCTAGCCCCTTTCGGGGACCACACAGTTTACCTTTTTGTATTTGGGACGTTCCAAATGCAAAAAGGTAAAGCTAAACGTTTCCCATGGCCTACAATACATACTGGTTATTACAGTGTGGCTCTGCACGAGGCAAGTCTCTGTGTCTGTGTGTCCTGAACCTGAAAACTAGTTTTATACATTTTGAAATATTTAAGAATATAATAATATAATACAATGTATTTCTATAGCACTTTTCAAAAACAGGTTTACAAAGTGCTTCACATACAGTACAGTACATAAACAGTAAATATAGAGGCAATTCAATGATGGAAATTAAAAGCAAAGGAACAATAACAAAATAATAAGAAAAAATAAGAGTGAAAGCAGAAACTAGCTGTCCATTCCTTCTAGCTAAAAGCCTTTCTATAATGATTAGTTTTTAAAAGACTTTTAAAAGTGGACGCTGAGAAGGACTCGGAACAGGCTGAAACCTTGCCCACATTTGGATGCATATGTCATAGATATGTCAAAGGCGACTGATATCACAGGCTGGACACATGAAGTCCGAGAGCCACGTTGGAACCACACCGTTTCTTTTATCCTAAATAAAGTTCAAGTTGTTTATTGAAGTACTTCTTAAGGGGCGGCCTTAGCTGAGTGGGTCAAGAGGCCGCCTGGGAAACAGAAGGTACCCGGGTTGCGTCCTGGTCCCGGTCTACATGTCAAAGTTTCCCTGATTTAATATAACCCCTAACTCTGCGATACTTATGCTCCTGATACTAGGATGGGTAAAATGCAGATAACATATTTCACTTCATACAGTATTATGCAAATATTATGACACATATCGCAAAGGAGTGTGGACCATTTTATTGTCTCATCATGCACATCAGCCAAATGAATGTCCATGCTTTACTCAACAGTGTGAACTCATACGATAGTTTAATATAGTTTCAACTTTAAGTGAGTTCTAAATGCTCTCCCAGCTGCAACCACAATTCTATTAACCTTGTTCCTGAGCAGCTCAACTTTAATTAGTCAGCCTGTAATGTCACAACGAGATGAAGTTCTGAAGGGCTTGTTAAAAGAAGAAGATTTTTTTTTTTGTACGCAGCTGAAGTGAAAATATGGCACAAGTAAGAATTGTCATTTTCACAGTGTTTTAATCATCCTCTCTCAGTACAAAATAATCAATCTAGTACCCAGAAAGATTATGATTTTGACCATATGGTACACCTCTCCCTGCTGAATCATAGCATTTCAAAGAGCGAAACTCCCCTTTCTTCCCCTCAGTCTTATTTCTCCAATTTCTTTTTCGAGCATGTGCCACAGTCATTCTAGGAATTGTTGTCCGACCGGTGACCCTCCAGCCTCAATGTCCACTTCTATCACCTCGTGGCTCTCACAACCCTGACATCACGCACATCAGTCAATTTACTGTATATTATCCTCTTCCCTGGACCCCCCCCCCCCCTCGCCTTCATCAGGCAGTCTGCTTCCACATGTGGAAGAGCCCTGGCCCATGACAGACTGCCCACTGAGAGCCGGCCCATGACATGCAGTGGATTATCTACCTAGATTCTCCGGGTTGACTAAAAGCCAGCCCCTCATTTCTCACTGGGTGCTCTGGGCTGCTAATAGGGCCATTTTTCATTGTGAGAAATTCTTTGTGTGTGTGTGTGTGTGTGTGTGTGTGTGTGTGTGTGTGTGTGTGTGTGTGTGTGTGTGTGTGTGTGTGTGTTGAGAGAGGGGTACAGTAAATACATGTAATGTGATTGACCGGGCCTCTGTGCGTGTGCGCGTGCGCGATGCATGGGTTCATGTGAGCATTCCTCAGGTGCGTCAGCGTACATGCCCACATACCATGTCAGGTTCTGTAAATGCATTTGTGATAATATGATTTTGTTTACGTTTACCTTTTCCTGCTCCATCCCGGCCCTCCAGGACCCCTGTGGAAGGCACAGGGGGGTCAGTGAGGTCCGCAGGGCGCGGGGCGGGCAGGGGCCCCTGGCCGGCTTGAAATCCATTTCCACAGCAAAGCTGCAGAGGAGCGAAAGGGGAAGTGTTAGAAGGCGGGTGAGGAGGAGGAGGAGGATGCTGCAGGCGGTGGCGCAGGGCTCTCACCCTGACTGATCCCGCGAATTTGGTAAACTTCATGGACATTTAATTACCCCCCCCCCCCACCCCTCCCTTTTTGCTTTGTGTCGGCCCCCGCACAGCCGATGGACGCCCGGAGCTGTGGAGCCACATGTTTGATGCTTTATGCCAGGATTTATTGCCCGCCGTACGACTGTTTCGCGCGTCGAAAATAGCCGATTCACAAGCCCGCAACGCGTCGCGGACACGATCGGGCATTTATACCAGCTAGCGGAAGCAGACACTTCCTATAGCCGGCCGCCCGGACCCAGTTTTTTTTGTCATGCAGGCGCGGAGGGAAAAAAGTCCCAGTTTAGCTCCTGCTGGCAATGCTTCTGCTGCTCCTCTCTGAGCCAGAGAGACGAGGAGCTCTGTGACCCCCCCCCCCCCCCGCCCCCCCTCCCTCCGCCCCTGTAGTGGGGCATGTGCACCGCTACAGTCAATGTAGACACTGTGTGTATCCTGAGGAGGAGGGATGGGGAGGTTGGGGAGGTGGGTAGTAATATGTGAGGTTGGCCAGGCTTTGTTTTATTTCCTCTCTCTCTCGCTCTCCCCCTCTTCAAAGGGCATAGCTCAGCTGCTCCTGCCAGACTGCATAGCCTCTTTGAGTTAAAAGGACAGCGATTCTCATTTGAAATCGCTGCCTCCGTCTCCCTCGGCTCTCCTTTTTTTTCTCTCCCCCCCTTTCTCTCTCTCTCTCTCTCTCTCTCTCTCTCCCAGTGGCTGGCTTCTTCTCCTTCTTCTGCCGGGCTGCGCCACACTGTGCGCCGTGCAGTGCCATGACAACTAAATAGGCCCCCTAATACCACTTCATAAAAGGCGAGGAGTATCCTCCAGGCAAGGAGCTGTAAATTAAAGGCATAAACCGTTTGCCTCGGTGGAAAAGCGCAAAGAGTGAACCACTCCACTAAAATGACAGGGGTGGCTTAACAGTCCAGGCTAAATGATACCTTAACCAGCCGTAATTTATAGCCACGTCCCGCAGTGAAAAATAAATGGATCCCCCCTCGTTATGCAGACGCGGGAAACAGGGAATCTGGTGTGTGTCCGTGCCTGTGTGTCTGTGCATTCACGTGTGTGTGTGTGTGTGCGTGTGCGTGTGTGCGTGTGTGTGTGTGAGTGTAATGGTGGGGGATTATGAACAACAGGTGTGGCTGGTTGAGATGACATAGGGGATGATTTTGAGCTTAGCGGGTTGAACCGTCATCAACAAGGAGGGTTAGGGGTTCAAATCCCA